>NC_134888.1:39285329-39630329 GCF_041734735.1 Babylonia areolata | reverse complement strand
TACTGCAAAACTGAGGTGTAAGTTTTCTATATATACTTCTTTTTTTTTCTTTCTTTCTTTTTCTTTTTTAGCTTTTCATATTCTACTTCTTTCATTGCTGTCCCATCTTCCTTGCAGTCGCAGTGGCATTACACCACAATCATCCAAACACAGCCGATTCCACCAGATTCGTTCTGTCATGTCATACTCTCAGCGCCGACAGGCCCCAGGGAACTGCTGTCAGTGTCAGGCTGCGACCAGGTCCACACATCAGAGACCCCCCGCCACCACTGCTGGCTCTATCGCAGAAGTCTTCAGCAACACCTAGTTCTGGTTCATCAACAACCATCTACCTGAACATTTAGTCATTAGCCCCATCCACATGTAATATGCGGCTTCTGTTCAAACATGTGTGTGTGTGAGAGAGAGAGAGAGACAGAGAGTGTGTTGTGTGTGTGTGTGTGCGTGCGTACATGTGTGTGTGTGTGCAGTGCATGAATGTGTGAGTATGCACAAGTTTTTATATTGATATGCACTTGTATGTATCCTAATTTCTACTGTATCTGTGTTTGTGTAAGATTTTCAATTTATGTTCGTACCTTGTTATGTACTATCCCCCCCAATATTCCTTGTGACTCTGGTACACTGGGAAATAAAGACATATTCTATTCTATTCTATTCTATTCTATTCTATTCTATTCTAACGCATGATGATGCCTTACTGCAGACAGGGTTCGAACCCTGGCACCACATTCAGCAAACTTTCAACTAGTCCTGCCTCAAGAAAATGATGCTCCACTTCTGTGACCACCTTTTCTTCTTCTTTCCTGTCATTTTGTTGTTGCTGCTGCTGTTGATGCTTCCTTGCTGTTTCAGTGGCATTTCACTGGAATCACCCACATCAAGACACAGCCAGGCTGCCAGTGCCGAGAGTTCTGTGGCACCGACAGGCCACAGAGATTTACCAATACAAGGCTGCCCATGAGGCAACAGACTAGAGAAGACCCTGCATTACTGCTGGGTCACTCCTGGATGGGGTGAGTAGCTCCTGGTCTGATTTAACGCAAGCAATGCATTCTGTTGTGTTGCATGGTAAATGATATTCTGTTGCACTGTGTTGTGTTGCTTTGGAGTCTTGTAGGACATGCACTCAATAAATCATTGCTGTTATTATTACTGGTAACAATGTCATTATCATTATCGTTATCACCATCATCATCATCATCATCAGTAGTAGTAGTGGAATCATCATTTCTAGTAGTAGTAGTAGCAACAGCAGTAGTTGTAGTCATAGCAGTAGTAGTAGCAATAGTATCAGTAGTAGCATTATCATTATTACCATAGCTATAACAATTACCATCATCATCAGCATCATCATCATCATCACATTCTTCTTCTTAGTAGTAGTAGAAGTAGCAGAAGTTGTAGCACTGCTGCTGTCATTGTTGTCATCGTCGCCTTCATCATCATTATCATAATCATCATCATCATCATCCACCCCCTCATGACCCTCTGACCTCTTTGAAGAGGGCAGCACAGTGCAGGGCAGAGAGCGGCGTCTGTTCTGCAGGCTTCAGCACCACCGTGTTGCCACAGGCCAATGCCGGGGCCACCTTCCAGGCGAACATCATGATCGGGTAGTTCCACTGGAGCCATCGGTGCAGGCAGGAGACGGAGGTGGGCGGAAGGGCAGGGGTTGGAGGGCGGGAGAGGATTAAACAAAGCAGTTCAAATCAATATGGCGTGAAGCCCAGACAACCAGCACCACCACACATCAAACTCCCCTCATACAAAGGCATGTCACTCTTGCCGTTTCCTTCTTTGCGATTGTGAGCTAATATTTGGGTTACATCCCTTTTTATTTTCTGAGCTGAAAAAGAACAGCTATGGTGGTGATGAACCGTACTGAGTGACAGTGGACATTTTTTTGGTCAGGATCAGAATGGAAACTTCTTCTTCTTCTTCTTCTGCGTTCGTGGGCTGCAACTCCCACATTCACTTGTATTTACACGAGTGGGCTTTTACGTGTACGACCGTTTTTACCCCGCCATGTAGACAGCCTTACTCCATTTTCAATGGTGTGCATGCTGGGTATGTTCTTGTTTCCATAACCCACATGACATGGATTACAGGATCTTTAACATGCATATTTAATCTTCTGCTTGCATATACAGATGAAGGGGGTTCAGGCACCAGCATGTCTGCACATATGTCGATCTGGGAGATCGGAAACATCTCTACCCTTTACCCACCAGGCGCCGTTAATGAGATTTGAACCCAGGACCCTCAGATTGAAAGTCCAACACTTTAACCACTTGGCTATTGTGTCCGTCAAAATGGAAACAAATCAAGACTATGACATGAACATTATGACTATTTTGAGTACTGAAGGAGAAATATTCCAAAAGCAAATGATCGTGTGGAAAAAAATATACATCTATAAACAAGAAAGAAAACGCCACTGCATAATGACTTTTCAATTATGTTGACCCTTCAGACTCTTGAATAATTCATTGGTATGTAAAAAACACCACTACATAATGACTTTTCAATGATGTTGACCCTTCAGACTCTTGAATAATTCATTGGTATGTAAAAAACACCACTACATAATGACTTTTCAATGATGTTGACCCTTCAGAGTATTGATTAATTCATTGGTATGTAAAAAACACCACTGCATAATCAATCATTACCATATTTCATATATTTTCTTTTAAGAATCTTGAATAATTCATTGGTTTCGATACCACTTTTTGTGTGTGTGCTGAATTCTTATAATTTCTAATTTCATTAACAAGAAATACATACTTTTTTCAAATTTCGTATTCATATTTTTCAGTCATTCTAAAAGCTATATACATTAGCCTGCGTTTGATTCAATTTACAATAAGAGAATGAATTTTGGCAAATGAAATAATGTGCTGAAATCTGGTAATCACTGACAAGGACAGTCTCTGTCCACAAACCAGTTATAGTCTCTGTCCATAAACCAGTTACAGTCTCTGTCCATAAACCAGTTACAGTCTCTGTCCATAAACCAGTTACAGTCTCTGTCCATAAACCAGTTACAGTCTCTGTCCACAAACCAGTTATAGTCTCTGTCCATAAACCAGTTACAGTCTCTGTCCATAAACCAGTTACAGTCTCTGTCCACAAACCAGTTACAGTCTCTGTCCATAAACCAGTTACAGTCTCTGTCCATAAACCAGTTATAGTCTCTGTCCATGAACCAAATACAGTCTCTGTCCATAAACCAGTTACAGTCTCTGTCCACAAACCAGTTACAGTCTCTGTCCATAAACCAGTTACAGTCTCTGTCCATAAACCAGTTATAGTCTCTGTCCATGAACCAAATACAGTCTCTGTCCATAAACCAGTTACAGTCTCTGTCCATAAACCAGTTACAGTCTCTGTCCATAAACCAGTTATAGTCTCTGTCCATAAACCAGTTACAGTATCTGTCCATAAACCAGTTATAGTCTCTGTCCATAAACCAGTTACAGTCTCTGTCCATAAACCAGTTACAGTCTCTGTCCATAAACCAGTTACAGTCTCTGTCCATAAACCAGTTATACAATACTCACAGGGATGATCTGGCCACACACCCCCACAGGCTCATGCCGAGTGTAGGTGAAGAAAGAGCCATCTGCAATGTATCGTTTTAGTTAAATTGTAAAACAATAACTGGCTGATTAAAAGGGAAACATACTGTGTCTGTGTCTGTGTGCATGTGTCTATGTGCGTCTGTTTGTGTGAATGTATGCTTGTGGTTGTGTGTGTGTCTGTGTTTTGGCGTGTGTGTGTCTGTGTGTCTGTGTTTCAATGTGTGTGAGTGTGTGTGTGTGTGTGTGTGTGTGTGTTTCGATGTGTGTGTGTGTTTCGATGTGTGTGTGTGTGCATGTGTGTGTGCATGCATTTGTGTGTAAATACAAAGTACACAAAATACAGAAAAAAAAGGAAAATTGATAAAACTCAACCTGATCTTACCAACAGGAATGGTACGTCCCTGTATCTTGTCACACCAACCCGCATAGTAACGGAAGACGTCTATGGCGGCTTTCACATCCTCGACAGAGTCAAGGAAAGGTTTTCCGTTGTCCAAAGTCTCGATGTTCTGAAATGTATACATGAGTGTAAATATGCTATTGTACAAAACACACACACACACACACACACACACAACATGGGCATACATACACACACACAAACACACATGGATACACACATACAGAACGCATTCATGCACACACAGCACACACACACACACACACACAAGCATACAGATAAACAATCATACACACGTTCTCACTTTTATATATATTATATTTATTTATTTACGTACGCTTATAGTTTTTGCGCCATATACATATTATTAGTAGTGGTAGTAGTTATTTTTTTATGTATTTATCTATTATTTGATCACCCCTTTTTTTTCTTCTTTTTTTTTTTTTCTCAAGGCCTGACTAAGCGAGTTGGGTTACGCTGCTGGTCAGGCATCTGCTTGGCAGATGTGGCGTATATGGATTTGTCCGAATGCAGTGACGCCTCCTTGAGCTACTGAAACTGAAACTGATCTCACTTGCATGCACATATACATGTGTAGACACAACAACACAACAGAAAGTAACTGATGATCTGTCTTATTTCTCACACCGTTGAAAAATAATTACACAAGAGAGGCAAGGCCTTCAAGACTCACTTGTCATACACTTAAAAAAAAAAAAATCTAATCGTTAAAATGTGTTCTGTATTTGTTATTATAAAGCTTTGGGTTAAAATAATAATAATGGTATTTATATAGCGCTGGATCTTGTGCAGAGACAAATCAAAGCGCTTTCGCACCAGAAAGAAAAAGAAAAAAGAAAAAAAAAAGTCCTAACAGCAGATTCGAACCCCACGTGTTCGGGTGAGAAGAAACTGTCTCACCCATTACACTATCATGGCTCCTTAACTGACGTTTAAAAAATATAATATTTAAACATGCTTTTTTAAAAGGGCGATAAATCAATTGCGGTATTCGCAGTGAGAATGCTGTTTAAATCATATTATTCTGGTGTATCTTGGGCATTCAAAAAATCTTTAAGGGCAATTAAAAACTCTTTTTAAGTCCGCGGTAAAGAAGACGTGGCTATCGCCGCAATCACACTGCAACATTTAGCCGTTTTCTCTGGATCTAGATAGATGTACAAGTTTAGTTACACCTGGTTGACACGGTCGATTCAATTTCTCTTTTATGTTCATTCTAGTTTTATAGTTTTGAAGTTGATATGAAAATTGAGTATTTTGTTAAACTAATAACACGTAGAGCCAAGTACAAGTACTTCAAGTACGTCGTATGAAGTGAAAAGGACTTCATTTTGAGAAAAGTCAAGACTGGAAATTTTTACGTTTCATCAATTCATGGGTATTAACTCTCATGGTTTATTATTTTAAACTGTGAATTCCGACTGATTCTGTGGATATTTTTATGGCAGTTTGGGGCATAATCTAGTAAGTGATGAGGCGTTCACAAACCTTTCTCTGAATAAATATTTAACGGTCTCCTTCTCCAACTTTCCATCACATGTTATCATGTATTGTCCATTGAATGTAGGATTGAACGGGCAGGTCAACAACTTGAAACAAAATGGCGTCGTTCACGTTCTCGAAGAATATGAGCACGCACTTTGAATATGTATAAATATGTGTACGCAACTGATTTTTGCCCATGACCTTCAGGGCTCAGCCAATAGATCTATAAAGTCCACTTGCCGTACTGATTTTAGTATTTTCCGAAAAAGACCACTTGGGCGAATGAACATAGTGAAAGCCCTGTACACTGAGAGTAAAACACACAAGCTTTTTATGTATTGAGTATAATATCAAAATGTAATGTTCAAGATGAGAAAGATCAGTTTAAAGCAAATTAAGCCCCCTAGCATTAATTACAGATTTATTTCCCTACCTTACTATCTGCACCAAAGACATGCAAAATAAATATAACTTCCATGCTTAGCAAAAGAAGTTCCTGTTTGAACAAAAAAAGATAAAAAACGACTGCTCTTGTTGTTGTGTCAGACTATCATATCAAAGTGCCAAGTTTAGAGAATAAAAAAAATATAAATTTAACAGTAAATTTAGTTTGCAAAAAATTGTGCTTCTTTTTTTATTTTTTTGTGCCCAACCCAGATGTGCAATATTGTTTTAAACAAGATGACTGGAAAGAACTGAATTTTTCTATTTGCATGCCAAATTTGGTGTCAACTGGCAAAGTATTTGCAGAGAAAATGGCAATGTTAAAGTTTACCACACACACACACACACACACACACACTGAGACAACCGAACACCGGGTTAAAACACAGACTCACTTTGTTTACACAAGTGAGTCAAAAATGCACACGTCAGTGAAAGCTACACATTTTATTATCCAAAATCATTCATGGTGAAACTTCTCTAAGTAGCAACTCATCAATGGCTTTTTTTCCATTTATGTTGACAAATGGATGGAAAATGTGAAAAGTTGGGTAGATATCAAACACACAAAATAAAATCTGTTCACACTGTTTTGACAAAGAATATGCCATGATAAGCCTGCTTTTTTTTCTTTTTTTTTTTTTTTATTCTTCCTCACATTCAACTGATTGTAAAAACAGAGTTGGTTTTTTTGTTGTTGGTTTTTTGTTGTTTTTTATTACCATCTACACTTCACAACCACTCTATCAACATGACAAAAATTTCAAAAGAAAGAGAACACATACTGCTATGTACTCCAGATCCCTTCCGATGAGGTCAGCAAACTTGTTCAAGATTACCCCCCTTTTAGAGGCATCCATTGTCCTCCAGGGGGCGTCGAAGGCAAAGGCTGCCCTTGCAGCTGCCACTGCTGCATCCACATCAGCCTGGAAAGAATGCAGCAGGGAAAATTATCTGACAGAAATCAGTACTGTTATAAGTGAACCAAAAAACAAAAACAAAAAAACCCCAATACACACACACACACACACACACACACACACACATCTGCATGTATGAGTGTGCACAGTGAAAATTATGGGACAGATACAGTAAATACTGTTATGACTGTAAAGTATATATGTAAAGTGTATATGTGAGTGTCTGCAGTAAAAAAAAATTTTTTTTTAAATTAAAAAAAAAAAAAAAAAAATATATATATATATATATATATATATATATATGGGAGAAGAACAAGACATTATACACAATACACAAGTACTGCTATGACTGAACTAAGTTGTTTCTGGGTTTTTTTCTAAAGTGTGCAAGTGTGTGTGTGCATATACATACATGTATCTGTGTGTGTGTGTGCGTGTGTGTCTGTGTGTGTGTGTGTGTCTGTGTGTATGTGTGTGTGTGTGTGAGAGTGTCTGTCTGTCTGTGTATCCGTGTGTGTCTGTGTCTGTGTGCGTCTGTGCACAAGTGAGTGTAAATGTATTTGTGTGCAAGTTTGTGTGCAAGTTGTGTATATGAGTTCATGTACGTGCAAGTGCATGGGGCGGGGGGTGAGGGGAGGTGGAAAGGGGGGGGGGGGGGGCGAGGGAGGTGGTATGTTGCGTGCACCCATGTGTCCATTCATGTGTGCATGAGGGCATGCACGTCTCACATTTATTCTCTCTTGAATGTCTGTCCATCTATTTGTTTTCAGGTCATTGTGCACACACGCTTAATCTGGTCTTGTCAGGCTTTTTGCTTTCTTTTTAACCAAACATGTCAGCCTGTGGTTTTCATTTCAAAGTGCGTCAAGTGATGGGGCATCTCTGATACTGATATTAAATCCACACATGCTGATTTTGTTTTTTTATTCTACACAAAGTTCACTGCACGCATGTTCACATTCTGTAGTGTGGATGCTGACAAAACAAGAACAAGAGAAAAAAAAAGAAAAGAAAAAAAGAAACATGCTGTAAACACCACTTACATGTTCAAAACAAAGGTTCTCAAACAGGAATAGTATCTTTCTTTCATGACTTGTTGGGTTTCTTTTTGATGCACACAGAAACAAACTGACGATCCAAATACCAGAATTTATTGCCTGAACCCCCATCACCCCCAAAACTGTTTTGTCTGACCTTGGATGTGTCATATGTTGGTCTTTAATTGCTAGAAAACATGTGTGGGCTGACAGGGATCAACTAACAATGTTCGGCGTCATTTCCTTTTGATGCTGAAGTCATCCTAAATGAGACAGCTGCATGGTGTGTTCATTCATGTACCATGTGCTACATCACACTGATCAGGCTTTTGTCTGTACAGATTTGTGTGTGTGGATCTGTGTGAATATAATATATGTGTGTGTGTGTGCGTGCACATGCGCGCATGTGTACATGTGCGTGCGTGTGCACATGCACACATGCCCGCATGTGAAAGAAAATGCATGAGTGCACATAACTGTAAGCATAGTGTGCTTTTTGTGTGTGTATAATATGTATGTTAAAGAATGTGTGCTGTATGCACAGCATTTTCTTCATTCTCTGACAGTCTGAATGCCCCTGATAAAATTCAACATGTAGAAGAAACTGTGTGCAATTTCGAGAAGAATCAGGGTTATGACAAAACTTGGGCCATCAGTCAATGTCATTCTGGATCTTGAAAAAAAAAATCTTATTCATTTTTCAGTAACTAGTCAAATGGATCTTGATGTAACCCGAGCTGCTAAAAGACACTAAATAACCCTAGACAAGTCATGTATGTTGTTCTCCATAAACATTTTAAATGATAAAAGCTAATATTACATAATTTTGTGAGTGCATGTTCATATAAATTTCCATATAGCCAATGCATACAATTTTGAAGTTTCACAAGGACCATTCCAAAATCAAATATAAACAGATAACAACGATAAAAACTCAACATAGAAATGAACAGCAAACAAAATAACGAACAAAACCCAAATAAAAAAAGCACATCCAACAAAACAAGCACATGGACAAACAAACAAAAACAAACCATTAAATGTACACAGGTGGAAACATAACTATCGACTATCTGCCATGCCTTTGAGTAAAGTTACAACAAAAAAAGATGACCTCATGCTTCTCAACCTTTTATTCCTGCAACAGATGTGTCCAGCAAGCAGGACTACAACAGGCCTCTATGGATGATGAACAAAACAAAAACCTCCTGCAGTGGATGGTAAGCAACAATGTGCTTCATTGGGACGCAGAGTACTTCATTCCAAGTACATTCTACATTCTTTTAAAGCTGACAATAATTTGTACTGACCCTTTTGAAAACAGTTGTGATCACTGGCTGTATATTTCCTCCAGTTTTCTGTGATTCCCACGTACTTGATTTGTTGCTGTATTTGAATTTGTATTTATTTCTATCACATCAGATTTCTCTGTGTGAAATTCGGGCTGCTCTCCCCAGGGAGAGCGTGTCGCTACACTACTGTGCCACCCATTTTTTAATATTTTTTCCTGCATGTTGTTTTATTTGTTTTTCCTATCGAAGTGGATTTTTCTACAGAATTTTGCCAGGAACAACCCTTTTGTTGCCATGGGTTCTTTTACGTGTGCTAAATGCATGCTACACACAGGACCTCGGTTTATTGTCTCATCCGAATGACTAGCATCCAGACCACCACTTAAGGTCTAGTGGAGGGGGTGAAAATATCGGCGGCTGAACCGGGATTCGAACCAGCGCACTCAGATTCTCTCACTTCCAAGGCGGACACGTTACCTCTAGGCCATCACTCCACTGCATCATTCAACTTTTTTGCAGTACACTTTCCACAGCCCTGATCAAGTTCCACCATCGTTCATGTCTGTTACAGGGATGGCAGATCAGTTATCTCCACCTTGTTACAATTGGTGCTGCCAGCAGGATCATTGTCTCTCTCCCTCACACACACACACACACACACACATACTCACACTCACACACACACACACACACACACACACACACACACATCAAGACATTAATATGTGGTCAGTGGTTCTCTTCCCAACAGTTCAGCTTTCGATCACAACCAGTGGCGTTACTACTTCTTCGTTCAAGGGCTGCAACTCCCAAGTTCACCCATATGCACACGAGTGGGCTTTTTTTACATGTATGACCGTTTTCACCCTACCATGAAGGCAGCTATATTCTGCTTTCGGGAGTCAGTGGCATTCCAATTTCCAAAGCAGAATATCAACCAGTGCAGTGAGGAATGTGCGGTGATTGCATGGATGGCTTCCTCTGCTAAATCTGGCCACATCCATGAATCACTGACTGTAGGATTTGGTAGAGTGGCACATCTGTGTTTTCTTTTCTATGTGCACTTCAATTTGTGTCATACTGCAGTATTTCTTACATACTTCAGCTCAAGACATTTTTTTTTTTTTTTTTTTTTTTACTCTGTCTTGAATGAGGTCCTTTGTAAATATGTTCCAGAGTAGATCTAACACTACATCCTGTTATAAACAGTGCATATACGTATATTGTAGTCTGCACTGAATGACGCTCATTGTAAATGTTTCAGGGTAGATCTAACACTACATCCTGTTATAAACGGTGCATATACGTATATTGTAGTCTGCACTGAATGACGCTCATTGTAAATGTTTCAGGGTAGATCTAACACTACATCCTGTTATAAACAGTGCATATACGTATATTGTAGTCTGCACTGAATGACGCTCATTGTAAATGTTTCAGGGTAGATCTAACACTACATCCTGTTATAAACAGTGCATATACGTATATTGTAGTCTGCACTGAATGACGCTCATTGTAAATGTTTCAGGGTAGATCTAACACTACATCCTGTAGACAGGTTAAGAAAGACTTGCAAGAGGGCAGAGAAAACTATAAGCGGAAAATAGAAAACAAATTACTCAGCAACAACATGAAAGGGGTGTGGGAAGGGATGAAACTAATGAGTGGATACAAAGGTAGGAAGGGGGGGAAAGAAACGGTTTTATCATCATCAGAAGAAGAAGCAAACAAACTGAATGACTTTTTTGCTCGTTTTGATTGTCACGATTTTAGCGCAGAAAGACAAGATTTAAGTGATATTTTAAATGTTAAGAAGGACGAATGCATTGTTGTGTCTGAAGAGGAAGTGCTTTCACAATTAAAACGAGTGAAACCAAACAAAGCACCTGGTCCTGATATGATCCGATCAAATACACTGAAATACTGTGCAGCTCAGCTCTACCAGATTTTAACAATTATTTTTAATCAGTCTCTTAGTGAATGCAAAATACCATCTATCTGGAAAACTTCCTGCATTATACCTGTACCTAAGAAAACACATGTTTCATGTATGAATGACCTCCGTCCTGTAGCACTGACATCTGCTGTGATGAAAGTTTTTGAGAGAGTGATACTTGTCTATCTGCAGGAGTCTGTCAAACCATTTTTTGATCCCTTGCAATTTGCATACAGGAGAAACAGATGTACGGATGATGCAATACTGTTTGTCTTGAACAAAATCTATGAACACCTAGACAAATCAAATACCTGTGTCCGCTTGATGTTCTTTGATTTTTCTAGTGCTTTTAATACAATTCAACCTCACCTCTTAGCAAAAAAGCTGATGCACATGGGACTCGCTTTTCCGACGATTTTATGGGTTTTAGACTATCTTACTAAAAGGCCTCAGTTTGTAAAATTAAATGATTTTATGTCTACTGTCTCTTTCACAAACACAGGTGCACCACAAGGTACAGTCCTCTCGCCTTTTCTTTTTACCTTGTATACGGCTGAATGCAGAAGTCTGACCAATTCGTGTCCCCTCGTTAAGTTTGCAGATGACTCCGCACTGACAGGACTTATTACTGATGACGATGACACTGACTACCGAAGAGAAATTGACAGGTTTGTGAACTGGTGTGAAGAAAATTTCCTTGAGCTGAATGTTGGCAAAACCAAAGAGCTTGTAATCGACTTCAGAAAAAAGAAATCAACTTTAAGTAAAATCATCACAAAAAATGAAGTGGTCGAACAAGTAGACTCATACAAATATCTCGGTGTGATAATCGACAATAAGCTGTCTTGGAATGAAAACTCAACTGCACTCATTAAAAAGAGCAACAGTCGCATGTACTGTCTTAGAAAAATGAAATCTTTTAATGTATGCAAGCAGATGCTCCAAATGTTTTACACATCTGTTGTCTGTAGTGTTTTAACATACGGAGCCGTGTGCTGGGGGGGAAACCTGACCAAACATGACAAAGACAGGTTGGAAAAAGTCATTAGGAAAGCGGGTGGGGTGGTGGGTATAAGACAAGACACCTTTAGCGACATGCACAATAGAAAACTGACTGACAGACTAATAACAATTTTGACCGACGTAAGACACCCACTACATGATTACATTAATAGCAGAAGGTCAGACATAAGTGGTAGGTTTAGAGCTCCACGCGCAAGAACATCTCGATACATTAATTCATTTATTCCTACAGCCATTCGCGCACACAATCAAAACATCCAATACACTAA
This sequence comes from Babylonia areolata, assembly GCF_041734735.1. NCBI lineage: Eukaryota > Metazoa > Mollusca > Gastropoda > Neogastropoda > Buccinidae > Babylonia > Babylonia areolata. The sequence continues at coordinate 39,617,915 of NC_134888.1, read as the reverse complement.
GTGAACCCTCCCACCCCCCAAGCCCCCTCGCCACAGCAACACCTGAACTTCACCAGCAGACGAGTGTATGGGAGCAGACATTATGCGTGCATGTGGGACTGAGCGGGTGAGCACGGGCAAGCAAGCATTTGTGTGTGTGTGTGATCGGAAGTGATTTTTAAATATTTTCTTATTTTACTTGGATTTCATGTATCTTAATGTTAATGTTCTAATCTTATTGGCGTGACATATGTTATGTGCATGCATACGTTGTTTGTGTGTGTGTGAGTGTGTGTGTGTGCGTGTGTGTGTGTGTGTGTGTGTGGGTGTGTGTGTGTGCATTTTACTTATATATACGATTTATTCCCTTGATGTTTTTATTTATGTATTGTTGTACAATACCTTATGGTCTTAACGTGTGTGTGTGTGTGTGTGTGTGTGTGTGTGTGTGTGTGTGCATGTGTGTGTGTGTGTGTGGGTGTGTGTGCGTGCGTGCGCGCATGTCATTTTTAGTAATCTTATGCCCTTTTTTGTTGTTGGATGTTTTCATTTGTTAATATTGTTGTGCAATACCCTATTGTCTTAACATGAGTATGTGTGTGTGGGGAGTGGGGGGGTTAGTATATCGTCAGCTATTGGGAATTCTTATTTGACTAGTTTTAATCTCTTCTTATGTTGCGCATGATTTTATGCCAGTGTTTACAATGAGCCTGTGATTGCACAACTTAATTTCCATGTGGATTAATAAAGTGTTTTTGATTGATTGATTGATTGATTGTTATAAACAGTGCATATACGTATATTGTAGTCTGCACTGAATGACGCTCATTGTAAATGTTTCAGAGTAGATCTAACACTACATCCTGTTATAAACAGTGCATATACGTATATTGTAGTCTGCACTGAATGACGCTCATTGTAAATGTTTCAGGGTAGATCTAACACTACATCCTGTTATAAACAGTGCATATACGTATATTGTAGTCTGCACTGAATGACGCTCATTGTAAATGTTTCAGGGTAGATCTAACACTACATCCTGTTATAAACAGTGCATATACGTATATTGTAGTCTGCACTGAATGACGCTCATTGTAAATGTTTCAGAGTAGATCTAACACTACATCCTGTTATAAACAGTGCATATACGTACATTGTAGTCTGCACTGAATGACGCTCATTGTAAATGTTTCAGGGTAGATCTAACACTACATCCTGTTATAAACAGTGCATATACGTATATTGTAGTCTGCACTGAATGACGCTCATTGTAAATGTTTCAGGGTAGATCTAACACTACATCCTGTTATAAACAGTGCATATACGTATATTGTAGTCTGCACTGAATGACGCTCATTGTAAATGTTTCAGGGTAGATCTAACACTACATCCTGTTATAAACAGTGCATATACGTATATTGTAGTCTGCACTGAATGACGCTCATTGTAAATGTTTCAGGGTAGATCTATAACTCCACCACGTTTTACAAAAAGTATACGTACTTACATGCATCCGTTTTTCTGTCCCCATCCCCACAGTCTCCTACCCCTCACTTCCATTTGTTTTGTTTTTTTAATAACTTTTTGCACATGAACTAATTCTTAATCATATAATGTAAATTACCTGTTTAAAAGTCTGATCTATGTTTATTTACATATGATTTAGTTATACATCTTTGTTGCTTACATCACACAAATCTTAATCATATATATTGTAAATACCAGTTCATATGTCTGATGTAATTTTTTGTCATATGATTTATTTTTCAGTCTTTGTTACTTATAACTCTGCCAACCACACATGGCCATATCAGTTACCAAATGACCTGTTGGTAAATACTTCTTTTTGCATAGAAATTAGTGTACCCTTTGTCGTGTCTGTACTTAGATAGTAATACAAGGGAAATAATTACTATAAAGAGTCAAAGGTCACAGGAAGCGTGACGACATATCTGGATCAAGATGGTGGATTAAACCGGTGTAAATATTACCAAGTGTCTGTGCAATTTGAATGGTAGCACATGATAACAACACCAACCATCCACGCATACATACACACAAGATACAGATAAGACACCCTTCAGTTCATAAAAGGGTGGGAGGGGGAAGGGGGAGAGCAAATGGAGTAAAATATAAAGAAAAAACACATTTGTTACACACACACAGAGACACAAACACACTCATACACGCACACCCCTGGTGATTTATAATTCACACACACACACACACATATATACATATATATATATATATATATATATATATATATATATATATATATATATATATATATATCCCTGATGATTTAGAGCCTTTAATATTTAATAATAATTCACACACACACACACACACACACACACACATATATATATATATATATATATATATATATATATATATATATATATATATATATATATATATATATATATCCCTGATGATTTAGAGCCTTTGATATTTAATAATAAAGCAGACACTTTGCCTGTGGTTAATTAAAACAGATGCATTGATCTTCGCCATTTGGTGTAATTCCAACAGCCACTCCCTTCAAGCCACATATATATATCTATTCTCTCTTCATGACCAAACAGAATCATCCTCCCCCCCCCCCCCCCATAACACACACACACACACACACACACACACACAGACACACACACACAAAACAAAACAAAAAACAAAACCAAGATGGAACACAACACAAACTGAAGCAACAGCTGCAATTCATTCATCCCCCAAATCATAAAGATAATTATGTCGTGATGTGAGGATCAATTACCATACCACACTAGCGTCTCCCCCCACCAAATCATAAAGATAATTATGTCGTGATGTGAGGATCAATTACCATAGTACACTAGCATCTCCCCCCCACCAAATCATAAAGATAATTATGTCGTGATGTGAGGATCAATTACCATAGTACACTAGCGTCTCCCCCCACCAAATCATAAAGATAATTATGTCGTGATGTGAGGATCAATTACCATAGTACACTAGCGTCTCCCCCCACCAAATCATAAAGATAATTATGTCGTGATGTGAGGATCAATTACCATAGTACACTAGCGTCTCCCCCCACCAAATCATAAAGATAATTATGTCGTGATGTGAGGATCAATTACCATAGTACACTAGCGTCTCCCCCCACCAAATCATAAAGATAATTATGTCGTGATGTGAGGATCAATTACCATAGTACACTAGCGTCTCCCCCCACCAAATCATAAAGATAATTATGTCGTGATGTGAGGATCAATTACCACACTACACTAGCGTCTCCCCCCACCAAATCATAAAGATAATTATGTCGTGATGTGAGGATCAATTACCATAGTACACTAGCGTCTCCCCCCACCAAATCATAAAGATAATTATGTCGTGATGTGAGGATCAATTACCATAGTACACTAACGTCTCCCCCCCCCCCCCCCAAATCATAAAGATAATTATGTCGTGATGTGAGGATCAATTACCATAGTACACTAGCGTCTCCCCCCACCAAATCATAAAGATAATTATGTCCTGATGTGAGGATCAATTACCATAGTACACTAGCGTCTCCCCCCACCAAATCATAAAGATAATTATGTCGTGATGTGAGGATCAATTACCATAGTACACTAGCGTCATAACTAAAAGCAACTGCACCACAAGAAAGTGCTGACATGCTGCTGCTGTTCCTGCTGAAAGATGACGGCATCATGCACACCACTCATTTCTTCATCTTCTTCTTCTTCTGCGTTCATGGGCTGCAACTCCCACGTTCACTCGTATGCACATGAGTGGGCTTTTACATGTATGACCGTTTTTACCCCACCATGTAGGCAGCCATACTCCACTTTCGGGGGTGTGCATGCTGGGTATGTTCTTGTTTCCATAACCCACCGAATGCTGACATGGATTACAGGATCTGTAACGTGCATATTTGATCTTCTGCTTGCATATACACACGAAGGGGGTTCAGGCACTAGCGGGTCTGTACATGTGTTGACCTGGGAGATCGTAAAAATCTCCACCCTTTACCCACCAGGCGCCGTCACCGTGATTCGAACCCAGGACCCTCAGACTGAAAGTCCAACGCTTTAACCACTCGGCTATTGCACCCGCCACTCATTTCCAAATCTACTGCTGATAGGATGAGTTTGTATTATACTCCATGTTTGGTGATGCATATATTTACCATGTCAAACAGATGCAAACTAGGCCTATAGGTTTGCTCTGCTTGGCTAAATTTTCACGCGGCTAACAGTGAAAAGACGACCCGTCTTGCCCGGTCCGCACTTAGCCAATCAAACGCCTCCAAAAACCAAATCATGTTCTTTCTCTGTGCTCACCAGCTGCAACTTTCATGTTCATTCATATATATGTCAAGAAAGCTTTTAAGTGTATGACCATTTTTACCCCCGACTTGAAGGCAGCCATATTTTGTTTTCAGAAGTTTGCATGCTGGTTACATTCTCGATTTCATAACCTATCAAATGATGATATGGATTATGGGATCTTTAACTTGCATGTTTAATCTTGAGCATGCTGTACACATAAGTTGGTTCAGGTCCAGTAGGTCTGCCCATCTGTTGACCTGTGAGGTCAGAAAATCTCCACCCTTCACCAAACAGGTGCTGTGACTGGAATTTGAACCCAAAACCCTGAGACTGAAAGTCCACTGCTTTAACCACTTGGCTGTTGAACCTGTCACTCATCGTATGACTCAGTCGTCTGACTTCCAGCTGGTTAGACACAATACTGACAACTTCATTACAAAGTCCAAGTGGAGTCAATACCAGTTCTAGGCAGCTTAAATGTATTGTGTAACTGATGTAGCTATACATTTGATTATTTTTTGCATTATGTATTGAAGAGTGATTCTGTGCAAGGACAGGGTGGTGGTGGGAGAGAGAGTGTGTGTGTGTGGGAGTGTGGTGGGAGTGAAAGAGAGAGAGAGAATGTGCGTCTGCATGTGTGTGTATATGTGTGGGGGTTGGGGTGGAGAATGGGGTGGGTGGCTTGGTGTGTGTGTGTGTGTGTGTGTGTGTGTGTGTAATTTTGTTTAATGTCCCACCACACATATCGGTAACTGAAAACTTGAAACAGGTGTGTGTGTGTGTGTGTGTGTGTGTGTGTGTGTGTGTGTGTAATTTTGTTTAATGTCCCGCCACACATATCGGTAACTGAAAACTTGAAACAGGTGTGTGTGTGTGTGTGTGTGTGTGTGTGTGTGTGTGTGTGTGTGTGTGTGTGTGTGTGTTCTTTTGTCTTTGTGCATGTATATGAGGAGTGCATGTGCTCATACATGTGCATGGTATGTGTTCCTCTGTGCGTCTTACATGTATGTACCTGCATGTATGCAAGCCTATGCTGATGCATGTGCATGCATCTGCATATGTATATGTGTGTATAAGCATGTGTATGTGCTTGTGTGTGTGAGTGAAAGCATGTGACCACAAGCATTAGCATGCATGTTAAGTTAATAATTGTGGCCCAAACTTAAGTATTTTACATGGAACAACTACATACATACATACACACAAAAACATGAATATGAACTTCATTATTATTTCTAATGGCCATAATAAAACTGAAGATGACCTTTTTATGACATGGTAACAGTGCTGAGAAAGGGCACATAAGTGACAGATACGTTATCTCAGCACGTAACCTTCAATTTCGCTTTATCTCCCATTGTCTGGAAAAACAATTACCGGAAAAATGAGTTCACCCCCATTCTCTCAAATTACAGAAAGTTTTAAAAGAGAAAAACAAAAACAACAGAACAATGATAAGCATGACTGAACATATGCTTAACTGACAATTCTCATCACACCATGAAGAATTGGAAATCTGATATTTCATGAGCACGACTGCACCACAAAAAAACCTTTCTTAGATGTGCACATGTCTGTGATGATACACACATTTTGAGACAATTACACTATTCCACGCTTCTGCACTGTACATAAAACTGCATGAGAGAACAGAGTTATATACTGTAATCATTGCAGTTCACAAAACTGTGCTGTACTTTGCACAAATGTGTTTCATAAGCCTATGTCAAGAAGCTGACAATTACAGAAACTAAAAACCAAAACAAACAAAAAAACCAGCATACCCAAACCCCAAAACAGACTATAACTACCAAACTGATAGAGTAAAAAGAAATTATAAAAAATAAAAAAAATAAAAAAATAAAATACACACGCACACACATACACCGAGTCTAATATCACTTCCAAGAAGTGCAAAGTCTTAAAACTGAAGACTAAACACACACACGCACACACACATACACACATGAACCTGCCACACACATTTTCTTTTGTTGCAATAAGCATTTAATGTAATCTATACCAGTGCACCCCCTGCCCCCCTCCCCTCCCCCCTCCCCACCCCCCTCCCCCACCCCCCTCTACCAACCCCCCTCCTTTCCTGTCCCGTTCCCCTCCCCACCCCCCTCTACCAACCCACCTCCCTGTCCCGTTCCCCTCCCCCCCCCCTCCCCACCCCCTCTACCAACCCCCCTCCTTTCCTGTCCCGTTCCCCACCGTTCCCCTCCCCCCTCCCCACCCCCCTCTACCAACCCCCTCCTTTCCTGTCCCGTTCCCCACCCCCCTCCCCACCCCCCTCTACCAACCCCCCTCCTTTCCTGTCCCGTTCCCCTCCCCCCTCCCCACCCCCCTCCTTTCCTGTCCCGTTCCCCTCCCCCCTCCCCACCCCCCTCCTTTCCTGTCCCGTTCCCCTTCCATAAACCATCTCAGTTTTTGATGCACCCTACACATTTTGTCAGCAAGTGCCTACGTGAGCTTCACCATGGGCACAGAACTGAGCCAGACCACTATCTTTTCACAGGTATTGTAGTTTTTCTTACCTTATCTCCCTCCTGCACCTGACAGATCGTGTTTTCTGTGCAGGGGTTGACGACAGGGAACGTCTTCCCACTGGTGGAGTTGACCCATTCATTGTTTATGAACAGCTGCAACAAAACAGAATGTCAAGGCTGGCCAACAAAAGATAACGCTTGATGTGCAGTCATTGTCCTGTTCCTGGCCTCACCCCTGGAACAATGCAACCTCCACCCCCTGGAACAACCGTACAAAGACCTCAACAATTTGACCTTGTGGGCTTTTGCCAAAAGGTTGATAAACTCAGCTCTACAACACTTAGATCAGACATATGGTTGGTGGGTGGTGGGTGGAGGAAGATTTAAAGCATTGCGTCTTAACACTATGCAACAATAAATATGACAATTCCATAAGCCTTGAAGGACACACACACACACACACACACACACACACATGTGCAAAATCACACACATACAATGATACATGTGCACACACACACACACACACACACACACACACACAGCATCTGAAATGTCAATTCAATTATAAATCCTCACCATTTAAAGCAAGGCCTTGCACCATTAGAGGTGTCTTTTTTTTCTTTCTTTTTTTTTTAGAGGTGTCTTTTGTTGTGTTATTGGCCAGATTAGAAATCTGATAAGAACCACTGACAACAAGAAGCAGTATCATCAACACACAGACTGCATGGATACAATAGATTCTGGATGCACTGACCAGACCTGAGGGCAAATTCACACACACACACACACCACACACCACACACACACACACACACACACACACACACACACACACACACACACACACACACACACACACACAACACACACGCACACACACACACACACACACACACACACACACACACATTGACCACCTTGGCTGTTAATTCAATTATAAATAATTTAGTCTATCATTCAAAGCAAGCAAGCCCAAATGCAAATGTTGCTGTAGGTTTCCCTAGTTGTTCTTCAATTACACGACCAGTATCATTTTATAGGTGACTCACTTGCATTAAGTTGCAAGAACAGATCTCAACATTACGTTGTCTTGTCACCTAGACTTGCATGGAGCAATACATGATACTATGTTGTTTTTTTCGTGGCTTCATGTGAGTGCACACATTTGTTGAAAACCACACTATGTAAGTCCTATTAGCGTGCGCAAACATACTAAGAAAAGTTTGTAACGTATATCATTCTGTCCACTACTGTCTTCAAGCAATAACGAATACTTTCGTTTTCATTCTTATTTCATTCTTTTTTTCTTTTCTTTTTTTTTTCTTTTTTTTTAACTTGTCAAATACCGTCCTCAGGGATTAGGTTGGCAATGCGAGTATAGCACCCCCACCCTTCGTCCCTACTTTCCCCCTGGTTCTCCCTTTGTATTTCGGCTGTGTCGCCATTTTTGGCTTTGAAAAAATAAAATGGTGCTGACTTTATAACGCACTATGAGAATTAAAATAAATCAACAAGCAAACACAAAACTGAAAAATAAATGAATTAATTAATAAAATACAAAGGACTTCCATGTTTCGACTGAAAGTACGAATTCGCTTACCTCCCCTGTACTGTTAAACTATTTCGCTTCTTGAGCAACGTTGCAAAACTTTCCTTTGGTTTACGTTCTCTGGTTCAGTGCATTGTCTACGTACCTTTGTGAATCTAACTTTGGTGCTCGGGTTTGGCTGTGGGTCCGACATTGTGGGATGCTAACGTGCGTGCCCAGCCAACACAGCTCAACCTTGCAGCGGCGACTGACAAGCAGAGAATATGCGTCTTGCTGCTGACGCACGCCGTTATATCACAGATGCAAGCTCCCCTCAGTTTGAGGTCACTGGAGCGCCTGATAATAAATGTCTTCATGTCAATTCTTTCCCAGGCGTTTCTGGGACGTGTCCCCCTCCTCCACCACCTCACCCTCACCTTCATCGTTCCTCCTCCGTGTGTGTGTGTGTGTGTGTGTGCATGCGCGCGCGCGCCAGTCTGCCGTCTGTCTGCACACGGTGTCTGTCCGAGACTGTGACTGACATACTGTAGCTGTGTGTGTGTGTGTGTGTGTGTGTGTGCACAGTATGCCTGCATGTGTGTCTTAGTGTATCTGTGTGTGTCAGTGTCAGTGCGTAAGAGAAACCACCAGCGGAGAGAGCCAGAGAGAGAGACTGAGAGACAAGACAAGACAAACGATTTCTTTATTATCCGGACGGAGGATAATAGATAAGCACCGGCGCGCTTTTTTTTTCATCCAGTCCCCGCTCTGAAACAGGATCTACACTACACAAAACTACATTACATGTGTCATTGCATGCACTACACAATGCTACGTAACTTGAAGTCATAGAATGCAAATACTATACTACATAAAGACAAGCATCAGTGGTAAACTGACTTAATAAGACACACACATTGACACTGGCACACACACACACACACACACCGGCACACACCGGCACACACACACACACACACACACACACACTCTCTCTCTCTCTCTCTCTCACACACACACACACACACACACACACACACACACACACACCGGCACACACACGCACGCACACACACACACCGGCACACACACTGACACACACACACTCTCTCTCTCACACACACACACACACACACACACACACGGCAGAATGAGAGAGCCTGAGTGTGGGACTGAAGAAAGAGAGAGAAGTTGAGAGATATACACTGAGAGAGACTTGAGAGAGAGAGAGAGAGAGAGAGAGACTGAGATAACATTGAGGGGGGACTGAAGACCTGAGAGAGACTGAGACACGGCGAAAGAGACTGGGGAGAGAGACTGAGAGGTGGAGGAGACTTGAGAGAGCGCGGGGAGGGGTGGGTGGGGGGGTCAGTAGTCTTTATGTTCGACTGAGCTCGTGCACGCCCGCACGTATTGTCCGATCATGATTAAGTAATCGTTTGCGCGCACTGCGGAAGCACACACACACAAAAAGGACTGACGACTGAAGATTCAAGTTGTATAATCATCTCCCCCACCCTCCTTCCTACCCCTTCCACTGACGTCAGTTCCACCATACCCGACTTTGATGCACATGATTTGTCGTCATGTATTCAGTATTGCTGATCTGATCTGTTGTTCCTGTTTTTCGCCTCCCCCTCCCGCCCCCAATCTCCAGTGTGAACCAGCTCCAGCTCGCACGTGTCGTCCGAACATAATTAGATGACCCAATAATTGAACTGACGTAGTACGCCCAAGCAAAAATTAAAGGGAACTCATTTTGATTCATCCCGGCGCCCCCCCCCCCCCCCGCCCCCCCCCACTCCCTACCCCACCACCTCCATAAAACACCTCAGTTTTTGATGCGCCCCACATATTTTGTCAATATGCTCAGTATATGATCAGTGTCATCTGTCATTCCTCCATCTACTGTTCCCTGTGTCACAGTAATATAGAAACACGAACTCAATCAATACCACCACCAACACCCCCCCCCCCCCTCCCCCGCCCCTCTCTCCCCCTTCTCTCTCTCTCTCTCTCTCTCTCTCTCTCTCTCTCTCTTTTTTCAGACAACAAATTACATTAGTCTAACCACTGCCTCTATTTCTTGCAAAGGACAGGCGAACAAATTATACTATATCATGGAATGGATGATATTATGCCTATATTCAAACACGCACGGAATCGATTCTGATTCCCCTCGATCCCCCCCCCCCCCCCCCCTCCCCCCAGTACCTTCTTTTCTGATAACAAATTAGGTTAGTCTAACTGCTGATTTCAGTTTTATCTCATTCAATGGACTGGCGAAGAAACTGATTTTTGATCTTCCAGTGAAGGGGATAGGCTGTCAATGATTACTTGGATATTTGCTGGCGACTTTTAATGTTTAAGTCAAGTTGATAAGCAAAGAAAAACAAAAAAACACACTGATAAAGGTACCTACATGGACTCACTTGATCATTATATGCATGATAGTTTGCCCAGTATTTTGAATGTTTAGATCAACACGGTACACAAAGTAACACGTGTACAGATTCGATCGATCTCCCAGGTCAACATATGTCACGTGCAGACCTGATTGTGCCTGCACCCGGCCTCCGTGTGTATACGCAAACAGAAGATCAAATACGCACGCTACAGATCCTGTAACCCAGGTCAGTGTTCGGTGGGTTATGAAAACAAGAACATGCTGTACCCAGCATGCATACCCCCGAAAACGGAGTATGGCTGCCTATATGGCGGCCGGGGGAAAAACGGTCATACACGTAAAAGCCCACTCGTATATATATATATATATATATATATATATATATATATATATATATATATATATACGAGTGAACGTGGGAGTTGCAGCCCACGAACGAAGAAAAAGAAGATCAATTTCTGTATATCCACCAGACGCTTTAATGTTTAAATCAACTTATACAATGAACAAAAGCAATGAATTATATAAATTCCAGAAGACTGCTCGGACTATCCGGGGACCGGACTGCTATGATCTCAGGTCACGAGATGAGTAGCTATAGAGAGATCATCATTCCTTCTGCTTCTCTGGATGTATGCCCACTGTGGGAATTTCTGTAGTCTGGGCACAAAGTACCCATTTTACTGACCTCAGTCTCAGATCACAGGTCCAACTGAAATATTCCTCAGATCCGGAGTCTCTGAGTGAAAAAGGGATGGGTGTTTGTAGGTGGACTGAGTATGCAGGAGTCGTATGAATAATTATATATCGACATTTGTATACAGTAGAGACTTAGTATTTGGGAGGAGTCCTATGAATAATCATATGTCGTCATTTGTTTGTAGTGGTGTATGCAGGAGTCGTATGAATAATTATATATCGACATTTGTATACAGTAGAGACTTAGTATTTGGGATGGGTCAGTGGCCATGGAAAACTGTTCACTCCAAACTGCGAAATACTCGTTTACATTCGGTGGAAAAGAGGAGTTAGAAGAACAAAATTCTAATCCTTTTCCAAAATTGGAAATCAGTGTTGCTAGCAAGATCCAGCAGATATTGTCAATAATAGCCAGGAAACAATAAGTTTAATTCATACATGGGAAATTAGTTCAGGAAACCAACTTTGCACCGGCAGACAGACTGACAGATCGGCAAAATAGACGTTGGGGGCCTACTGTACTCAGTTATCATGCGTAACGACTGATTCTCAATTCAGTCTTCGTTATTTCCACAAACTCCAGTAACATTAATTGCATCATTGGTGGGATCATGAAGTCAGCCTGTTTGCAGATGTCCTCAGCTGAAACAGAAAGCAAGCAATGGTTCCAGGCTATGGGAGGAAGTCCACTTTTATCCGGTGGACTCGAAATTTTCCTATGGCGTAGTTCTGGTTCCGGACATCCTCCTTCCCTTGATCGTCAGGAAAAATATATATATACGGAGTAATCAATTTGTCACAACTGAGCAGGTCACTTCCGCTGCTCAGTCACCGTTTTCGCTGACAACATTTCTACCATGCACATGCTTGTCACAGCTCGCCTGACGGCGGTGGACCAGAATAATCCTTTCATAACCCGGATGGCGAACTGGTCTCTTGAGATAGACTGAGACTTGACAGAAGATTCTATCCGGCTGAGCGTTCGCATCAGAACTGACATAGGAACACCATAGATCACACTAAACTACCCTGCGTGTCATTTAGCCAAAGATCGAGCCAGAGAAAGCGGTAATGGCTTTCTTTTTACACTGACGAGGCCATGAGCCAGCTGGCTACATGGACAGGGAGTGGAATGTGTGGAGATGGGGTTTGGGGGGGCTGGGGGGGGGGGGGAGACTGAGGATCGAGTGGGTGAGAGTGTCATCATACACAGATTGAGGGGTGGAACTGAACTGATAAGACACACAGAAGTCAACAGTGGCATTTAAACAAGCAAGATCTTATGGGTATCATCCGGTCGGCAACCCCAAATCAAAGAAACTGATTGCTAATAAGGCCACAGTCAGCTCCAAACCTTAATTGTTGAAGCCTGTTCCGGAGAGCAGAGGGACTATCTTTGTATATAAGTCCTTGGTGTGGCCAGTATACTGCACTGTGCCAGATGGATACCGGGCTGGGCTTTCTTCAACATATGCTTCAACTCTGAGTAAATCAAAAAGCATGTTGTGACATACTGAGGTGCAACGACTCGATACATTTGGCAAACTTAACTTGAGTATGAACAGCTTACACCGGAAAGTTCTAAGCACCTTCAGTGCTAGACTGACCGCCATGTACGCATTCTGTCAAGAGTTAACTCTCTAAGTATCACTGAATCAGCTTCTATAGCCATATCCCCAACCCCGATTTTCAAGTTTATCAGTGCTCGGACATTCCCTTCAGATCACAAAACATTCTTCTCAGTCTTGCTTGGCAGACGTGGTGTAGCGTATATAGATTTGACCGAACGCAGTGACGCCTCCTTGAGCTATTGATATTGATACTTTTCTCAGTAATTAAAAACCTCATTTCCACATGGAATTCTTGCGCACTGAAAATGGACTCCCTGAGGAGGTATCAGTCCTCTCGTGCAGTTCAGTTCTCATATATGTGTGTAGCTATGACCCTCATTAGTAAGTGGAATTAAACTGAGATGAGTTAGGTCAGTGGCGGTGGTTTCCCGGGGATTTAGGACGATGATGGTTATTATTGTTATCAAAGGCATTTACAGAGCCACATCAGTCACTCAGTGACTGACTGAGTCCCCGAGGTCTGGCATTTTAAAGCAAGACAGACCGATGTACATGTTTGTGTGGTTTTATAGCTGTTTCCTTTTTACGTGCACGAAGGTCAAGTTCCATAAACATGATGCATCGAAATCCAACTTGAAAGCACGTGGTTTGCTTCATTTCATTTGTCATGTTGTTTGCAAATAATTGGCATTGTTTGTGACTAGCTCTGTGAAAAGATGTTATGTTAATTTTTTTATGACGGCACTTCACAACAACAAAGCATTTATAAAGCCTGCTTGAATTTTCCTTTTTATAATAATATAGTAAAACACCATTATTGTCTCCCAAGAATAGTAGCATATTATTTGAAGGTACCATAAATTGACTGTGGCATAAACGCGTTAGCGACAATAATTTCCGGCCTTTGGTTCCGCGAAGACATCAGTTCAAGGCGGCATTTTGCCGTGACGATCGACAAGCAACTAGTTGTGCCAAAATGTTCAGAAGGAAACAAGACGTCGACCGGCATGTGTCTAGCATCCTCGGAAGGATCAAAGATGAGAGGGAGGTAATATCGTTTGATATGTATCCCTAAAATGCAACCTTCGACATAAAAAATGTTGAATCGATGAACGAAACCAAAAGGACACCCGTACACCAGTCACCAGACAGGAATTTGAAATCCTGCCAAACGACGAAGTTTGTCTTCAACAGCAGCATATAATGATACCCTTTCTCTCCATGTCCACCACTGAAATAATTAGTATATGGCCCCAATCATCATCAGACCGCTTGCAGAATCCCTGTTTTTATGAATCGCCGTCTCAGAATCGTCTGAAATTTAGTCTGCCACAGGGAAATTGAAATCAACGAATGAGGACATTAATAGTAGATCTTTATTCCACAATATAACAGGGCTGAAAAGTTGTTTACGATGAAGTGAAACCTTCGATCTGTAATAAACTGTTATTTCAATTATTTTTGCTGGCTTTTGTCAGTATTTTATGAAATTGTTGAGGACATGGTGATGGTGGTCAAGGTGAACTCATATGGATTGTCAGAAATGAACATAAAGTTTAAATGTGAGTAGTGTATTTATGACTAGCAAATTATGTTGACATATACACATCACTCCCACATAACAGATTATGATAATTAAAAAAAAAAGGTTTAAAAAAAAATCACCAGACACTTAGGCAGTTTACTAGTATTCACTCTAAAGTCAACTCCACTCAAACCCAAAATAGTCATGAACATGGAAGATTCATTCTGAAGAAACGTGGTCTGATAGCAAACAAGCACCTACACCACAAAAATTATACCTGAACACAGAAGTGGAAAAGACTGATGGGAAAAGAGTTTTGAAAGAAAGAAAAGATAAAACCATGATATGGAATTAAGGGATTGTTAATCTGGGGATTTATGTAAAAGAAAGTATGTACACACATTATATATGTACACACATTATGAGTGTGTCTTTCTGGACTGTAAATCAGAAACCACATAAAGAACATGTTTACATAATGCTGTAGCCACCAACAATGAAAATGCAAGTTATTGATGAATAATCTGGGACTGTAGCTATGTGGTGTATAGAGCACAAATAATATTTAATAAGAAAGCTGGAATTATTTTGAACCATGTAATTTCTTTTCTCTAGTAAAATTTTGCTACAGTTGTCAGTGACTGAATAAACATTAACACCGGTCCTTGCAAATTTTAGATCGCTCTTTGTTTTAATGGTTGTGTTATGGTGGATGTGGTTTTGCAACAGAGGTGAGATGTGTCTTGAGTTTTCTTATATTCCTTGTGGCTGTCTTGTATTTGCAAAGTGTTGGTAAAATTGTGTGTGCGACTGTGTGTGATCTTTTAGGAACATTTATTTACTTATTTGTATTTTATGTTAATCATTGTTTATTGATGGTACATTCACTAATCTGTATTGTAATTTGATTTTATATATACTTGCAAACTGTGCAGAAAAATGCCAAGGGCTACCAGATTGCAAGACTGTACTTTGAAGTGGGGGAATTTGATACTGCCAGAAGGTAAACAAGGAACACTGAATGTTCAGTGTGTGTCTGTTTTCTTATTTTATTGTTTGCTAATTATGCCTTGATTATAACTAGCATTTTCACAAAGTATTAAGACAGTAATATATAAAATGATTGTGCAAATATGTTTTAAAGTAGCGATTTTAAAAATAAAGTACAACTACTGTGAAACAGTGATAAACTACTGACTTATGAAATGTAAATTATGTGACATCATAATGTGGACTGGAATCCTGGTCCCTTTTGGTTTTCCATCATTTGATAATATTGATTCTGTGGTGTTTATTTCTGGTTTATATCATCAGGATAGTAGTAATGGAGACATTCCAAATATGTATTATATATATTTTTTATCAATTTATAGATTTGTATGCCAAGTAATATAATTTGTTTGTATGTGGGTACAGCTGATATATCATTACACGTTTTTTGAGCTTCCATTTTATGTTAAAAAAAAAGAAGTGAATGTACAGTTTTGATGTTTCTTGTTGAGATAATCTGTGGTTATGTATGTTTAAGACTGTGATAATTGCACAAGTGGCATACCTCAAGTTAATATTTTAAGCATTTTACATAGACATATTTACTGATTGACTTATTTTCATGTATTGGTTTTGTTTTTTTATGCCTCAAAGTGACAAACTGATATCTCTTATTGGAGATAGTACAGTATTCTGTATTTTGAAGGAAGCACAAGGTAATGTCAGTTACTGAATCAGTGTATTTTGGTATTAGATTAGATATGACTTATACATGAAGTTGTCTGTATTTAATCATGTTGATCCTTTTTATTTGTTCTGTATTTTGTTTGTAGTAGAATGCATAGCAAGCATAAAAGATAAGGATGCACGCATGTATATTTTCTCTTGTTGAGATAATAAAGTAATCTGTATTCTGTAACGGCATAAGCATGCACACACGACCCGACAGATACACTCACAAAGGCACACACTCACCTGTATGATATGTCTGAAGGCACAATGTTCCAGACTTTGAGTAAAGTTTCAAAAAAATGAAACAAAAAATATCATCAAGCATATGGAAATGAAGGCTATGTCCATCCAGACACAGCCACATCCAACAGAGATTTCTACAGCAATATCTGACCAAGCCAACATTTTAAATGCAGGACTGGCATCTTGCATTGTCAAAGTGCGTGATACAGGGAAAAACTTAAAAGCTCTACAGCTGCTTTTGACTTTTCAGTAAACATTTTTGATTGAGTGGCTGTATTTGTGGTTATAGCTTGTTTACTGTTTTAAGTTGTTTCCAGGTGAGAGAAAGTTTACATGTATATGTTTTTGTCAAGGTATCTGGCCTCCTTCCTGAGTGTACGGGAGACTGTTCCTCAGTCGTTCAGACTGCTTGGGCAGATCGAAGAGGCAGTGGGCAACAAGGAGAACGCCATAGAGGCTTACAAAAGGTGTGCATTAATCCTGATACCAGAAACCTCTGTTGGTCTTAGTGGTCGGCAAGACTCTAAGCACCATACCTTGATTTGAATTTGATTTAGAAACCTCTGTGCTACTAGTTCAGGTGTCCTCGTGCACTAATGATTCTGAAAAAACTTGTGTACGCTGCATGTGCATGAAGGCTGTGAAGTTCTGTAAGTTTTAAGTACAAAAGTACCTAGCTTTTCCATAAATACAGCATTTCAATTTACAAGCAGTTTGATAGACATACTTGGCTTATACAATGACTTTGTGAGTGAATGCTTTTGATTTTATGTTGTGTTTAACTTTATGTGTATTTATGATTATGGAAGGATGAAGGAGGGTGCAGAAGTAAAATTGATTAATTTTTTTTTTTTTTTTATGGATCTGTTTTGCTATATGCTGCATCAGTATGTAAAGTTTTGGTTTCAAGTTGTCAGAGTGTGTGGATTGATCTGTATTTTCAGCACACAGCATCTGCTGAAAAAAAAAGAAAAATATGGAAAGAGATGTTTACTTATCTTTGCTTTGTCAGTTGTGCCATAGTTCACATCAACAATTTTGAAGGATGTGATTTACTGTGTACAAATGATATGGTTTAATTTGCTTGCTAATTTACTTTGTTAAAGTTAGTAAAATTAAAAAAAAAGATTGAAACTGTTTTAGATATTATATTTTTTAATTCTTTGTTAAAGAGATCCCCCCACACCCCTTCCCCCCAAAAAAAAGAAAAAAAAGAAGAGAGAGCCATTCAAGCAGTATAA
This sequence comes from Babylonia areolata, assembly GCF_041734735.1. NCBI lineage: Eukaryota > Metazoa > Mollusca > Gastropoda > Neogastropoda > Buccinidae > Babylonia > Babylonia areolata. The sequence continues at coordinate 39,600,180 of NC_134888.1, read as the reverse complement.
CTAGTTTTATTTCTTAATTCTGACTGATACTGGTTTTTTTTTATTTTCAAATTTGATGTTCTTCTGTTTGACAGGGACTTTTTATTTATTGAATCATTTATTGTATTCATTCATAATTCAGTTAATTTGTGTTGTTATATATTTTGTGTGCTAAGTTACTTGTCTGGTTTCAGGGTTTTTTGTGAATGTTTCATTTGTTTGTGTGTGGTGATGATGAATATTTTTTGTGTCCCATGGTGTATATGATTACACTTACAGTGAGCTTTCTGTTTGTTCCATTTCAGATTTCTGGAATTGGGAGGCCCGGGCAAAGAGGTGGTGTTGAAAAGTAAGATGACACTTTTTTGAATTTTTATTTTTGATCATTGTTGCAGGCCCTTTTTTTTTCTTGCTTTGGTGTTGGTGTCAGATGATGACCAAAGAAAATATTAGTCAAATAATGAAAGTGCTTGAAATAGATTGGTTTTGTTTATTAGCTTACTACAAGTTATCAGAATGTTTGATAATCTATTGAAAATCTACGGAAAAAAATGGGTAAGAAATAAAAAAGAAAGGGAGGAGGAATAGACATTTGCAGTGAATTTATATCACTCGTTTTCATTGTTTATGAAAAAAAGAATTGTGATTACATGCAGTTAGTGCTAACTGCTATGCAATATTTTACTGATTTGTTGGGTTTTTTTTACTTGCAGTTATTGCTATGCAACATTAACCAGACTTTATTTTTTGAGATGTTGAAGCATCATTTTTGTTTCCCTTGTTTCAGTCTGTGAGCTGTACAGTGATGTAGGGGTGGATGCAGGAAAAGGAAAGGTAGGAATCCAATATTCCTTTATCACCTGATGTTAACTGATAGGCTGTTGAACCCTTGCATAAACAGATCACTAATGCGTAATTTGTAAAAAAAACAAAAAACAACAACCAACAACAAAAAAAGCAAGGAGACTTCATGTACATTGTAGAGGTGTAATCGGATTCTCTGAAATAAAATTCTGTCCTGTGTTCAGTGAACTTGCCAGGAAGGCAGATGGTGGCGTTGAACAGGGAGATAGGCAGGCTTTTTCTGTCACCACAGCAAGAAATGATATTGTAAATAAGTATGGTTGTCAGTGCAGCCTTCATAGTGCCATATTACATCAGAGAAAAATAATTTTGTGAGCATTACGATCCTCTGAATGTGTGTATGTCTGTTTCATATATATCATATAATGTTCATGAATGATTAAAGTTACAGTCAGTTGGAATTAACATAAAAGGGAAGTTATGAGTATGTGCTGTTGTGATTTCAGTAAATTTTTTTGGGGAAAAAAATCTGTCAGCCAAAATAGACAAGTCAGCTAGTCCATTTTTGGATGAAAATTTTTAATAAATCACAAGTCATAGGGAGTGTGAGTGTGGTTGTTTTTAAGCTTATAGAAATATTGCAGTGAAGAAGAGAATCTGAACTTTGTAATTTGTCTTTGTTTCCCTAGTACTGGCTGGAGAAAGCAGAAAAACTGTATCCACAGAGTGATGTCATCTTCAGACTGAAGGTGGGCGGTGAAGTAACTCGTGATGCTACTTACATGTATATATTGGGAGTGTGTATGTATGTATTGTGTGCTGGTATTTGAGGTATTGATGATAACATCTGTATTTACATAAGGTGTTTGTTTTGTGTTCCTAAAGTGATGCAGAAGAAAATAGGTGACAGCAAAATAGCATAAAAAGTGAAAATTCCTTAAACCCCCCTTTCACACTAAGAGTCGGAATTTAAAAGCCTCCTGGTAAGCTTAAAGAGCGTAATTATTAGCTGGAATTGTGTTTGAGAAGTCTTGCTTTATATGAAAGACATTTGAAAAATTTGTAATGATGCACTGAACTTTGATGAAAAGAATTTAAAATGTAATGTTTTTGTCCCTCCTGGTTTTCAAGTAGAGTATGATGTGTGTGTGTATGCATGTTAGTGTGTGTGTGTGTGCACATGCACAGTCTTATGTATGTATGTTGGTTATTTGTGTGCGTGTCTGTTGACATTGTACATGTTAATTGTTTTGTTTCAGGAAAAGTTGATCACAGAATCACCAGGGCAAAGCAGTGACGGTGACTTGGAAAGTCTAATTGCCTCGGAACTGGTAAACAGTTTCTGCTGTTTAAAGTCTGTGACAGAACAAAACACATGATTTCAAATTGCACATGAATATGTGAAAGACACATATTAGCCAGTCATATTTTTTTTAGTATGATATGGATGTAATTGATCTGTCATCTTGGTACAAGGGTGATAGGTGGAAAGGGGAGATCAGAGGGGGGTCAAGATGTAAGATAGTCTGACTCTTTACTCAGGCATTACTTTTCTGACCAGAAAAAAATGCATGACAGATCTTTTCTGGCAGCTCAAATCTTTGCAGTGTTTGTTATGTTTAAATGACTGGAGTGGAACTTTGCACTGTAGAAGATGATTTTTTTTTTAGTTGAAGTAGCAGACCTCAGCAATTCTGAGTTTGATAGAGCATGAAGATGATTTCATAAAATTGTAATTAATGCCACTCAGGGTAGATGTTTGTTCTTCATGTATTGTAATTCAAACCATTCAGTACAGATGCCTGTTCTACAGGTGAAGAAGCCCCAGGACGTAGAGCTGAGAATCAAAATGCTGCGCATGTACTTGGACTCCCAAAGAGTGGAGGATGCTTATGTCAATGCTGTGGAGACCGACCGTACCACTGCCTTCACCTCCAGCCTGGAGTGGTACGAGTGTCTGCTGGAGGTTTTCAGGGTAAGGAAAGGACGATTTGGTTATTCATGTTCAGGTTTCAGGAGGGATTAATTGTTGAAGTTAGGGTTTTTCCTGTTCAGGTGTCAGGTAGAATTGAGAGTTGAATCATGCCTGTCCTAGGCGCTGAGGGTTGAACAATGTTGTGGCTTGCCTTTTGTGGATAAAAACGGGGTTTAAGGGCATTCAGAATGGTCATGGTAGAAATGAGTGTGGGGGATTCAGGATGAGGGGTTTGAAGGTAATGTAATGCCACTGAACAAGTAAGGATGATAGGGCAGCTTAAAGATGGAAGTTGGAGAAGAAAAAGGATGCACGTAATAGAATTATGCAAGGAAGAACTAAAAGATATCAGCTGGCCGTTTTTATGCTCAGTGACTCAACCTCTGATGATGGCTTTTTTTTTTTCTTCTTTAGGCATATCAGGGTGAGCATGATAGCTGGCAGGATGTGGAGTTTATGTTCCACTATCTGGTGGTTCTGTGCAATCTGACTTACCTGCGTCTGGCCAACAAGGATGTGGTGGAGAGTGCGGAGGCTCTGCACAGGTGCGTGAGTGTGTTGTTTTGTGTGATAGAAAGACATGCATGTATGTGTTTTTTTGTTAAGAGAGATATATGTGCTTGTATGTGTGTGTGTGTGTTGTTTTGGGTAAGAGACAGATGTGTGCAAATAAAAAAAAAAATAGGGTGTGTGTGAGAGTGTTGTTTTGGATGAGAGAGAGATGCGTGCATGTATGTGTCTTTTGTGAGAGAGATATGTGTTGGCAGGTATGTGTGAGTGTGTTGTTTCGTACGAAAGAGAGATGTGTGCATGTATCTGTGTTGTTTAGTAAGAGAGAGAAAGAGATGAGTGCATGTTTGTGTTTGTCATGTGTGAGAGGGATGCATGCATGTGAGTGTGCTGTTTCATGAGAAAGAGATGTGTGTATGTATGTGTGAATGTTGATTTTTGTGAGAGATGTGCACATGCATTTGTGAGTGTGTTTTGTTTGAGAGAGATGTGGTCATGCATGTGTATGTTTTGTATGAAAGATGCATGCATGCGTTCGTGAGTGTTTTGTGAGAGAGAAAGAGATATGTGTGTATGTATGTGTTGAATCATCAAGGATACTGGATTTTCTTTATTGAATTGGACGTCCAGTTTTGTTTTTGTGTTCCTTGTATTGTAGTTTATTGGTTAAATAAGGCTGTGGTCATGCAGATTGATGCCTACTTTTAAGTGTATGAAGTGGTGTTATTGATATTTGTGTGTGTGTGTGTGTGGTTCCTATACAGTTTTGACATAGCAGTGCATAGAGCCATCAACATGAACAACCCCAGTGAGGAGTGGGACGCCTTCGTCACAGAAATGCAGGGACAGTTGTTTTTCCTGGCTGGAACACTGCTGCTGAAAAGAGCACAAAAGGTAATGTTACTTGTATGGCCCCGTGTGGTGGGGTGGACTGTAAGCAACAACAGCCATGGTCATAATGATGATGATGTTTTCTTGTAGAGGTCAGCTGGCAGTTAAGATGCAGAAAATGATGACAGATGCAGGGTAATTTTTTGTCTTGATTAAAAAGAAGGTGGGAAAGTTACTTTTTAGGTGGATGGCAAGTAATTTTTTGAATTGACAGAAAACTCAATGTAATTTAAAGGACTGAATGCTTGTATGACAGTATCTATCATCATATGATTAAAACCAGTGGTTTCAGATAGGCTTAATTTCATCCAGAACCTTGTGAAGATGGTCTGTTGTTAACTATTCAGTAATGCTATTGTTGTTTGCCTATAAAACCGGTAGTGCAATTGCTTCTATGAAATCTACAAAGTGTGTATTAATTTTAGTTGGGATCATTTTGTGTCTTTTTTTTTCCCTAGGAGTGTAGGGAAATATTAAATGTTTTGGTTTGATGTGTAAGTCACTAACACACTCCGAGTTCACATTTAACAACACATACTTAACTGTGACCCACTAGTGCAGACTCCAGCAGGGGTCTAATTCCTGTCCTGTGCAAACTACTACCCGCCTATGCGGAGAAAACAAAAGTAGCTACGGTCGATAACCTTCCGGAAGTAGGTTACCTCCTGTTTGCATCCCTGACTAGCGCCCTCTTTTTCCGGCAGCCATCTTGACTCCTGCTTCTGTGCTCTGCGTATGGTTAAGTTTTTTCCTATTTTCTGCCTGTGTATCGATTCCTTGGTGCTCTTATTTTGTGTCCGATGATGAATCACAACAGGTCACTTCTTCTTCTTCTTCTTCTTCTTCTGCGTTCGTGGGCTGCAACTCCCACGTTTACTCGTATGTACACGAGTGGGCTTTTACGTGTATGACCGTTTTTACCCCGCCGTGTAGGCAGCCATACTCCGTTTTCGGGGGTACAACAGGTCACATAACTACTTGGCTCGATTGGGTGATAGAGCTAAAATTAAGGCGCAATCACAATTGCCTGGCAGACACTGTGGGCCCTCTACCTTGGGCTCTGTCTACAACGCTAACCCTCCACCTCCTCCACTTGGCAGTGTACCACTCACCCTCCTATATCCCTTTCCCCATGGCCACAGTTTCAACTGAGTGTGCTCCCTCTCAGGGAATCCAACACAGACTTTCGTCCTTCACTTGGCACACTTGGTCTGCTCCTATTTCTCATACGTCAGTGATGGCCACCATGGCCACAGATCATGTGCCCCTCAAGTGGCGTGTCCTGACCATCTCGCGTCCGACAGTGACTGTTTCGGGCAGGGATGCCCTCCCTCAAGGTAGGGAGGAAGGTGACCCACTAGGCGACACACATGCCCACACGCGTGCACTTTCCCCCTCACCGTCTCAAATTCAAGGGAGGCAACCCCTGCTTTGGCATCCCTGCCAGTGAGCGCCTCAGTTACCTCCCTTGCACCGGCACTGCCCCTCTCCCACACCGCGGGTGCATGCAAGGTCTCTCCAACCTCGGCAGCAGCTGTTCCATCAGCCACACCGCTAGACTCTGCTGTTACCCAGCCAGTGGTGGCTCAGACACAAGCCCCAACTGACAATCAGCATCTCATACTGTCTATGTTCTGACAAATCTGCACCACCCTCCTTCCTGGTGCTACACCCTCTCCTCCCACTGACTCCACCCCTCTCACAGGCACCACACCTCCTGCCAACCCCTCTTCCACTGACACACCCCCACCTTCATCTCCTACAGACACCACCCAGCAGCCCCACTCCTCGGCCATTGGGTACACACACATCACACACGGAGGCCACACTGACCACGCAGACAGCGCACAGTAACACAATCCCACTGATGATACTGCCTCTGAAGTGGAAATCCTCAATGCGGGAGATCCCACTTCACAACAGACACAACCTTTGTCTTTCACAGAAGCAATGGACCTCCTTGCTTCCTATGCGCCTGACCGGGTGCAGCCAATTCATAACACAGGCATGTCTCAAAAAAGCCTGGCAAAAGAACTGTTAGGCATCCAACCACCACCCAGTGGGCCTCAGCAGGCCCTTACCCAGTCACCCATAGTGGTTGATGCCCTGCAATGTGTTCTAGAGTTAGGGGCCAACCCACCCAGGACGTCCCCACCGCCTCTCTTCTCAATTTCCCCTCTGCAATGGGTCGAGGGAAATTCATTGGGTTTGCGCCCTGCCCGTCTTCCAAACAACCCATCCTTGCCCTGGGTCCTATCCTGCAAGGCCCCCTGCCTATTTCTCAGGAGGACCTCCGCCTCCTTCCACAGCACCTGCATGCTCTAAAAACAATGACTTTGCCTGAAAATTTTTCATGGATCTGAAAACACTCTTCCTCATTTCTCATGCCTCAGGTAGATGTGGTAGCGAAGTACACGCCCTTAGCAGCATCGCACAAGACATAGCCTTCGAGCCAAATGGATCTGTCTCGCTCACATTCCTCTCTGAATTTCTTGCCAAAAATCAAACTTTCAGCACACCCTACCCCATACTCTTCATCAAACTGCTCTCTTCCTTCCATACTGGCCCCTGACAACGAAGACGGGTTCCTCTGCCACGTCAAGGCCCTGCGTGTCTATCTCAAAAGGTCAGGTCCCTTCCGGTCATCCAAATGACGCCTCTTCATCAGTTAGAACCTGGACTACTCTCGCGACATTAGCAAGACGTCTCTGTCTCGATGGATAGTCAGTACGATTGAAGGCACATGTGCAGACACAGGGTTGAGACTTGATGCCTCCTCAGCCAGAGCTCACAAAGTCAGAGCAATGTCCTCTTCTCTTGCCTTTGCCCACTCAGCATCATGGATGCTGCTTACTGGAAAAACCCTGCTACCTTCATTGACTTGTACTTGAGGGACATCTCTTGCTTAAGGATGATGGTTCAAGAGGCATTGCCTCTGCAGTGGTCACACAACAGGCCATCGCAGGGCTCAGACAATAGAACAGGTGAGCTCTCCACCTTGTCGTGCCATTCTGCAGAAGTGGGTCACGGTTAAGTATGTGTAGTTAAAAGGAAATTTTCTTCCAAAAATTACGTTTATATAAAATATTTACCATGACCTAAATTTAAGACCCTACCGTTCCTCCCCGCGTTCTCCATCCACTCTGCGATGGTTACGACGAATTGCCGTCAAAGGAGGGCGCCAGTCAGGGATGCAAAGGGGAGGTAACCTACTTCTGGGAGGTTATCTGCCGTAGCTACTTTCGTTTTCTCTGCAAGGCGGGTAGTAGTTTGCACAGGACAGGAATTAGACCCCTGCTGGAGTCTGCACTAGTGGGTCACGGTATGTTATATTAATGTAATTTTAGGAAGAAAATTTCCTTTCACTAACACACACTAATTCACGTCAGCTGCACAGTTTGTATGAAATAAATTTGTGGTGGTTGACCTTTCAGGGAAGTGTATCGTGGAACGACATGCGCCCCCTGGCGGCAGTACTGTTCCTGCTGTGCCAGACGATACCCACCATGGACGCCCAGGCTGTCTGGTGTGTTCGGCCCACGCAGGATCGGGAGAAAGTGTACGCCTGGTTGTACAAGAACAGTTTCTTCCGCATGAGCCAGAGTGGTCAGTTACCATGTGTATAAGCTTTTGTTTTTATTGGTTTATTTTTTTCGCCCACATATTGGCCTTCTATTGGTCTATTTTCATGTCATTGTATTGGTTTAAATTAGTGTAAAGACAGCAGAGAGAAATGTTGAAAGGAAGTGCTTTTGGTAAGTTACCATGGGTGGAATGTAAATGATAAAATTGTATCGGTTGACTGAAAATAGGCTTATCTGTTGAATGCTATCATTTGTATACATGATGCTGAAAGGTTTCCATACTTTTTTTTATTCATGTGAAATGTGTAATGTCAGAATTGAAATTGTCTCACAGCTTCGGCACCACCTGTTTAAAACGACATTATTGTGCATATTTCATGACATTTCTTGTCTGCTGACTAAGATTTATTCATTTGCTCTTGCAGGCCACACTCTGTACCACTTGTGTCAGGGGGACTCTGGCACTTGGGGCCACCGCCTGCAGCAGCAGTACTGCACCCCCATTGGTCAGGAGAAGCTGTATGAGGCCTTGTTCCCCATCCGGGACATGCGCAGTGGGAGTGCAGAGTCCTACGTGCTGAACACTCATAAGTTCTGCAACACCAGTCTGTCCATGCCCCCACGCAGACAGCTGTATGACGTGGACAGAGGTAGAAACACTGGGGGAGGGTCTGTCCGGCAGTTAGTTTTGTGTGTGTGTACTGTCATAACATTACCGATACACTGTCATGTCTGTGTTCAGATATGGATTTATGGTATTTTATAGTTCTACTCATACATTATTTAAAAAAAAAAAAAAAGAAAGAGAGAGAGCATGTGGTTTATTGCTCATCATTTCATCCTCATTGCAATAACTTAGACATGGTTGCTCCATGACCACATGATTAAGAATGAACTTACCAACGTCAGTGAGTTTCCATGTTGGAAAAGTTGACCTAATCTGTGTGATCTGAAAGTGCTGGTTACCCCTCACAGCTTGAGAGTGCTTCACTTTTTTGTGTGTATCATTGTGACAGTTTCATCATGCTTGTTCTCCAGCATAGTCCACTTTCAGGGCTAGATGTTTGTTTTGACATTTGTGATTTTGTGGAGGTTTTAACAGAAGTTTGTGAATTATTATGTGGAAAGTGTTTTTTTTTGTTTTTTTTCAAGGGATTAAGAGGGAGTATTGTGTTTCATTTTTCATGTTTAAAATTCCCATCATTTGTCATATTTTAGTTCTGTGAGGGATTTGCAGATGTTAACATTATTTGATTATTGTGGCAAATGTGGTATACTGATAGTATACAAGAACCAGCAGAATTTGGGCGTGACATACCACCTGTGGTGTTATGCGTTTCAGTAGCCCACACGTTCCACCCAGACAGGTTGTCAGAGATGGTGTGGTTGTGCCTGCAGCAGTACTCCTTTGGTGATGTCCACCAGCCGGACTGTGAGTACCTCAGTCAGCTTCACTGCTACTTATTGTCTGGTTTTAGGGGCTCTTTATTTGTTCAGAGGGAATAGTTGGTGGGTTTTTTTTTTCTTCTTTTTCCATACCTTCAGTTTACTTTTGTTTCAGAGGTGTGATGTATATACCTGAGTGAGAGAGAGAGGTTTATCTAAATGTGACTTAGCAGAAATGATGTTGGATGGAGAATAACTATTTTGTATCTTTGTGACAGAGTTGAACGTGGGTGTCACTGTCTTGATTGAAATCTGATTGTAAACACTGTGTGACAGTATTTTTTGTGTCTATTTTATTTTTTTGCAATTGTAATTATGAATCATGTGCTTTTCATTATCATTTCAGATATTTAACTGTTATTTATGTTTATTTATCTGTTGCTAAGCAGTTTATGAGAACCAGTTCATAATTGTGTGTGTGTGTGTTTGCCAGACAACTTCAAGACATTTGATACTCTGCAGTACAGCGTGAAGAACATGGAAAATGGGGCTGCTGAAACGCTGTGTCAGCTGGACACAGAGGTATGTCTGGTGATTTTTTGACTCACTTGTTGATGCTGTTTGTGTGTGTGTGTGTGTGAATACTTGTGTGTGAGAGAATGTCTGTGAAAGATTGTGTTAGGTACATATGTGGGAATGTGGTTTAGTTTGTGATGATGATAAAAACCAGAAATAATGTAAAGCTCAGAAGGAAGAAGAAGAAAAAAAGAAACAAAAACAACAGCACTCCCTAACTGCTAATTACTCGCATAAACTTAATCTGATGAGATTATAGACATTCTTAGTTTTCTGAGTATAATTCTCTGTCACATGCATTGATATCATTTGAGCAGTTTAGAGACATTTCTTTGGTTGAATGCATATAAGTCTCTTCATACCCCAAATAGAAATTCTTGGACAAAATATTGACCACCTTGTCCATCCTAAAGTGTTCCTTCTTGGTTTAAACATGATTTTATTCTCGAAAGCAAGTAAAGACATTGTGAACACATCAATATTCGTATATAAATACACGTATAGATATAGATATACATACACTCACGCATACACATGTGAAGATACAAATTTGTATACTTATACATCAGCACATGCATACACAAACAAACACATCTACACATACACACATATACATACACATACACACATGAACATACGTATCTATTTCCACATATATGTGTGATGCGCACGCGCACACACGCACACGCACGCACAAACACACACACACACACACACATACACATACACTCTCTCTCTCTCTCCCTCCCTCCCTCTCATGCATACATGTGCACACATAATAGTATAATGTTCCCTCTCCAGGTGTTCCTGTTCGCTGCGGTGCGCTGCGCAGCGCTTCAGCTGAAGGAGCAGCAGATGTCTGTGGATGGGGACGTGTCGCGGCCCCCCATGCTGCCGCTGTGCCTGTGTAAAAAGCTGTGCACGCCGGAGCAAGAGCAGTGGTGGAAAACAGCTCACTGCTTTTACTCCAACACCATCAAGTGAGTCAGTGAATCGGCATTGGGTATCCTATTTATAGGGAACGTTGTGTGTTAGGAAGACTGTTTTCCACAGGAGAATCTTGTCACCTAAGACTGTTATCCACAGGAGAATCTTGTCACCTAAGACTTACCCTCAGGAGAATCTTGTCACCTAAGACTGTTATCCACAGGAGAATCTTGTCACCTAAGACTGTTATCTACAGGAGAATCTTGTCACCTAAGACTTATCCACAGGAGAATCTTGTCACCTAAGACTGTTATCCACAGGAGAATCTTGTCACCTAAGACTGTTATCCACAGGAGAATCTTGTCACCTAAGACTGTGTAATGCACAGGAGAATCTTGTCACCTAAGACTTATCCACAGGAGAATCTTGTCACCTAAGACTTATCCACTGGAGAATCTTGTCACCTAAGACTGTTATCTACAGGAGAATCTTGTCACCTAAGACTGTTATCCACAGGAGAATCTTGTCACCTAAGACTGTTATCCACAGGAGAATCTTGTCACCTAAGTGCACAGTCGGTCTTTTTTTTTTTTATCCCTATTCATAAGAATTTATTAATATTTTTTCATAATTTCAGCACTTTATTAAACAGTGTTTTATGTATGTGTTTTTTTTTTTTTCAGATTGAAAAGTATTAAGTTTTATTTTTATGATTTCAAAACTTAATTAGGAAAGTTATATTTAAATAACAGAATTGAGAGAGGTTGGTGTGATTGCCAGTATAAAAACTTTTTCAGAATGATTTAAGCTAAAGTGAGTGATAAATTTGAAATGATGTTATATTTTGGTACAGGTATTGATGCTCTCTGAAGAAAAAGAAACAGTATTCTTGGTAGTTGTATTAAATGTTGATCGTGCACAGCTGATATTATAAACAGAAAGCTGCATGTTAGGTCGATAGACCTTTGTTGTTATTTAATGCAGATTATGTATGTTTGTCTGATAGTATTTTCAGTGAGACATATACATACTTGATGATATATTTTCTACCCCAATATCCCTTACTCCAAAATCTTGCTTTCTTTTTTCCCCCAGAGAGAACTTTTCCAAGATGCGTCATATTCTGCAGAGGGGAATAGAGGTAGTTCGCCTGGTGGGCAATCATGGACTGAGTTCAGCAATGGTGGTGCATTTGGCCAAGACCTTTGATGCCAAGGTAACACATGTGTCCATGGGGAATATGTACCAAGCAGTGGAGTGTTGCATGTTGGGACATGCTTGCTGTTGTGTCCGGTGAAAAACCATTGTTTTGTTTTTTGTTCTCTCCCTTTCTCTCTTGTTCATTGTTTAAAAAAAAGGAAGAAAAAAAAAAGACTTGGAATTAAGGTGACAAGGTGTTTTTTGATGAATGTGATCAGTCTTCATAGACAGTGCATGCTCCTGAGTTTGTTGGAACTTTTTTGTGTACTTTCTAGACAAGTGTTACTTTTTCTTATGCTTAACCATGAGTCGGAATTTTTTTTAATGCCTAAGAAGGATAATAACAGTAATAATAATGAAACATTTTTATGCAATAAATCAGCATGTGCTAACATTTTTTGTAACATTTTAAAACATATGGATGAACTTTGTATACTGTTCAAAACTAGAATGGGTTAGCTTTTGATATGATTGTGTATCTGTATGTATTTCTATACAGAGAAAACCAGTAGGCTGATTTTGCTTTGAAATTGTTGATGTAATTTTGTAGTGTAGGTGAAAACAAAGTGAGAGGGTTTGTAGAAGACTAAGGTTACTGAGGGTAGACTAAGATTAATGACGGTAGCGGCTATTCCTGCTGCATGAACTACTTAGACTAGGGCAGGGGTGGAAAGGCAGACCGCACTGGGTTGGAATTATAGGTTTTGTAACAGTTTGTAGAAGCTGGTAGAAACTGGGCTTTTGGTCTTGCTGACGCTAATGAAAGTCTGAAAAAGGGTGGGTGGAACACGTGGGAGAGTCTCTGCATCGCATGACTACCATAATGTACCGTTGGTGGGTGTAGTGCATGCTTTGTATCTTGTGGTGTGTGATGGTGTTAGTTGAATTGCGTGTGTGTCGATTGTCATACATTTTGAGCTGCCTGGTGCTACAGCATGCTATGTAGAGATCAGGCATTGGTGGCAGTGCAATGGCTGTGTGTTTGTAAAGGAAATCCACCGATACACTTGAGGCTCTGATCTTCTCTCGTCCTTAGTAGGCTGTTTTTCTTCCTCTTTCGTGTATGTTTAGAAATTTGAAATGTTGATTTTTTTTTTTTTTTTTTTTTTTAATATATATCTGAACTCTCATATCCTCAGTATTCTTGATTTTTTCTTTAAAAATTTTTTTTTTTTCAAAATATTTATTTATTTTTATCAGTTTCACATTTTCTATTTATTTTGTTTTGGTGATTTTGGAGTTGTGGAGTGGGCCCTGTGGTGTCATGGTTTTGTATCATACTGTGTGCAGAGACGACCTTGCCGAGCTCGAATGAGCCGTGAAGAATTGGTAAATGTGGTTTCTGTCCCAAACCCTTTGTATGGGCTTTGAGATCAGTTAGCTTCTCTTATATGTCTGGGTTCCATTGATTGTGTACTCGTCTTTGACTTCTGTTTTCTTTACGTTACTAGTTGGACAGGTGCAACACTCTTTTACTGGTTTATTTTTTCAGTGTTGATTGGAGCTTTTTTGTCCCTTCCATTTAATATGGAATCACATGTGACACATTACCTCACAGTGCTTAAAAAAAATTTATTATTTTTTTTTTTGAAGAATTTTTCACTTTTTGGTGGTTTATGTTCTTTGAGAAGATAGCAATGTTCACTTGTGTGTTTATGTTGCGTATATTTATGAGCTGAAAATGTGTTGCGGCTAAAGAGAAGCAGAAGTAATCGATATTATGGTTTGAAGTAACATGGGGCAAGGTTGTCTCGTAACATTTGTTGTGTGTGTGCTCACAAGCTTCTGTCCATGCCCACCCCCCCCTCTACTCCGCAGTCCTCATTCCTTTTTCATGTGTATCAGTGTGACGAGATGGTAATGCTGTTCTTTACAGGGTAGTCATAACAGGATGGGAATCATTTGTGATCAGAGCTTGGTAGAGTCAGTGCAGAATGTGGGTGTGTATGTAATTCATGTTTGTGAAAGAAGCTTGATAGACTCTTGTGCAATATTTACATCAGACATCAGATGTTTGATAGACTTTGAAATACGTTGGTGTACATTAAACATGCAGATGTGAAAGAAAGGTGTGCATGTATGAAAATAATAGAACCAAAAAAAAAGTGGTTGGGGGAAGAAAAAAAAAAGACTTCCAGGGACATGTAGTCTGCCTTGCTTATTTGCAAAACTTTAAAGCACCCTCTAATTTAAAAACAGAAAGAAAAGAAGGAAAGAAAGAAAGAGAATGGAAGGGGTGGATGAGAGTGACCAGATAGTCAGTGACACAAACACATTACAGTTCTGTTACTTGCTTGAATGTCGTTTTTTTAATTTTTTTTTTAAATTTTATTTTTTTTTTTATGAACCAGGGATTCTGAAAGGTTTGCAGATATGAACCTACTTGAAGATACACAACCATTCCTGCACTCACTGTCTGGTTTTAATGGGTACCTTTTTAGTCCGAAGGTTTTTTCTTGCGATAAAGGTCCCTGAGTGTTTTGGTAATATATCAGTGTAAGTCATGATGGATAGTGCACAACCCTGCTGTTATTATCAGCCAGAGATCAGTATGCATGGTGTGAAAGTGAAGGGAGGGCTAGAGTTTGGGTGGAGTTTGCACTTTCAGAACATGAGTTAAACTTGTGTGTCAGGCAAGTTGCCAGTGAGCTTCCTTGGTTTTCTCTCTTGACCCTTGCAGATACTTTTTCAGTATAGTGGTACATGTGACACAGAATGATAGAAGTTTTTTTTCACCATGATAGGATATATATATATATATATATATATATATATATATATATATACATACATATATATAATGGGTGATTCTGTTTGTTTCTCCTTTCTTTCTGTATTGCTTTATTTTTCTTTTCTTTTCTATTTCTCATTGTCTTTCTGTTTGATTTTTCTGAAATCATTAAAAAAAATTTTTTAAATCTCAGTGACAGATTTTTTTCAGTGTTCATCAAATGTTTGCATTTATTTTTTTGATGTGGCCTGTAAGGTATGGGAGGAAAAATGACTGAGGTGAGAAGAAGGGAAAGTTTAAACAAGGAATAAGTTCTGTCAGTCTTTACAAGATAAAAAATGTGTTTTGTTTGCGTAATTTGAAAATTTGGTGAATCATTGTAAACCTTTTGTTATGAGTTGAGTGATCTTACACTGCCTGACCCTAATTCATTATATTCAGTAATGTCAGCATGTTTTGACAAGCCTAGGTTCACATGGGGGGGGGGAAAGTTCAATCAACATAATTGTAATGTCAGCATTATGGGCACTATAGCCTAGTGATTAAAGCGTTGGACTTGGGGTGGGTAAAGGGCGAGGTTTTTCCCATCTCCCTGTAATCCATGTCAGTGTTTGATTGGTTATGGAAAGAAGAACATACCCAGCATGCACACCACTGAAAACAGAGTATGGCTGTCTACCTGTGGAGTGATGGCCTAGAGGTAACGTGTCTGCCTAGGAAGCGAGAGAATCTAAGCGTGCTGGTTTGAATCATGGCTCAGACACCGATATTTCCTCCCCCCCCCCCCCCCCCTTCCCCCCACTAGACCTTGAGTGGTGGTCTGGACGCTAGTCATTCGGATGAGACAATAAACTGAGGTCCCGTGTGCAGCATGCACTTAGCGCACGTAAAAGAACCCACGGCAACAAAAGGGCTGTTCCTGGCAAAATTCTGTAGAAAAATCCACTTTGATAGGAAAAACAAATGAAACTGCACGCAGGAAAAAACAAAACAAAAAAAGGGTGGTGCTGCAGTGTAGCGATGTGCTCTCCCTGGGGAGAGCAGCCCGAATTTCACACAGAGAAATCTGTTGTGATAAAAAGAAATACAAATACATGGCAGGGTAAAAACTGTCATACACGTAAAAGCCTGCTCGTGTACATATGAGTGAATATGGGAGTTGTAGCCCATGAATGAAGAAGAAGTAATGTCAGCAATTCTTGACAAGCCCAGGTTCACATGGGGAAAAAACCAGTTCAGTCAACAAAATGTTGGAATGGTTGGCATGCAGCGGAATGAGGTTGGAATGTTGTCTTGTTTCATTTCTTTTCTCTGAACATCACTGGGCTGGGAACTGTTTTCTTCACTCAGCGTTTTTCCTCTCTGGAATGTGTGTGCGTGTACTAGTGTAGCCAACAGAATTGTTTGTTCTGTTAGCTTTTTTCGCTACTGTTTCTTGTACATAGTTGTTTTTTGTTTTTGTTTTTTTTAGATGTGTATTAGATGCAAAATTTCTTTTGCAGTATGGTTGGCATATTTGTTTTTTGTCTATTTTTCATTTGTTTTAGCTTCACAGATCTGCTGTACTGTTTTGGAGAGGGAATTTGTGGTCAGGGAATGGGTAGAGAATTGTTGAGGAAGAGGAGGTGAAGGGGGGTCGGGGGGAGGGGAGGTTGCACGGGAAGCTGTGAGGGTCAGCTAATAGAGTGGTTAGAGAAGAGGATCTATGTATCTTCATTCACGCAAGAGGGAGTGGTCCATTATATACCAGCATACGTTTGTGTGCAGTGTGTGTGTGTGTGTGTGTGTGTACTCTGGTGTATATTGACAAAATGTGTGCCTGCAGATACTGCTTGAATTACCAGTGTTGCAGCGTCATTTACTGTGTGGTCATGACGTGGTTATGTGGTCCAGGGAGATGGGTAAAATATAAGTAACCTTGCAGACATCACATGCATGTGTGTTCATGCTTCCGTTCCAACTGTAATGTAATGGTTAACAGATCGTGAAGTGTAAGGTTATGTCTGTGTCTGTGTATGTTTGCAAACATGGTTACAGTTGTGTATTTGCCAGTACTTTTATACATGTAGGTGTGTGCATGTGTGTTTGCGTGTGTATGGGCTTAGTTTAGAATCCTTCCATGTGTAATTCTAATGTTGAGCACAGAGAAAGGCATTTATGTGTGTATTGTGCTTGAGGGGAGAGATTGATAAACAGCATAATATGAAATAGCAGTACTTCATGAACATTGGTTACAAAAATTAGCTGGATGGGCAGAGCATAAAATCACGCAATTTTGAAACATGCAAAAAGATGAACTCCAAAAAATACATCACCAAAATAATCTTACTAATACTGGTTCAGTTAACCAGCATTATTTGCTGGTTTGAAAATGGGGTCTTGGAAAAAGAAAATGAAAGAGACGTTTGACAAGTTTTGCAAGTAAGGATTAGGTCAACCAAAAAACTGCCTCATGAGGTGAAAAAAGCAGAAATACAGTGAAGGAGAAGAGCTCATTACATTTGATAAAACTATTGCAGGTGCTGCTGCTCGACATAAAACAGAATGGCCATGATTATACCTTATTCCAGTTATATCATGGAGTTTTGGAGATATATTCCGGAGTTCATGGATATTTGGAGTCACATTCTAGAGCTTTATCATTGATATGATTTGAGGCACATTCCAGAGTGTTATATATATTTGATGCACATTCCAGAGCATTATCATGGATATTGGGACACATTCCATTACTTCATCATGGATATTGGGACACATTCCATTACTTCATCATGGATATTGGGACACGTTCCAGAGCTTTATCATGGATATTGGGACACGTTCCAGAGCTTTATCATGGATATTGGGACACATTCCATTACTTCATCATGGATATTGGGACACGTTCCAGAGCTTTATCATGGATATTGGGACACGTTCCAGTGCTTTATCATGGATATTGGGACACGTTCCAGTGCTTTATCATGGATATTGGGACACGTTCCAGAGCTCTTTCACTTATATTTGGAGACATTCCAGAGTTTTATCATGGATATTTGGAGACATGTTCCAGTGTCATAGATGTTCCAGAGCTTTACAAGATATTTCTTGGAGGCACATTCTATATCTTTTTCACGAATGTTTGGAGGCACATGCCAAAGCTATGTCATGGATATTTGGAGTGAAAATATAGCAACATTTTTTTTCCACTCCTAGAACATATCATAAATATCAAAATGGATGGAGCTATTTTTTTTTTTCAATGCAATAACTTGCATAGCTCCCTCCACCCCCCATTCACCCCCTCTTGTGGAAGTTTTGACAGGGGTACCTGTTAAGTTAGTAACCTGCAGTTAAACCCACCACTTCCCAAGTCATAAGGTCGTCATTAACCCATGTTGGCTGGTTGCTAAGCAACAAGCTGTGTGGTTGCAGGTGAAGAGTCTGGCGGAGGGAGACCACGGGAACCGAGGGTCGGTGAACCAGCTGGCCTGTATAGAGTCCCGTGCAGCCTTCTACTGGAGGCACGCCCTGTCCATGCTGTCTCGACTGGAGAAGTAAGTGGGCCCCCTTAGTCCAGTCTTCTGTGCTACTGTTTGGGCTTTTCTTTGCTTGGTTAGTTGGGGTTTTTGTTTGTTGTTGTTGTTTTATATGTATTGTGTGTGTGATTGTCATCTTCATTGCTGCAGAACTGGTACTGGTGTGTTTTTTGTGTGGATGGGCTGGTTGTTCTGCGAACTTAAGTTATCGCTGTTTGTGTGGGTTGGTTGGTTCTGCGAACTTAAGTTATCGCTATTATCTGTGTAACTTAGTTGTCCATTGGGTTTGTAATGCAATTGTGTTCCACCAGGACTTGAGTACACTCACATTGTTTGAGTGGTGTGGTGTGTAATTAATCCTGGAAAATCAATCAGCAGTTAGCGTTTGTTTTTTCCTTCACACTGGCTATGTTAGCCTTTTGTGATGTATTTGTCCTGCTGTACATTTGACATCGTTGTTTTATGATTAATTACTGCATGCAGTGTTGCATGCTACTTATGATGTAGTTTCATTTCATTGTCGCATGGTAGTTTTAGTTCATTTTCACTTGTTCAGACTTTTAAAAAAAAGTCCAAGTGAAAGTGAGAATATCTGTTCATTGATACCACATACTGACTTGACCCAAATATAAGTTAATGATCATGGGGCTATTGCTTTCAGTAGAAGGGGCAAATAAAAGATCCTGTGTTATTGTCGACACCAGCTACTACTATCCTGAAGTAAAGCATGAAGGATACAGGTATAAGTTTCTGTGGTATTAAAACAATGACTTTGATGTTTCAACAGTGTTTGTGCAGGAACCTGAAAGCCCTAAAAACTACAGACATGCACAGCATGCATAAGCATTCACTGTTTGTATTATCCATGTGATTTTGAAACAGTAGTGTATCATTAGAAAAACCCCAGGACTTGAGTGCACTCACATTGGATGGATGATGTGCTGTGAAATTAATCCTGGAACATCAAACCACCAGCTTGCTGTTTCACTTCACACTGGCCTTGTCAGCCTTGTGTGATGCAGTATCCTGCTGAACATACATCATCGTTACGATTCTGTCTCTGAATGGCCCTGTGTGGTGGGCCGGTTTTTGAGCAGCAATGGTAAATAATTGAATATCATTGTGTTTTTTAATGTTGTGTGCATGGTGATATTTTTTTCAGTTGACACAAAATGATATAATAGTAATTGTACATTTATATTATGCTTTCATACCTCTCAAAGTACACAAGAACACACACATGCACACACGTGTGCACAGAAAGATGCGTGGAAGAAATAGATGTGGTCCCGTAGAATACAAATGTTGTGCTTTGCAAGTTAAGGCAGAGAGTATGTACTTGGTCTTTGATAGTTTTTGACACAACTCCTTTCCATCCTTTTCACTGAGTTGTGGTTGTCTCCGTGTCAACCAGGAACCAGCGAGGGCCATATGTGAAAGTTCGTCTGTTTGACGACGGAGATGACGCTGACCTGACCCCGGCTGCCACACAGGAAATGACACAGGACGCCAAGTTTGCCTCGGCAACCATCGCCATGAGGGAAGGGCGCTATGAAGATGCTGTCAAGGGCTTTGAGCGACTGACAACTCCTTACGCCTCGTTTTACAGGGCTCAGGTATGTTTTACATGGTTTAGGCATTTTTCTTTTGTGTTTTTAAACAGGCCTCTTGTATTTTTTATGAGCTTCATTACTTCAGTTTTTTTTGTTTTTTGGGGGTTTGTTTGTTTTTTTTTTAACAGATTTCATGTACTTCTTACAGGGGGCTGTGGTTTTGTTTACAAGGATCAGGCATTCTTTTTGTCTTTTAAAAAAAAAAATTGTTTGGGGTATTACATGTCATCAAATTTTTTTAATTCATCAATTTCATTTTAGAGGGTTTGTCCTTGTATGCTGCAAAGTTCCTGTTTGGATAAATATGTGGAAAAAAGATGTTTTATTTGTTCTTTGACAGAAAATCTTCAGCATCGATTGCAGTTTTAGACAGAGTCAGACTGAATTTAGTTAGCCAAAAACCAGACCAGAAATTGATATGTAATTTTTTCATTCACCTTTTTTTTCTTTTCTTTTTTTTTTTTGTTTTGCTTTTGGTTAGCCGAAAGCGCTAGTTTCATTTTGCGGTAGCCTGGGTATAAAGTAGAAGGGCCTTTTTTTCCATGTAAGGTTTGGGAGGGAAGGATGATTTTTTGTTTGCTAAATTTTTCACAAACAGCGCTGTAACATGCAGTTCAGAGATGGAGGGTAGGGAACATAATTGATAAAGCGATGGATTTCTTTTCTGTCAAAACATGTACATGTGTCTTTGAAGTATATGTTTTATACTTGTATTGTGAGCCGTCCACGTGACCGCATATGCATTTCTCTCAACAGATAACATATAAACTTGACTCTGACTTGACGTTTTAACAATGACAGTAATGCAAATGATGGTTTTGCCGTGTGCCAGATCTACAAGAGCATGGCGCAGAGGGAGCTGGAGGGAATGGGGCCGGAGGAAACTAAGCGACAGAAGTACACAGCTCTGATCTCGCAGGCCAGAGACGCCCTCTACCGCACCATGGACCACCTTGGTGGAAACAAAAACCATGTAAAGTTTGGGGCTTTGTGTTGTTATCGGGTGATGCTGGCTAGTGACTGACCATGTAAAATTTGGGGTTTGTATTCATGTTATCCGGTGGTGCTGGTTAGCCACTAACCATGTAAAGTTTGGGGCTTTCAGTTCATGTTGCTGGTCAGTGACTAACCATGTCAAGTTTGGGGCTTTCTGTTCATGTTATCGGGTGGTGCTGGTTAGCGACTAACCATGTAAAGTTTGGGGCTTTCTGTTCATGTTGCTGGTCAGTGACTAACCATGTCAAGTTTGGGGCTTTCTGTTCATGTTATCGGGTGGTGCTGGTTAGCGACTAACCATGTAGAATTTGGGGCTTTCTGTTCATGTTATCGGGTTGTGCTGGTTAGCGACTAACCATGTAAAGTTAGGGGGTTCCTGTTCATGTTATCGGGTGGTGCTGGTTAGTGACTAACCATGTAGAATTTGGGGCTTTCTGTTCATGTTATCAGGTTGTGCTGGTTAGCGACTAACCATGTAGAATTTGGGGCTTTCTGTTCATGTTGCTGGTCAGTGACTGATCATGTACAATTTGGGGCTTTCTGTTCATGTTATCGGGTGGTGCTGGTTAGCAACTAACCATGTAGAATTTGGGGCTTTCTGTTCATGTTATCGGGTTGTGCTGGTTAGCGACTAACCATGTAAAGTTTGGGGCTTTCTGTTCATGTTGCTGGTCAGTGACTAACCATGTCAAGTTTGGGGCTTTCTGTTCATGTTATTGGGTGTTGATGGTCAGCGACTAACCATGTAAAGTTAGGGTCTTCCTGTTCATGTTATTGGGTGGTGTTGGTTAGGGACTAACCATGTAAAGGTTGGGGCTTTGTGTTCATGTTATTGGGTGGTGATGGTCAGCGACTAACCATGTAAAGTTAGGGTCTTCCTGTTCATGTTATTGGGTGGTGTTGGTTAGTGACAAACCATGTAAAGGTTGGGGCTTTCTGTTCATGTTATTGGGTGGTGTTGGTTAGTGACTAACCATGTAAAGGTTGGGGCTTCCTGTTCATGTTATTGGGTGGTGTTGGTTAGTGACTAACCATGTAAAGTTAGGGGCTTTCTGTTCATGTTATTGGGTGGTGTTGGTTAGTGACAAACCATGTAAAGGTTGGGGCTTTCTGTTCATGTTATTGGGTGGTGTTGGTTAGTGACTAACCATGTAAAGGTTGGGGCTTCCTGTTCATGTTATTGGGTGGTGTTGGTTAGTGACTAACCATGTAAAGTTAGGGGCTTTCTGTTCATGTTATTGGGTGGTGTTGGTTAGTGACTAACCATGTAAAGGTTGGGGCTTTCTGTTCATGTTATTGGGTGGTGTTGGTTAGTGACTAACCATGTAAAGGTTGGGTCTTTCTGTTCATGTTGTTGGGTGGTGTTGGTTAGTGACTAACCATGTAAAGTTAGGGGCTTTCTGTTCATGTTATTGGGTGGTGTTGGTTAGTGACTAACCATGTAAAGGTTGGGGCTTCCTGTTCATGTTATTGGGTGGTGTTGGTTAGTGACTAACCATGTAAAGGTTGGGGCTTTGTGTTCATGTTATTGGGTGGTGTTGGTTAGTGACTAATCATGTAAAGGTTGGGGCTTCCTGTTCATGTTATTGGGTGGTGTTGGTTAGTGACTAACCATGTAAAGGTTGGGGCTTTTGTGTTCATGTTATTGGGTGGTGTTGGTTAGTGACTAACCATGTAAAGTTTGGTGCTTTGTGTTCATGTTATTGGGTGGTGTTGGTTAGTGACTAACCATGTAAAGTTTGGTGCTTTGTGTTCATGTTATTGGGTGGTGTTGGTTAGTGACTAACCATGTAAAGGTTGGGGCTTCCTGTTCATGTTATTGGGTGGTGTTGGTTAGTGACTAACCATGTAAAGGTTGGGTCTTCCTGTTCATGTTATTGGGTGGTGTTGGTTAGTGACTAACCATGTAAAGGTTGGGGCTTCCTGTTCATGTTATTGGGTGGTGTTGGTTAGTGACTAACCATGTAAAGGTTGGGGCTTCCTGTTCATGTTATTGGGTGGTGTTGGTTAGTGACTAACCATGTAAAGGTTGGGGCTTTGTGTTCATGTTATTGGGTGGTGTTGGTTAGTGACTAACCATGTAAAGGTTGGGGCTTCCTGTTCATGTTATTGGGTGGTGTTGGTTAGTGACTAACCATGTAAAGTTTGGTGCTTTGTGTTCATGTTATTGGGTGGTGTTGGTTAGTGACTAACCATGTAAAGTTTGGTGCTTTGTGTTCATGTTATTGGGTGGTGTTGGTTAGTGACTAACCATGTAAAGGTTGGGGCTTCCTGTTCATGTTATTGGGTGGTGTTGGTTAGTGACTAACCATGTAAAGGTTGGGGCTTTCTGTTCATGTTATTGGGTGGTGTTGGTTAGTGACTAACCATGTAAAGGTTGGGGCTTCCTGTTCATGTTATTGGGTGGTGTTGGTTAGTGACTAACCATGTAAAGTTTGGGGCTTTCTGTTCATGTTATTGGGTGGTGTTGGTTAGTGACTAACCATGTAAAGGTTGGGGCTTCCTGTTCATGTTGCTGGTCAGTGACTAACCATGTCAAGTTTGGGGCTTTCTGTTCATGTTATTGGGTGTTGATGGTCAGCGACTAACCATGTAAAGTTAGGGTCTTCCTGTTCATGTTATTGGGTGGTGTTGGTTAGTGACTAACCATGTAAAGGTTGGGGCTTCCTGTTCATGTTATTGGGTGGTGTTGGTTAGTGACTAACCATGTAAAGGTTGGGGCTTTGTGTTCATGTTATTGGGTGGTGTTGGTTAGTGACTAACCATGTAAAGGTTGGGGCTTCCTGTTCATGTTATTGGGTGGTGTTGGTTAGTGACTAACCATGTAAAGGTTGGGGCTTTGTGTTCATGTTATTGGGTGGTGTTGGTTAGTGACTAACCATGTAAAGGTTGGGGCTTTCTGTTCATGTTGCTGGTCAGTGACTAACCATGTAAAGGTTGGGGCTTTCTGTTCATGTTGCTGGTCAGTGACTAACCATGTAAAGGTTGGGGCTTTCTGTTCATGTTGCTGGTCAGTGACTAACCATGTAAAGGTTGGGGCTTTCTGTTCATGTTGCTGGTCAGTGACTAACCATGTAAAGGTTGGGGCTTTTGTGTTCATGTTATTGGGTGGTGTTGGTTAGTGACTAACCATGTAAAGGTTGGGGCTTCCTGTTCATGTTATTGGGTGGTGTTGGTTAGTGACTAACCATGTAAAGGTTGGGGCTTTCTGTTCATGTTATTGGGTGGTGTTGGTTAGTGACTAACCATGTAAAGTTAGGGGCTTCCTGTTCATGTTATTGGGTGGTGTTGGTTAGTGACTAACCATGTAAAGGTTGGGGCTTCCTGTTCATGTTATTGGGTGGTGTTGGTTAGTGACTAACCATGTAAAGGTTGGGGCTTTCTGTTCATGCTAGTCGTTGGTGCCAGCGGAGATTAGAAAAGAGAGATAAACCACTTGCAGAAATTGCTGAAGCCAGGCAGCCTGCGCCGCGAGACGCATTCATTATTCATGAGCTGCCTTTGCCCCGCCCAAACTAAGGGAAAGCGTCAGTCGAACGCAGTCTCCTGAGTGATTTTATAATTTGGATTACACCTTTTTTCCCTTTTCTGTTTTTGTTGTGAATAACATTCCTAAATATTTATATGTATTGGTTACTTTTATTTCCCTATCACCACAGCACCATTTTTCACGAGTCGAAAGATGACCTCCATTGCGGAAAACTATAATATTGGTCTTATCGAGATTCACTGTTTGTTGTAGTCTGTCTGTTTCTTGCTTAAGGGCATTTAATTGATTTTGTAACCCTATGGGTGTGTCAGACAAGAGAACAACATCATCAGCAAATAGCATTAAGAGCAAATCTGTTGCGCCAGGTATCATTTGTATTCCATGTCTCCCCTTCTTTGATAACTCCACTGCCAATTCACCGATGAAAAAGGAAAACAGCTGTGAGCTTAGCATACAACCTTGTTTAACCCCTCTTGGACACTGAAAAAAGTCTGAATAAATACCTTTGTCACGAACACATACAAGTACAGAATCGTAGATGCTTTTAACAGCCATGTAAAACTCCCGAGAGACAGAGACTTAGAGAGAAAGAGCACAATACAACGGTCTGCTCGGGCAACATGAAGCGTTCGTATATATATGAATTATATATATGATTATGTACATATAGATAGATTTAGATTTACATACTGATAGATCTATATGAAATTATGTATGTATGTATTCATGTATGTATGTATGTATGTATAGACAGATGTTAGAAAAGAGACAGAGCTGAATATGTGTTTTATGTTTTGATATATATATATATATATATATATATATATATATATATATATATATATATATATATATATATATTGTTGAAGAAATGGTGATGTAAACCAGAAAGTGTGAAGAAAAAGTAGCGTTACGAAAACGCAGTTCAGTAATTTACAACTGTCTCTCTCATGTGCAACATTGCGCTGGGGGGGGGGAGCTGGGGGGGGGGGGGGAGCTGCTTTATTTTCTTTTTATATTATCTACATTCAAGCAGATGCAAACGTGCTAAAAACCAAGCAAAAATGAATCGGTTTTCATTGTATACAGCGAATCTTACTACACGTGGGAAATTCCAGGCATAACTTAACTTTCGCTTTACTGCAGCTGAACCGTCAGAACCGACTAGTTTCCTTCGGGTGCGGAAGGAGAGGGTGATTTACCCCCACCCTTCCGCACTGCGTGTGTGCCCCAAAACGGCTTCAGCACTGTTATAGACAGTAAGAAGGGGCCTGCCGCGAGTGGTTTATCTCTCTTTTCTAATCTCCGGTGCCAGATAGCAGCATTGTTTTGTGACATTAATTTGCGAACGTTTAAAAAAAATTTTCTTCACTTTTTCGAAAATTCAAATTTTCATATAGATAACAAAAATTAAGTACATACAACATGTTTCGAAGATATTTGAACAACTGACCTAAACATAAAAAAAAATATGGCTACACATATTTGTATTGTTTTTCTGTGCTTAAAAAAAGAAAGACACTTCCTCAACATCTTTTAAGTAGTTGTAGTTCCCGTATTAATTAAACTGTGTTCACAAATATGATGTGAGTTGAAAGATTGTGTATGGAAAAAACTTTTTTTTTTAAACTTTATTAAAAAGTTGATGTGTTTCAGGAGCTGAACATCCTGTTGACAAGGGAGCTGGATGATGTGGAGTCCAAGTTGAACTGTTTTGAGTGGGGTAAGGCATGATTACATGGTGTATCTTACCTCTGGTCCTATATGCCAGGCTCTTGTAGTAATAGTAGTAGTGTTTTATAAAGGAAACAGTGATTATATGTGATAAAAATTCCTTATCTGTTTCCAGAACCCAGTATTTTTTTCTGAATAAAGAGTTTAAATGGGAAGGATGACTGGTGTCAGAAGAAACTTCCTTTTGTCAGAAACCAGATGTAGCTGCTGACTTGTTCACAGTAATTATCGTGCAGTCATGGGCGCTTATGTATAACTGAAGCAGGAAAAATGAATTCTAAGGAGGTTATGTTTTCATTGTGGTGGGTTGGTTTGTCAGTGGGATGCCACAGAAATGTGGACAAGATTTCTTTTATAAATGTTCTGGAATTATCCGCCATGGACCAAAATGCCAGTTTATAAGATATTGTGTTGATCTAGATTGGTGATGGTTTTCACTTTCATGGAAATTTTTTTTATTATTTATTTTTCATATAGGATTCTTGACCATTGGGAGATGGGGCGATGAGTGATATTGGGAGATGGGGCGATGAGTGACATTGGGAGATAGGGCAATGAGTGAGATTGGGAGATGGGGCAATGAGTGACATTGGGAGATGGGGCAATGAGTGACATTGGGAGATGGGGCAGTGAGTGACATTGGGAGATGGGGCAATGAGAGATAGGGCAATGAGTGACATTTGGAGATGGGGCAATGAGTGACATTGGGAGATGGGGCATTGAGTGACATTGGTAGATGGGGCATTGAGTGACATTGGTAGATGGGGCATTGAGTGACATTGGGAGATGGGGCAATGAGTGACATTGGGAGATGGGGCAGTGAGTGACATTGGGAGATGGGGCAATGAGTGACATTGGTAGATGGGGCATTGAGTGACATTGGGAGATGGGGCAATGAGTGACATTGGGAGATGGGGCAGTGAGTGACATTGGGAGATGGGGCAATGAGAGATAGGGCAATGAGTGACATTGGGAGATGGGGCAATGAGAGATAGGGCAATGAGTGACATTGGGAGATGGGGCAATGAGTGACATTGGGAGATGGGGCAATGAGTGACATTGGTAGGGCAATGAGTAACATTGGGAGATGGGGCAATGAGTGGGGCAGTGAGTGACATTGGGAGATAGGGCAATGAGTGACATTGGGAGATGGGGCAATGAGTGACATTGGGAGATGGGGCAATGAGGGCAATGAGTGACATTGGGAGATGGGGCAGTGAGTGACATTGGGAGATGGGGCAGTGAGTGACATTGGGAGATGGGGCAATGAGGGCAATGAGTGACATTGGGAGATAGGGCAATGAGTGACATTGGGAGATGGGGCAATGAGTGACATTGGGAGATAGGGCAGTGAGGGCAATGAGTGACATTGGGAGATAGGGCAATGAGTGACATTGGGAGATGGGGCAATGAGTGACATTGGGAGATGGGGCAGTGAGTGACATTGGGAGATGGGGCAGTGAGTGACATTGGGAGATGGGGCAATGAGTGACATTGGGAGATAGGGCAAAAAGTATGACTTCTTGAGAAGATATTAATGATTCCCATGAAACTTTGTAGAACAATAAGTCATGGGATATGAATTGATAAGACACTGATCGGCATTGGCTTAGATACACATTGTGTGTGAAGCCCTCAAGTTTGCTTTATTTGGCTTGTGTGTCTGTATGCCAGTGCTCCATGTCAGAGTAGTGCACTGGTGTGTGATGAGGTGGCCTTGTGGTAATGCATCCACCTAGGGGGAAGTCAGAGAATCTGAGGCGTGGGATCGAATCCTACACTCACCAGAATTTTTCCACTTTCTGCTAGACCTTCAGTAATGGTTTGCACAAAGCGCATGTAAAAGAACCCTCAGCAGCAAAAGGGTTGTCCCTGGCAAAAATCTGAAGTAAAGTTG
The DNA here is from genome assembly GCF_041734735.1 of Babylonia areolata. Classification (NCBI taxonomy): domain Eukaryota; kingdom Metazoa; phylum Mollusca; class Gastropoda; order Neogastropoda; family Buccinidae; genus Babylonia; species Babylonia areolata. The sequence continues at coordinate 39,572,369 of NC_134888.1, read as the reverse complement.
ATTCTTATATATGTGTGTGTGGGAAGGTTGGGGTGGGGGGGTTGTGGGGGTGCGTGTGCACGCGCACGTGACCAAAGCCTGACTGAAAACACTCAGGAAACGAATCATGTGCACCTAAAGGCAGCTGTCAGTCAGCTGTTCTGAGGCAGGCAGCCTGTTGTGGATAGGACTCCATGTTTGTAAAGCTCTCAGAGCTTGGTCCCTGACTGAGGATAGAGGCTGTATAAGTATCAGTGATGGTAACAATGATGTGAGCAGAGAATGAGAACAGCCAGAGAGAGGACATGGAGGAGACGTCGGTGATGAAGACTCCGGTGAAACAGCAGAACGGCCATGGCCACCAGAACACCGGGAGCCAGCCTCACAGCACGCCCAAGTCACCCAGCCACACCAAGTCGGTGCGTCAGCGACTGCTCTTGTCGGAGGTGGGTACCTCTGGGTGGTTTTGGTCGTCTGCTGGTTTATGTGTTGGTGGTGGTGTCTTTTGTTGTTGAAACTTGTTTGGGGCTGTTGTCGTTCGTATGTTTTTTATCAGTTTAATAATTCAGTGTTACTGTTTTTGTTGTTGAAACTTATATGGGTCTTTTGTTATTCATTTTTCAACCAGTTCATGTATACAGAGGGTTTTTTTAATTTTTTGAATTATTTTTTTATGTATACAGTGTTTTTGTTTTTGCTGTTGAAGTCTTATGGGCATATTGTCATTTTTTCTGCCCTGTCTACCAGTTGAATATTTTGTGTACTTATTTTTTATCATAGATGATACAGTATTTTTTTTATCATCTTAGTACAGCAACTAACTGCCTTCCCTTGCCTTAGCGCCTGTTCTGTATTTTTTTTTTTTTTTTTGGTCATCATCTCAGTGCAGCAAATAACTGTCTTCCCTTGCTTTAGTGCCTGTTCTGTTGCCTCTTTTCTTTTTCTTGTTCTACAGGTGTTGTTCAATTGTTTTTTCTTCAGTGACCTTTACTACCCCTTCTGTATACTTGAGCTAATGGGCATGTGATGGACATGTGTTCTGTTTGATGGGGGGCAGGAGAGGTGGGAAAGAAAGAAGTTGCTAATGTAAGATAACGAGGTTTAGGTTGATTTTTGTTGGCACGTAGTGGACATTGTCATTGAATCTGAGCCAGTTTTGTCTGTGATATAATGGGTGGAGATTGTCATTGAATCTGAGCCAGTTTTGTCTGTGATATAATGGGTGGACATTGTCATTGAATCTGAGCCAGTTTTGTCTGTTATATAATGGGTGGAGATTGTCATTGAATCTGAGCCAGTTTTGTCTGTGATATAATGGGTGGACATTGTCATTGAATCTGAGCCAGTTTTGTCTGTGATATAATGGGTGGACATTGTCATTGAATCTGAGCCAGTTTTGTCTGTGATATAATGGGTGGACATTGTCATTGAATCTGAGCCAGTTTTGTCTGTGATATAATGGGTGGACATTGTCATTGAATCTGAGCCAGTTTTGTCTGTGATATAATGGGTGGACATTGTCATTGAATCTGAGCCAGTTTTGTCTGTGATATAATGGGTGGACATTGTCATTGAATCTGAGCCAGTTTTGTCTGTTATATAATGGGTGGACATTGTCATTGAATCTGAGCCAGTTTTGTCTGTTATATAATGGGTGGACATTGTCATTGAATCTGAGCCAGTTTTGTCTGTGATATAATGGGTGGACATTGTCATTGAATCTGAGCCAGTTTTGTCTGTGATATTATGGGTGGAGTTTTGTCTGTGATGTAATGGGTGGAGTTTTGTCTGTGATGTAATGGGTGGAGTTTTGTCTGTGATATAATGGGTGGACATTGTCATTGAATCTGAGCCAGTTTTGTCTGTGATATAATGGGTGGACATTGTCATTGAATCTGAGCCAGTTTTGTCTGTGATATAATGGGTGGAGATTGTCATTGAATCTGAGCCAGTTTTGTCTGTGATATAATAGGAGATAGAGAAATTGGGCTTAGGAATGGTGGGGAAAATTGTAAAAAAAAAACCCCAGCAAGATTACAGTGGATTTGTGCAAATTATTGTCACAAGATTCATCTGAGAAGTTTGAAAGCACAAAAAAAACCTAGAATCCAAGACGCCGCTTACTGTTTGACCAGTTGGTGATCTGCAAAGCTGTTCTTCTGTTTACATCTGGTATGGTTTGTCATTGATCCTCACAAGAGATCAGTCAGTAATCTGCATAATTGTTCTGTTACATCTGTGATTTGTCGTTGACTCTCTCAAGACAGAACAAACAGGGAAGAAAAAAAACAATAGCAAAAAAAAAAAAAAAAAAAAAAAAAAATCCCCCAAAACAGGGATGTGTAAAATGGTTTGTTCATTGACTCACAAGACAGAACAAACAGAAAAAAACCCAACAACAACAAAGAGAAAAGCAACAAAAAAACAAAGGATGTGTAAAATGTTGTGTGCCCCTGACAGCTGACCACGGACAGCCCTATCCAGCCCCAGCCTGCCCCGGTGCCCAGCCCCTCGGCCCACACCCGCCCCTCTCCGGAGCGACTGGACGCGCAGATCAAGTCCATCAACTACTCGCAGTCGCAGCTGTTCAAGATGGTGCTGGACCGGAACGAGGAGCTGGTGCTCATGTACCGAGGCCTTGTCGACCAACTGCAGGAGTCCAACGCTCAGCTCAAGGTCAGAGTCACTGCTGTTGTTTGGGATTTGGGGGGAATGATGGGGGGTAGGGGTTTTTGGGTTTTTCATTTTCCTCTTTTTTTTTGTTTTGTTTTTGTTTTTTGTCCTCTCTTGTGTATGTTTAGTTCAGGAATGTACATTGCTTGCCAATTTTTCTATCTTTTTTTTTTTCCCAAGAATGAAAGTTGTACGTGTGTCAGCAAAAGATGTTAATCCTTGGTTCCATGAACCCAAGGGGTTGTCCTGGCAAAATTCTTTAGAAAAATTCACTTTGATAGTGAAGTAAATGTACTTTGAGACAAGGAAGAAATAAAGTGGCATTGCACTATTAGCAGTGTGCTCTCCATGAGGAGTTGATAGTGAAGTAAATGTACTTTGAGACAAGGAAGAAATAAAGTGGCATTGCACTATTAGCAGTGTGCTCTCCTTGAGGAGTTGATAGTGAAGTAAATGTACTTTGAGACAAGGAAGAAATAAAGTGGCATTGCACTATTAGTAGTGTGCTCTCCATGAGGAGTTGATAGTGAAGTAAATGTACTTTGAGACAAGGAAGAAATAAAGTGGCATTGCACTATTAGCAGTGTGCTCTCCATGAGGAGTTGATAGTGAAGTAAATGTACTTTGAGACAAGGAAGAAATAAAGTGGCATTGCACTATTAGCAGTGTGTTCTCCATGAGGAGTTGATAGTGAAGTAAATGTACTTTGAGACAAGGAAGAAATAAAGTGGCATTGCACTATTAGCAATGTGCTCTCCTTGAGGAGTTGATAGTGAAGTAAATGTACTTTGAGACAAGGAAGAAATAAAGTGGCATTGCACTATTAGTAGTGTGCTCTCCTTGAGGAGAGCAGCTCATTTTTCACACAGATAAATCTGTTGTGACAAAAAGTATTACAAAACTAGGGGGAGGTGAACTGGAGATGATGCAGATTTTCATAGTAATAACTATTGGGGAGGAGGGGGTGGGGGTTATGGCAGGGGGTGGGGGGGGTTATGGCAGGGGATGGGGGGGGGGTGTGTTATGGCAGGGGGTGGGGCGTGGGGGTTATGGCAGGGGATGGGGCGTGGGGGGTTATGGCAGGGGATGGGGCGTGGGGGGTTATGGCAGGGGATGGGGCGTGGGGGTTATGGCAGGGGATGGGGCGTGGGGGGTTATGGCAGGGGATGGGGCGTGGGGGGTTATGGCAGGGGATGGGGCGTGGGGGTTATGGCAGGGGATGGGGCATGGGGGGGTTATGGCAGGGGATGGGGCGTGGGGGTTATGGCAGGGGATGGGGCGTGGGGGTTATGGCAGGGGGTGGGGCGTGGGGGTTATGGCAGGGGATGGGGCGTGGGGGTTATGGCAGGGGATGGTGGGGGGGGGGGGGTTATGGCAGGGGTGGGGGGGTTATGGCAGGGGATTGGGGGGTTGGGGGGAGATGAGATCAATGGAAAGGTCAGTGTTAGATGCGTGTCTTCAGTTTTTGTGCATGAATTATGACTGTTCTAGCCTAATTTTGTTTTCAAGCCTTTTCTTTTTGTCTTCTTCAGGTTCTACCAAATCAGTATTGACATTTGTCAGCCCAGATGTAGCTCAGTGTGGTGGGCTGAGCTCTAAGCTACAGTGAAGATAAAAAGAGAGATGTGTGATGATAAAGGGCTGGGCAGAATTTCCTGATTACCTCATGAGTTGAGGTTGTATATTTATTTGTCTGTGGATGTACACAAGTGACGGATGTATTTCATTGCATGTTTCTAATTGTGAATATCTGCACTTGTGTCTGTTTGTGATGACAGGTGGTGTGTGTGTAGTACTGTATATGAGTGTTTGTGTGTGAGTGTATTTGCATGGGTTTAGGATGAAGTATTAGATTTTTTTTCTTGATCTGTGACTTTTTCCTTTTTAGGCTGCACTAGGAGAGAATCACACATTGATGGAGGAGCTGAAGGTATGTAAATTACGAATATTTTATCTGTCTGTCAGAAAGAAATGAAATTATAGTCTGGTTGTGATAATGGTATCGAGTGATAAGGGTTGGATGGAAAATAAGCAAATGATTTTGTGTGATTGACTGAGGGCACTAGATTGATGGTGATTTGGGATTGACAATACTGCTGAAAACGAAGTATGGCTGCCCAGATTATGGGGTAAATATGGTCACACATGCAAAAAGCCGCTCTTAGATGCAGGTGAATTGCGGAGACTCATCCCAGTAATGCAGAAGAAAAGAGAAAATTGTAAACTGATCTGATTTTGGATTTATGTTAAATGGTTCTTTGTGAGAATTGAATGGTAATGTCAGACAGTTTGTAAGCAGTATAGTGAACTTACACACACACGTGCGCGCGCGCCCACGCAACACACCCCTTAAAAAAAACACCCCAAGCTAACTAAATGTTGGTCTTACACTCTGTGGCAGGGTGTCCTGACAACCAGCAAGGACTCCATGGTAACAGTGAAGTCTGAGTTGGCAGAGGCCAAGGACGCTATACGTCAGCTGAAGGTGAGTATACATCCCCAATTTTCTGGGTGAAATTTTGTGCCCTGGGTGAGACTCTATGAAAGTTTGTGAAATTTTGTGCCCTGGGTGAGATGTTATGAAATTTTGAGCCTTGGGTGAGATTTTGTGAAATTTTGTGCCCTGCGTGAGATTTTGTGAAATTTTGTGCCCTGCGTGAGATTTTATGAAATTTTGTGCCCTGGGAGAGATTTTGTGCCGTGAATTTTTGCCCATTTTGTGCCGTGGGTGAAATGTTGTTGTTATTTTGTACGTGTGTTGTACCCCTGTACTGTTTACCCTTTACCAGTGAAAAGGTGTACACCCCATGACTGCACATTGTTTCCTCGTCACAAGTCCATGCAGCAGTCTGTGTACTGCTGTCTTCAGTTGGGGCATTGTTTGGATGACCGTCTGCTCAACACTAGACTGGTTTTAAAATGTTGACAGGTTTTCAGCCCTGGACATGGCCCTTGTGGTTGGCTGAGCCATAAGCAACATGGTTTGATTTCTTTTTTTTTTTTCTTTCTTTGTTGCCTTTTTTTACTTTATTACTTTCTTTTTTTTTTATTAACAAGAAGGCACCCAAAGATAAACAAAAAACATTAGGTCTGATTAAACAAGGTAGGTCTAGCAAGCTGCAGTAGACACACAGGAGATATATGAGCTATTTTCTGTTTCTTCCATCCATTCTGAAGTGTGGTTTGGTGTAACAATCACTGAAAAGGATGTAACACACACACAGCACTTCAGCCAAGAAAAGTGAAAAAGGTGCAGTGAAAAAGACTTCTGAACAGTGTGTCCCATTCACATGGCCGCTGTGACTTGTATTTATCTACTGTTTCAACTGCTCCAGTTCACAGCTGGAGATCACTGATCATTTACACAACAGTGAGTAACAGGATGGCCATCTTTTCCGTATGGAATTTTTTTGGCCCTGGGTGAAATTTTGTGCTCTGGGTGAAATTTTGTTGTCTGCACTGAGTGGTACGTTGTTTACCCCCAGTTTGGTGATGGGTTCATCATGGGCCTGGTCTCTGAGGGCAAAAGGACTCTTGTCCAGGAGAGACACACTCGCTTCCATGAACAGGAACCCTTCCATCAAGAGCATGTCTCTGGTGTCTTGATTACGTGGATAAATTCGCACAGTCTATGTTAAGCGTTCAGTGTGTGTCAGTATCTCCAAACATACTGTTTTCATTCGTAGGGTAGGCGGTTCCTGATGTACTTGCAGTGTGGTCTCCAGCTGCAGAATGGTCAGGGCCAGGAGTTTGGGGGTCAAGGACAGGACAAGACAAGGCAAGGCAATACAATACATGTTGATTGATCCATTTGGAAAAGGACATTGGGGCAGGAGACTGGGGGTGGGATGGGGTCCAGTACAATGCAGTGCTGCGTCATCTGGAACAGGGGTGTGCTCAGTCCAGGTGTCCGTGATGTCCACATCAGTGCACACTCCATGGAGGCAGGAGTTACACGTAAGATGTCTACTGTGCAGAAGACCTTCTCTACCAGATGTGATGTGGTGAAAGTTTTGTGTCCCTTTCACTGTCTTAGCCCTCGTGTGTATGCACCTATTTGCACTTACTTTTGTCTGAAAACATACATTAAGAGAGGAAAAGAATTGATGATTCTTTGCCAGGTAATTTCTTCCAACCGTCATCACATCATGATGACCAAGCCCGCCTATGACCCTGGAACATTTAGAGTACTGTAAAGTTCGGTCTATTGAACGCACTGGTATATAAGCCGCCGGACCCACTATATTTTGGAAAAAATTGAACTTTATACATGCATAAGCCGCACTAGCTTATAAGCTGCACTTATTTCCAGTACCATAACACATACTGATACTACAGAAAAGCTGTCAATACTGTAGGTTATGAAATAAACACAAGCGGGAACAACACAAAGAAAAGCAAGCAAAAATACTGCTCGTGCCACAAAAAAATAATAAACAAACACAACAAAAATAAGATCCATAATTTAGGGATAGTCATATTTATTCAGTGTCATCCTGCTCACTGAATCCACTGAAATCTTCATCTTCAGTGTCCGAGTTGAAGAGAACCAGCACAGCTTCCTCCACCATCTTGTCACTGACTTAGCCTCGCTTTCACTTCATGAACATGAAGGTGGAGGTCGCTGCTGGTTCGTCGCTTGCACTGTCGTCTGCTAGGTCGATCGCCTTCAATTTGAAGGCTGCATCATAGGCATAACGTCGCATTTTCGGCTTGAGCAGAGTGGAACTGAATGCTGATCTGAAGGCTTTAATGTGTGTGGATTTGATTTATAAAACGTGAACAGTTAGCACACTATCCTGAAGCTCATCCAAAAATTCATGGACAGAAATCATGATTTTGGTGAGTTGAAGGGCAGCTAAGAATAGACGAGAACGTGACACTCCCGGGATCGTTAAAATCCTCAAATAGCCGCATAATTGTATAAGCTGCAGAGGTTGTAGCTGGAGTAAAAAGTCGCGGCTTATAGACCGAACTTTACGGTACTAATGCATACATCATTATTCATATTTGAAAAAGCGGGGTGCAGAAAAATTATAATCATTAATCCTAAGTCCGTTAATCAAAGCCAAGGGTTGTGAGGGAGAGGTCAGGCTGGTTGGGGGAGAACACATGTCAAGTGTTACCCCCCTCCTCCGACATGCTTTCCGCCTCTGCCTCTCCGTTGTGTTCTGGCTGCGTCAGGACAGCGGGCCTTTTGTTTTCTGGAAGAAGACTTGTGGTTGGGGGAGACTCGCTCCTTTCCCTCTTTTTTCCGGCGCTGCTCGCTGTGCTGTGAGCAGGCTTCGCGTGGCTGGTTTCCTTAATTTTCTTTGCCGCATCGCTGGCGCGCGCTGGCGGCTGCACACGGTGCATTGGTGTGGTGCTGCTCTGAGCACTGGGCATTTCCTCATACACTTCCTTGTGCTCGGTTTCTTCAGACTGCTCTGCTGCTGCTCCCTCCTCCTCTGGAGCTGGGGGCACAACAGAGGGGCAGTCACACATTTTGTGTCCCTGTTGCAGACATCCCCTGCACACCACCTCTCCCTCACAGTTTGCTGCCAGATGTCCGTCCTGTAGACACTTGCTACATTTTACTAGTTTTTGCTTTTGCTCCTTATGGTAGAGAGCTGCGGTGAACACACCAAGTTTTAAGACTGGTTGGAGAGGTGAGCTCGGCATAGAGATGAACACAAACCTGCGGCCAGTCTCAAAAAGTGTCTGCCATCCATAGGGGTTTCTCGCTAGCTCATTGCGAAGTGAGGATCCAATCTCCACTTCTAGCTTCTGCAGTGTGGCTTCAATGTCTTTGTTTGTCCACACTGAGAGGTACATTGTTTATCCACAGTTTGGTGGTTGGTTTCTCATCAGTCTGGTCTCTGATAACGAAAGGATTTTTGTCCAGGAGAGAGACACGTGCTCCCCTGAACAAGAACCCCTCCAACAAGAGCTTGTCTCTGGTTTCATTAGTTTTCGAATAAATCCGCCACAGACCACGTACAGGCTGAGCACCATGGATTGCCTCATGCCCACAAACCGCTTCCACAGCTACACATACATCGTAGACTGTAGGCAGCGACTCGTAGTCTGGCAGTGCACATGCTGTAACATAAACTGGGGCTACTGGCTGGGCCGGCGCTGCCGCCACCATGGTGGCTCAAGCACTGAAAAACTCCTTTCCTATGAGATTTCTTTTGTGTTCTGAGAAGATGTTGTTTAGATAAACACGATACACACCACAATACCTCACTCACAGACTGTGCTGGTGAACATTGAACTGATGTCTTTGGTATATCACTTTCACGGTTTTTTAGCAAAAATGTACGGAGCACTGACAATCGTGGTCTGCTGACATCAGAGACCGGGCCAGAAGTTATCAATTCCTACATACTCCTGATGCAGCTCATGAAGAGCCTGTCGAGGACTTGCTGTGGTTTACCAGTTTCTGTTCACACCTGATATTTTGCTGCGTGCACTGACTGACTTCTTGAAAATATTTAAAATTACAGTCCGTGCAGTGGGGCTCTGCTGATCTGAATTAGCCTTGAGGTGCTGGAAGGAACTGCTTAGAAGCAGTCCCATTTCAGCGTGGTTCCTGTCCATTTGGCGCTCTCTCTGTTCAGTAGCTCTCTTTTTTTCTTTGGGAAGCTTTTGCTTCCAACTCACTCAGTGTTTCTGCATACACATAGGGGTCAGAAGGCATGGACCTTCTTGCCTGACACAATGCTTTGCAACCAGTGAAACATTGACGGGGGTTAAACTGACAAATTCTTGAGCTGGTCTTTGTTTTCCTTCACTTTCTTCCAGTAATCTTTGTTCCGCTTTCTGTTGTTCACTGAATATTGTTGGTATTTGTCTGGGTCATTCTTTATTCTCTCCCTGTAATCTTTGTTCCATTCACTTGTTTTATTTTTTCTTCTCTTTATATTTGGGATGTGGTGTTCTGTTCTTTCTATCCTTTTCCTGAGAGACGTTCATTATATGTCAGCACATTGTTTCCTCATCAAAAGAGTATTGAGCAGTCTGTACTGTTCTCAGTGGGGGCAGTTGCTAGGATGACTGTCTGCTCAGTACTTGAGTGGTTTTAAAGTTTGGACAGGTTTTCAGCCCTGTGATGGCCCTTGTGGTTGGCTGAGCCATGAGCAAACACTCCATTGAAAAATTCTGTGGTAAATGTCCACAGAAATCACTGTTCTGAAGAGGCTGGAAACCACACAACTCAGTTTTTTCAGTCAGTCTGAAGAATGAAGTCCACTACATTATTATACAGGGTTCCCAGGGACTTCAGGTTATGCTAAGTAAGGACCTTGTAAGGACTTACAAGGACCATCTCAGTATTTTGTAAGGACCTACAAAGTTAATAGGAGACATAAAAATCGTACCTGTACATGTCTTCCATGACATTTTTTGAAGTCTTCTGATGATCAAGGGCTCATTTAAAGTCATAATGAAGTGTCTTGTAATATTACAATACAGTCACTCACAACTGAAGAAAATTCACACATGGAGCTGAGTCTTGATGCCAGCACATTGAGCATTACAGATTTTCACACAAGTCCGTCGGGAAAAAAAAGAAGAAGAAGAAAAAGAAATGAAAACACACACCAGATGTCTTGATGCCTACATAGTGAATGCTACTAGCAGAAATTCTATCACCCACAATTAATTAGCAGAAAAAATATAAATGCACACACACAAGATGTCTTGATACCTGTTTCGCATTACTGGAAATATAAGTCACTTGCAACTGGGGGGTGTGGGGGTGGGGTGTGTGTGTGTGTGGGGGGGGGAATCAGGATCTGTTCATCAAATTAACACAATTTCATTTCTCCCTCCACTCTGTTGATGTCCTGCTGAACCTTCTCAGTTTCATCTTTTTTGTCTTTGGCCAACAAACGCATGGTGTCAGACCTTTCAGTCAGACTGAAGCTTCTCTGCTCCTGAGCCTGGACACTCAGTCGGTCAGCCTGTTCCAGGAGATGTCGTGCCTCATCACTGCTGGTCTTCAGGTTTTTCTTCAGTGTGGTCAGTTCTTCTCCCAACCTCTTCCTCTGCTCAACTTTCCCATCTGCCTCCTTCTGCCTTCTCTATTCAGTGAGGTATGTCATCCCTGAAGCTGATACAAGTAATTTCTTGTCAGTGACAACCTCCTCCACTCCTCCCACACTGGATGTGATCTAAAACAACTCTGGGCCTTCAGAGCACCTTTGCTGAGTGTCACCTCCTCCACTCCTCCCACACTGGATGTGATCTAAGACAACTCTGGGCCTTCAGAGCAGCTTTGCTGTCACCTCCTCCACTCCTCCCACACTGGATGTGATCTAAGACAACTCTGGGCCTTCAGAGCAGCTTTGCTGAGTGTCACCTCCTCCACTCCTCCCACACTGTGGATGTGATCTAAGACAACTCTGGGCCTTCAGAGCAGCGTTGCTGAGATTGTCTGCCACCACTTCTTTGTTGAAGGAGAAACCTCTTTCCACAAGTGCCTGTCTGGGACAAAAGGAGCATCCTCACAACAAACCACAGAGTCTGGAATTCAACTCGGTCTGCAATGGCACTTTGGAACCAGGAATCCAGCCTCTGTGATGCTGGATCAAATTCATCTGCTGCACATTTCACGGTAGTCATGTCAAGAAAAAAGAAAAAACTCTTGAGATGCCTTGTCACACATCTCATCCGTCAGTCTTTGGCTGCCTGACACTGACAGCACTGAAGCACCCGCTTCATCCTGCTCATGCAGACGTCTTATTCACCCATCATCTTGGGATTCAGGCAGCTCAAATTCCTGACCAAAGTGTATTTGAGAGGTGATTTCTCTTGCAGTTTCTGTACCACAGCCTTCAGAAAGTCTCTACATTCTCCTCTGAATTCTGTTACCAGTCCCTCCATCATTGATCCAGAGGAGCGCTTGAATTCCAATAAGTCTATCTGTGTGAAATCCAAGTTCCACCTTATTCAAATGCAGATGGTTGGTGGAACTGCCCACATCAATCTGCACCAGCCTCTCAAATGCAGATGGTTGGTGGAACTGCCCACATCAATCTGCACCAGCCTCTCAAATGCAGATGGTTGGTGGAACTGCCCACATCAATCTGCACCAGCCTTTGAGCCGTACAGTCCTGCAGGAGTTCTCCTTTGATGAATCGCTTCATCAGGGTTTTCAGCATATCCTGCAAGTCTCCACACATGAACGGAAAAAGGGGCTGATCCACCTGGTACTTGGTCAGAAAAGGTTCCAGTATACTGGCCACTGAAGAAAAGGTTCCAGTATACTGGCCACTGAACAGAAGAATGCCAAACGGCAAGCCAGGAGGGGTGTAGATAAAACACCAGTACCAGTCTTGACAATGTCAAAACTCTTGTTCCTGGGCAGTGTGACATGCTTGTCCACCGCTGCTTTAACAAATTTCTTGAGGTCCCCAATCATTTCAATTGCTCTTGTGGCCACTGACTTGTTTTCCAGCCAGCGATGTGTGCAGAACTTGGCAGGTAAAATTGTTGAGCCTGTGACTGTCACAAAATCCTCTCTTCTTGCTGGTCTGTCTTTGAACAAAGTGTAGGCAGATGCAAGGAAGGACTCAATGTCCCACTTTGATGCCTCACAGCCACTTCTGAAAGCGTTGTGGACAACATGCAGTCCACAGCTGCCCACACGAAGCAACCCAACACCATGGTTTTCAACCATGTCACTGTTGATGTGTTCCAGCAACTTCAGGTTCACAGCTGGGCTGTCTATGGAAATTTGGACTAAACTGGATGTTTTCAGGTTCAAATCACTGAAGACAGTTTCAGACTTTTCCTGGAGATCAACTGCTGTTGCATGTCCCATGAATTCCATTGTCAGAAAGCGGGTCTTGACTATGTTACCGTGCCAGTATCTGATATGAAAGTCCAGCTGCATCATCTGAGTCTTGTTATTGAGCGACTCATCAAAAAGTAGAACATATTCATCAGATGACTTCCCTTTTTCCAGCATCATTTCAGAGAAATAAGGTGCAAGACTGAACGTGATGAGGTATCTACTTTTGGTCTCCCCACATTTAAATTGTGAAGCAATCTGTCAGGAAACATCAAACAGAACAGTTCAGATATTTTTTCTGAAGCTGAAGTGGGAAGCCACCATCTTCAAGTTCCACAGTACCTCCGCCTTGAGCCTGTCATTGCTGATGCAGAAACCTGTTTGAAAAAATATACCATTTTAAAATGCATAATTCAGCTGCATGCTTGTACACACACACACACACACACACACACACACACACACACACAGAATAAACCCATTTTAAAATGCATAATTCAGTTGCATATGCGCGCACACACACACACACACACGCACACACACACACACAGTGACACACAGTTGATCCCTCTTTTGACACCTGTATGCCAGTACACTTTTTTTCTTATTTTTTCTTTAAAGTAGCAATTCAAACCTGTTGTGTATTCACTCATGCTCTCATACTTGAGTACACATTCCCAATATTATTTATATTCCACAAATCAGACTGAATGAACCATGTGCACAACCATAACTGACACACACGCAGTCAGACACACACACACACACACCTAAGAATGATCTTTATAAATCAATACACAAGCAGAGGATAGTGACTTAGGGCCAAGACTGCTTTCACCGTATGCCTTTGTAACAATGCAAGCAAAACGGATGAATTCCACAAAAGTTATTAATTTATTAAATAAGTAAAGGTTGGAAAAAAAAGAAAATGAAGATTTAAATACAATACAATACAATGGAAAGTCAGAAAATGTCAAATTAATTAGTAAACAGAATCAGTATCAGTAGCTCAAGGGGGCATCGCTGCGTTCGGTCAGATCCATATTATTTTTCGCTACACCACATCTGCCAAGCAGATGCCTCACAGTGACCAGCAGCGTAACCCAACGCGCTTAGTCAGGCCTTGAGAAAAAATAATAAAATAAAATAACAAAAAAAACCCAAAAACAAAACAACAACAACAACAAAAAAAAAACCTCAAAAAACAATAAAATAAAATAAAAATAAATAGTAAATAAATAATAGATAAATACATTAAAAAAAACTACTACTACTACTATTTATAGGGTGCAAAAACTTGATGAAGTCAACTCTGAAATGTACAAAAAAACAAAACAAAAAAAAGTAAACAATCCAGAGAAAAGAGGTGTCAAGTCAACTTCATTGTGACTATCTCAAGAATAGAGAAATTCAGAGAGACAGAGAGAGAAATTAAATTTTGTTTAAAGAGGGAAAATGGAATGAGCAAAAACATGTTTGTTTGTTTTTCCTTTGAGTTCGGACTTCAGCTGTTCAGGCCAAAGAAGGTAAACAAACAAAAATAATAATCAGTGATGTGATAACAACAACAGCAATAATAATATAAGAAAATAAATAAACACATTAAAAAAAATAAGAAACAAAGGACAACACTCTTTATTTCTGAGGATAAGCACTGCACACTTACTTGAAATACCGCTTGAAGTAGATGGTTGAGAACACGTGGCCGAAGTCCCAGAATTTGAAGAGGATGGCAAATCAGATGCTGACGATGCAAGGCCACTTGCAGCTAAAGCAGACACAGATGTGGATCCTGCCTTGGCTTGATTTATCGTTTGACAGGTTGATGAATCAACACCACTGCTGAACCTCTTGAAAAAGTCTGGCACACGAGAGCAGGCATCTTCAAGATGCTGTTTTGAGCATTTCTTATGTCTCTCACTTTGCATGTGTTTTCTCAGAACACTTTCGCCCATTGATGACAAACTGAGAGATGACTCGCAAACTGCACATCATGCATAATGCCTATCCTTTGAATCTTTGATAAGCCAGTCCCTATATGCTTCCTCTTTTAGCCAACAATCCAATCTCATGCCTGAGTAGGGTCTAACATTGCGATAGCCTTGAGATGGCCTTAGTGGTCAGCAAGGCTGTAAACACAGTGTGATTTGATTTGATAGATGAAAACAATCTGTCAGTATAAATTGTATGGCCCTTCCCGTGGAAATCCTCAGCCAGTCTTTAGATGACATTGGGACTGTGGTCCTTTCTTTTTGCTCCCCCTTTCTCCCAGAATATATCTCCATTTTGCAGACATAGGAGGACTCACTCGCACAGCACATGAACATTTTTATCCCATACGTTATGGGTTTGCTTGGAATGAACTGCCGAAAACCAACACGTCCGCGCCATGGCATCATTGACTCATAAGTAGCCAAGTTCAGCTTTGGACTGTAGACAGCACCAAACCTGTCTTGCACTTTCTGGATCAGAGGTCGAACTTTGAAAAGTTTGTCATGAGCAGGATCATCATCACGGGGTAAGATTTTTGTATTGTCATTCAGATGGAAGGCCATGAGGATTGCCTCAAAACGATTCTACTCATACTTTTTCTGAAAATTTATGTTTCCAGAAGGGGGTTTGTGGTCCGGTTGGACTTGATGCCAGGTTTGTCCACAGTCCCCATCAAAAACGGTAATCCCAGGAATACTTTGATTTCCTGGGTGTTGACGTCATGCCAGTCAGCTAGCAGATTGTGAGGCTTGATGGCCTGTCCAGATGCTGCTTTGTACTGGGCAGCATACAAGTTGGTTTGCAGCACCATTGAAATACTCCCAAGGAGAGGCATCAGGATCTGTATCCACCAAAATATCAGGACTGCCCACAACACACACATCAGTGATTTTAGTTCTGGAAAATGCTCAGGTGACTGTCAGTGATGTGCACTGTCAGCACCTGGAAGCAAAACACTGGTTTTTTTAAGGTTTTAAAAAAAAATTTTTTATATGTTTCATATACTTTCCCTTTTTATTCTCTTGAATTGTTCAAACCATATCTGAACTCCAACACAACCTAACATTACTGCTGACAGAACATATTTGCTGTAAAGTGCAACATTGTAGATAACAATCTGGGTGCAGCTTCCTCAGTAATCACCTGCCAGGTAGGGCTGACCCTCCCTCTCTCCTTGCTCTTCCTGCAGCCCAAGTCCCCTCTGCCTCCTCTTCATCCTCCTCTGTCTCCACTCTTGTTGACTGCAGAGACTGCCTTGGTGATGTTACAATGCTCAGGTAGTCTTTGTGAAGAATTGCTCCAAGAAGCAAAGCGGCACACTGTCCGGTTTATGCAGGGCAGTACAACCAGAACGGAATAGACATAACGGCTACACCCACTGCAGTCGCCACAGTTTCCAGTCCATGGTTCTTACACTTGGGGCACAGTTTTCAGTCCATGGTTCTTACACTTGGGGCACAGTTTCCAGTCCATGGTTCTTACACTTGGGGCACAGTTTCCAGTCCATGGTTCTTACACTTGGGGCACAGTTTTCAGTCCATGGTTCTTACACTTGGGGCACAGTTTTCAGTCCATGGTTCTTACACTTGGGGCACAGTTTCCAGTCCATGGTTCTTACACTTGGGGCACAGTTTTCAGTCCATGGTTCTTACACTTGGGGCACAGTTTTCAGTCAATGGTTCTTACACTTGGGGCACATTTTTCAGTCCATGGTTCTTACACTTGGGGCACATTTTTCAGTCCATGGTTCTTACACTTGGGGCACAGTTTTGCACTGTTTGCATTTCTACCTGGTTTGTGTGCTCTTCCATCCAGGAGCTCTGCGGTCACTGCACGTGTTGCGGTCTGGTCGCTAGACGTCGGTCTGCTGCTGGGTGAGGTGTCGCTCTGTGAGTCTTCCTGGTTTTGGTATGTCTGGTGACAAAGCCCTCCAGCAGACCATCAGTCACTTTTTCCCTGAACTGTCGTGCAGGAAGGACATTCCCTCTGGTCACTTTTATGTTGACGATGTATCCATTTGTGAGGCACATGTCCCCAGCAGCTGCTCAGTGAGGTCAAAACCAACCATGTACTGCAACTGCAGTCATAAGCCACCATGGGTTTTTCGATAGCTTTGCAGCCACCCTGATGTTTTCCAGACTTCATCTGCTTGTTGGTGTTGTCAGGATGTAGTGAGGACAAAAAAGGCAACATAGTTTGTATCATGTCACCCACAGGCCATGGTGTTGGTCGCTGACTTCATGAAGATTGGGTCAAAACCGTTTTTCAGCCAACTGTTGTTTGGCAGCAAGGCAGAAAATCTTGTGTTCTGGAGAAGTGGTCCACTTTCAATCTTTCTTCTGGTCTATTTCTTTTGCTGAGGACACAGGGTTGTCTCATCATGGATTGTGGTCTGGGACTACACAGCCAAGTCTTGTTCTTTTGAAAGGCTTTGTTGGGGTGCTGGCAGATCCTGAAGTTGAATTTGAGTGAACATGAAGCTGCAAGCTGTCCCTTCATTGTATTTGTAGTTGCAGGTGAATGGAAGCTGGCTCTCCCCCCCCCCCTTTTTTTTTTTTTTTTTGGTCCACTTTGCCAGCATTTTCTGCAGACTGGAAGAAACTGGGTTTCTTTTCCTCCTGACACAGCTTCCTGTCTCATTATGCGATAGCTTTGGGGTGGCCTTTGTGGTTGGCAAGGCTGTAAGCACCATAATTTGATAATTTGATTTGTCTCATTTTGATTTTGGGGGTGGCGGTGGAGGACCATCCCCAGGTTCAGGGACAGGCAGGGTGGTCTGGGCTCTCTCCCATTCCAAAGCTTTTAGTAGTCCTTCATTGGAACACAACTCATTTATAGTAGTAAAAAAAAAAAAAGAAAAAAAAAGAAAAAGAAAACATATCTTTTGTTTCATTTGCCTTCATGAATTGCAACTTCCATTTACACTATGCATGATTGATATCCAGCCCTGAAATGGTGGTTGCAGTCAGCTGGGTTATGAGCAGCATGATTTGATTTGACTGAGCAATACTTGATCTGGATTTATTTTTGTTTTAACTAAAGTCACTGTTGTGTGCATTTTCAGCTCTTGAGATGGCCCTTTTGTGGTTGGATGGGCTATAACTGGTATAAGCAGATAATTTGAGTCTGTTTAATTTGTTTTTTGGCTATATTTACCCAGTGAAACATTGTTGTTTTCGGGGATTTACTCACTTAAACATTGTTTAATTCTTTTTTGTTTTTTCTTTCCCCTGACCCCTCCCACCCCCAGGATGAGTTCCAGGCCAACATGGCAGCGGCAGCTGCAGCCTCCAACGCCAGCATGCTCAGTGCCCAGGGCCTGGCTGCCTCCCAGATGAACGCTGCCGGCTACTTCATGGGCTCTCCCTACCAGCCCTCCCAGTACCCGCCTTACGCCCAGCCTCCCCACCTCACTCCAGGAGCCGGCTACCGCTACCCACTTCTGCCCGGGTATCCGCCAAGACCTGCCACCCCTGTTGCACCTGCTGCCGCACCTGCTACGGCAAGACTCAGTGAGCAACCAGGTCATCTTAGTCTCTCTCTTTTTTTCCCCCTTATGCGTTTGTTTTTACGTGCCGTGTGTTGCACTTGTGTCAAGAGAGGAGTGCCGTTTTTGCACGTGGACAGTTCCAGTTTGATGCGAGTTTTATGCGTTCCTGCCCGCCCATCCCTGTGGGTTCACTAATGATAATCAGATGCATACACAGACTTACTCAAAAGCTTGTACATGCATGAGATCCTGAAGGGATGGGGGAGGGTGTGGGGGTCGGGGAGGGGGTTGGGGGGAGGGGTAGGCTGTGGAAAGGATTAATTGGTCAGAAGCTACACTGGCATGACCCGGAATGTGACTGCTTGCAGTGGTCTGGGCTATAAGCAATACAGTTCGCTCTAAACACCAGAATGATTGACAGTCAGTAGTAGTAAATGGTGCTAATATGCCCCCAGCTGTCATCAGCAAGCCTTGTACTAAAAAAAAAAAAAAAAAAAAAAAGAGAGATGATTCCACAGACTGAGTAGATTCATTCCCCTGACCTGCTGGCTGTCCTCAGCCCCACAGATTTCTACACAGCCTGTCTGTCTGTGGCTGTCCCCCCCCCCCCCCCCCCCCCCCCCCCCCATCATACCCCTGACCTGCTGGCTGTCCTCAGCCCCACAGATTTCTACACAGCCTGTCTGTCTGTGGCTGTCCCCCCCCCCCCCCCCATCATACCCCTGACCTGCTGGCTGTCCTCAGCCCTGCAGATTTCTACACAGCCTGTCTGTCTGTGGCTGACCCCCCCTCCCGTAGTTATCCTTGTAGTACTTATTAACGTGGCGATAGCCTTGTGATGGCCTTAGTGGTCGGCAAGGCTCTAAGCATCATAATTTCATTTCATTTCATTTCCCCCTCCCGTGTTTGGTTGCGTTGGCCTTGGCTTGGTCAGTTTGTTTTTGTTGCCTGTTATGGTATGGTTTTGTTTGGGCACTCCGTTCTTGAGAAGAAAGTTGATCACTGCATGGTGTGAGTGTCTCATTGAACATGAAGTTGATTCACTTTGAGTGTGAGAGGATTGAGCATGTGAGTTCAGGTGGGTTTTTTTGTTTGTTTGTTTGTTTTATTGTTGTTTGATTGGTTTTATTACTTATACAGGTTGACACAATGCATGAAGCATTCGTTTGCTGAGCGTGTGTGCCTAAGAGCAGTTGGATTTTGTGAAATTATCCCAGCCCAGACTTCCTTGTAACAGAAGTTTTTAATACCTCAAGAAGTTTAAATCCAAAGCTTTTTTTTTTTTTTCCTGAAATTGAGCATAATGCTTTACTTCAGTTAAAAGTGGCATGGTCTTAAATAATAATGTCACAGTTCGACTTTGAGCATTTATTGAAGTCATATTTTCAGAAATGTTACTGTCATGTCAAGCAGAAAAGGTTTGACTTTGTTAGAAAGGAAAGATGATTAACACTGCAACTATCTTCATGGTCTATTTTTATTTGTCTTCAGAATAAAATAAGAGAGCAAGAAAATTGAAGGGACCCAAAACCAAAGTTAACTTCCATTTTATATACAGAAGTTTACCTCTATCCCTACTCTGTTTTCCCTGCCTCCAGTTTAAATTAGAATCTAGATTTTTTTTATGTGCTTGTGTGATTTCTTTTCTTTATTTAGTCATTATTATATATTGCAAAGTATATTGGAAAATTATTTTTTGTATTTTCAGTTTCTGAAGCACTTGAGTGTTAGTTTTTTTGTATTACACTTTTTTTGAGAAGTTCTTTGTATTATTTTTTTTTATCATCTTTCATTACAGTGTTTCATTATTGCATTAAATCATGTTTTTCAGAATGCCATTTCCATTTTGGTTGGTTCCTACAGAATGCAAACTTGAAATGGTCTTGTCATTTAGTTAACTTTAAAAAAGACAAAACAAAAACTGTTCTTTACATTATCATCAAATTAAGGTTAAAAAAAAACTTTTCCTTTGTATTAATTATCCATTAGGCGGCACAGCACCTTCCAGCTTTGGCAAATTCAGGGGAAGCGAGCACCAGTCTGCAGCTGAGGTGATAACGACGACAGAGGATGAGGAAGATGACGAGGAGAACGGACTGTCTGGGTGTGGGTCAGAGTATGGGGAAAGTCTGCTGCAGACCCCTGGTGCTCAGTACTATGTCCCTGCTGCCACAGACACTGCTGCTGTCGCTGACTGGCTGCCCGGCCACACCGGTGAGAGAGAGAGAGAGTGCACGTGTGTGTGTGTGCAAGCGTGAGTATGCGAGCTGTCCCAGAAAACGGGGAGTATAGCGGTCTAAATGCTGGTGACTGGAATTGTTCAGAGACATAAAAGCCTACATGTAGATAAAAATAAATGTGGAAGTAACGGCCATCAAACGCAGAAGTGTGCAAACCAGCATGCATTGTGGTCGTGCATGTGTCTGTCATTCTACTCTTTATGCTGAAATTAAGGTGGTGGTGTTTTTGACAAGCCTTTTATGAAGTGTTTGTGTGTCTTTGTATGTATATGTACATATGTGTGTGTGTATTCATTGTATGTTTAAATGCAGAATACATATTTTACTGATTTTTAAAGATTATTGAAAGGAAAGGTTATTAAACAAAATATATGTTTTTTTCGGCGGGGGACGGGGGGGCCAGTTTTTTCTTTCTTACCACAGTATTGGCAGTTACATTAAATGGCCTTGCACACATTATTAAAAAAAAGAAAAGAAAAAGAAACCTTTTAAAAAAGAGAAAAAAGGCGTTGTTGAAAACTGAAGATTTGTGTCAATGCTGCTCTCCTCCCTGTATGGTGATGACTGAATCTGTTTACTTCAGTCCGACACTTGCTTCTGAAAGGTACAGGGGCAATAGGCTACCCGGCAGTGAACCCGCCCCCGTCCCAGCCACCCGTGCCGCAGCCTGGGTACTTTGCCTCGGCGCTGAAGGGCCAGGCTCTGCAGTACTCTGCAGCGTCCATGCCGGGGCCTGGCTTCTTCTCCACCCCGCCTGCTTCGTCAATGGGCGTGTCCTCGCAGTCCGCCATCGTGACTGCGTTGGGCGGGAAACCGGGGATGGGTCAGCTGGTGGGACAGCAGCCTACCACACCTTCGCAGCCCATACCTGTGATTGGGGCAGGTGAGCGGGTTCATTGGATCAGTTGTTTATTTTTGGGGGGTGGGGGGTTGGATAAGGTGTGTGAAGAAGTGTTGGGGTGGGGGGTTGGATAAGGTGTGTGAAGAAGTGTTGGTTGGATAAGGTGTGTGAAGAAGTGTTGGGGTGGGGGGTTGGATAAGGTGTGTGAAGAAGTGTTGGGGTGGGGGGTTGGATAAGGTGTGTGAAGAAGTGTTGGGGTGGGGGGTTGGATAAGGTGTGTGAAGAAGTGTTGGGGTGGGGGGTTGGATAAGGTGTGTGAAGAAGTGTTGGGGTGGGGGGTTGGATAAGGTGTGTGAAGAAGTGTTGGGGTGGGGGGTTGGATAAGGTGTATGAAGAAGTGTTGGGGTAGGATAAGGTGTGTGAAGAAGTGTTGGGGTGGGGGGTTGGATAAGGTGTGTGAAGAAGTGTTGGTGTGGGGGGTTGGATAAGGTGTGTGAAGAAGTGTTGGGGTAGGATAAGGTGTGTGAAGAAGTGTTGGGGTAGGATAAGGTGTGTGAAGAAGTGTTGGGGTGGGGGGTTGGATAAGGTGTGTGAAGAAGTGTTGGGGTGGGGGGTTGGATAAGGTGTGTGAAGAAGTGTTGGTGTGGGGGGTTGGATAAGGTGTGTGAAGAAGTGTTGGGGTAGGATAAGGTGTGTGAAGAAGTGTTGGGGTAGGATAAGGTGTGTGAAGAAGTGTTGGGGTGGGGGGTTGGATAAGGTGTGTGAAGAAGTGTTGGGTGTGGGGGGTAGGATAAGGTGTGTGAAGAAGTGTTGGTGTGGGGGGTTGGATAAGGTGTGTGAAGAAGTGTTGGGGTAGGATAAGGTGTGTGAAGAAGTGTTGGGGTAGGATAAGGTGTGTGAAGAAGTGTTGGGGGGTGGGGGGTTGGATAAGGTGTGTGAAGAAGTGTTGGGGGGTGGGGGGTTGGATAAGGTGTGTGAAGAAGTGTTGGGGTGGGGGGTTGGATAAGGTGTGTGAAGAAGTGTTGGGGTGGTGGGTAGGATAAGGTGTGTGAAGAAGTGTTGGGGTGGGGGGTTGGATAAGGTGTGTGAAGAAGTGTTGGGGTGGGGGGTTGGATAAGGTGTGTGAAGAAGTGTTGGGGTGGGGGGTAGGATAAGGTGTGTGAAGAAGTGTTGGGGGGTGGGGGGTTGGATAAGGTGTGTGAAGAAGTGTTGGGGTGGGGGGTTGGATAAGGTGTGTGAAGAAGTGTTGGGGTGGGGGGTTGGATAAGGTGTGTGAAGAAGTGTTGGGGGTGGGGGAGGCTTGAGAGCAAGGGTTATTGAGCCCCAGGATGAATTTTTGTGATGCATGGACATTACAGACTGCAAAATAGCCTTGAGTGTATATTTTCATTTCATTGACTGTTAGGCCCAGCTGGTGTGATATGTTAAAGTGGGTGGAATAGAAATGATTTTATCATGTTCTGGAGAATAGGCATTTGTATGCAATTTATATAAAATATTTTCATGTCATTGACTTTGAGGCCCAGCTAGTTTGATATGTAAAAGAAGGTGGTAGAAGATTGATTTGATTTTGTTCTGAAGAACAGGCATTTATTTGCATTTTAAAGGCAGAACTGATCATACTAAAACGTTGTGTCTTTGTATATGTGTGTGTGTATGCAATTGTTTTATTTCATTGTTCAGGAGCCTCAAAATCACCTCAGCCAGCCTTCCCTGCGGCTAAAGCTGGAGAAATTCAGGGAGTAGCTGTATTGTTCCAAGACTTTGCCACATTGACGACAACCAGTGGAAACACACCTGCGGTTGATGTCAGGATCATTCAGGATACTGTGTCCAAACAGGTAAGTTCTGATCAAACAGGTAGACCGCCCATAAATTTTCCAAAGAGGCTGATGGTGAAGTGAATTTTTTTAATGAATTGCACATTTTCCAAACAAGCGTACTTTTCCATCAGTCAGGTCTGAGAATTTGATGACTGGGAGGTTGTACATGACCAGGAATGTGGTAAAAGCCTTGTTATAACTGTCCATTCTCTCCTGCCCTCCTGCCTCCCGAGAGAAGGAAAGCTCCCTGGTGTGTACCTTGGATCAAGTCGCTCCGTATTAAACATCAGTGCTGATTGACTGTTTGGATCTGCATGATAACAGGCACACAAACTTCAAAGCTGGCTCCATGAAGAGCCTGTTTGACGAAAATACCATCAGAGACTTTTTTCTGTTCCTGTATGAAGTGAATGATTTTACCTCAGTTTGAGTTTTACACTGATTGACAAGACTTTGATCTCATTCCTTGTGATGGAAGTTTCAGCATTATTTTGTCTGTGTCTCTGCCTGGTTTTAATTTTTGATGGATTTCAGGCAGGAGATGATGGCCCCTTTTGGCTGGGCTGTAAGCACCATGATGTGATGTGAGAGTGCACAGAGGTGTGCTGTGTTTTTCCATGGGAAAGGCAACTTTGTTCATTAGAAAGACGCTGTGTTTTTCCACATGCAGGGCAATATTGTTGGGCGAAAGAAAGAAAGACTGTTTTTCCTTGGCAGGACATAGTGTGTAAGAAAGACTCTGTGTTTTTCCATGGGTGAGGCAACATTGTGAAGAAAGACAGTTTTTCCCTGGACAGAGCAACATTGTGCATGAGAAAAACACTGTTTTTCCATGAACAGGGCAATATTTTTAAGTGTAAGAAATATCCTCTTTTTTTTTTCTTTTTTTTGTAAATCTACCACAAAATATCAGACACTGCTCCATTATTAAATCTTTCAAGTCTAATCTTAAAATGTACTTGCTCAAACAGTACTTTAAACTATGGATCCTTCTCCCCCCAGACTTTGTTCATGTGTATGCTTCAATGTGTTTTTGTGGAGGTGTGAGGGGGCTGAGGATGAGATGTTCATGTGTATGCCTCAATATGTTTTTGTGGAGGTGTGAGGGGGCTGAGGATGAGATGTTCATGTGTATGCCTCAATGTGTTTTTGTGGAGGTGTGAGGGGGCTGAGGATGAGATGTTCATGTGTATGCCTCAATATGTTTTTGTGGAGGTGTGAGGGGGCTGAGGATGAGATGTTCATGTGTATGCCTCAATGTGTTTTTGTGGAGGTGTGAGGGGGCTGAAGATTAGATGGGAGAGGTGTGTGAGTGGTGAGTGATGTTAAACTGCTTCTGATATAGTTTGTATCAACGTTATTTCCATAGTCGTAGGGTCTTACACTAGATGTATTGTTAGATGCGTTTGGAGCTGCAGGGTAGGTGCCATATAAATGCACATTGCTGTTATTATTTCTTTTACCTGGGCAGGGCAACATTGTTGTGCGAAAGAAAGACACGCAGGAGATCCTGACCAGTCACAACATCGCTGTCATCCGCGTGGCGCAAAGCTTCACCCCCAACTACTTCCTCTGGACTGTCACCAGTGCTGGCGAGAGAAAGTTGGATGAAACATTCAGACTGACGTTCGTATTCACTTTTCACATTTTTTATGATCTCTTGTCCAGACTGACTTGCATCCTAAGAACTGTGTGGTAGATCTCTACTCTGGTCAGCTTTAAGTAATTGTGCATACCTTTACAGACTTTTGTCCTGTAAACCGTATGAGGTAACTCTTTATTTATAGTTTCATCAGTCTTTATAAACTGGCAGTGTAAGAACTGTGCATGACAGTTGGAGCAAGCCCCAGTGTAGCAAACAATTCGTTATACCTGTTCAGGTTTTTACCCTGGGGTAATTTCTAGCTAGGAGGGGTCTTCTACTTACATTAGCCTGGAAGAGCTCTCAGATGTAAACTTCAGCTTGTAAGAATTGACCCTCCTCGTTCAGTTTGCCCCCCTCCACCTTCCCCCTCCTATGTAACAAAAAGGGGTCATTCTAGCCAAGCTTGAAATGACCACCTATGGTAAATTTTGCCCAGTTAGATTCAGTACAAGCTGGTTAAAAATAAAATAGGTACAACTTCAGTGTTTGTTTCCATTAAGATTGTAATGAAGGAAGGCTAGCCCTGAATGACCCAGAGGAAAAATCCAGCAGGGTGGTGGGTGGTGGTGGTAGTTTTGAGGCTGTTACAGCATGTCCACTGAGCCTGTGCTGTGTCTCCAGGTTTGACAGCGCGGAGCAGGTGAAGAAGCTGCGCGGAGCCATAGAGCAGGTGGTGAAGAGTGCCGGCCTCAAGCCTCCCGTCTCCCCGGCCGTCTCCATCATGCCCGCCTTTGGGGCCAAGTCCCCGGCATCCCAGGCCTTGCCTCACACCGCTGTGAGTGAATGAATACAGGGAGAACGGATCACAGCTCACACCGCTGTGAGTGAATACAGGGAGAAGGGATCACAGCTCACACCGCTGTGAGTGAATACAGGGAGAAGGGATCACAGCTCACACCACTGTAAGTGAGTGAATACAGGGAGAAGGGATCACAGCTCACACCGCTGTGAGTGAATGAATACAGGGAGAAGGGATCACAGCTCACACCACTGTGAGTGAATACAGGGAGAAGGGATCACAGCTCACACCGCTGTGAGTGAATGAATACAGGGAGAAGGGATCACAGCTCACACCGCTGTGAGTGAATACAGGGAGAAGGGATCACAGCTCACACCGCTGTAAGTGAATAAAGGGGGTCACACTTCACACCACTGAGTGAATAGAGAGGGGGGGTGTCATACTTCACACCGCTGTAAGTGAATGAATACAGGGAGAAGGGATCACAGCTCACACCGCTGTGAGTGAATGAATACAGGGAGAAGGGATCACAGCTCACACCGCTGTGAGTGAATACAGGGAGAAGGGATCACAGCTCACACCACTGTGAGTGAATAAAGGGGGTCACACTTCACACCACTGTGGGTGAATATTGAAAGGGGGTCACACTTCACACCACTGTGAGTGAATAAAGGGGGTCACACTTTACACCACTGTGAGTGAATACAGGGAGAAGGGATCACAGCTCACACCACTGTGAGTGAATAAAGGGGGTCACACTTTACACCACTGTGAGTGAATACAGGGAGAAGGGATCACAGCTCACACCACTGTGAGTGAATACAGGGAGAAGGGATCACAGCTCACACCACTGTGAATGAATACAGGGAGAAGGGGTCATAGCTCACACCACTGTGAGTGAATAGAGAAAGGGGGTCACTCCTCACACCATTGTAAGTGAATAAGTTGAGAGAGAGAGGGGGGATAGGTCTCACACCACTGTAAGTGAACACAGGGAGAGGGGGGGGGATAGGTCTCACACCACTGTAAGTGAACACGGTGAGAGAGGGGGGATAGGTCTCACACCACTGTAAGTGAACACAGTGAGAGGGGATAGGTCTCACACCACTGTAAGTGAACACAGGGAGAGAGGGGGGATAGGTCTCACACCACTGTAAGTGAACACAGTGAGAGAGGGGGGATAGGTCTCACACCACTGTAAGTGAACACAGTGAGGGGCGGGGGGGATAGGTCTCACACCACTGTAAGTGAACACAGTGGGGGGGGGGGATAGGTCTCACATCACTGTAAGTGATCACAGTGAGAGAGGGGGGGATAGGTCTCACACCACTAAGTGATCACAGAGAGAGAAGGGGGGGGATAGGTCTCACACCACTTAAGTGATCACAGGGAGAGAGGGGGGGATAGGTCTCACACCACTGTAAGTGATCACAGAGAGAGAAGGGGGGGGATAGGTCTCACACCACTGTAAGTGATCACAGAGAGAGAGGGGGGGATAGGTCTCACACCACTGTAAGTGAACACAGTGAGAGGGGGGATAGGTCTCACACCACTGTAAGTGAACACAGTTAGAGGGGGGATAGGTCTCACACCACTGTAAGTGAACACAGTTAGAGGGGGGATAGGTCTCACACCACTAAGTGAACACAGTGAGAGGGGGGATAGGTCTCACACCGCTGTAAGTGAACACAGTGAGAGGGGGGATAGGTCTCACACCGCTGTAAGTGAACACAGTGAGAGAGAGGGGGGATAGGTCTCACACCACTGTAAGTGAACACAGTGAGAGAGAGGGGGGATAGGTCTCACACCACTGTAAGTGAACACAGTGAGAGAGAGGGGGGATAGGTCTCACACCACTGTAAGTGAACACAGTGAGAGAGGGGGGGGATAGGTCTCACACCACTGTAAGTGAACACAGTGAGAGAGGGGGGGGATAGGTCTCACACCACTGAGTGAACACAGTGAGAGAGGGGGGATAGGTCTCACACCACTGTAAGTGAACACAGTGAGAGAGGGGGGATAGGTCTCACACCACTGTAAGTGAACACAGTGAGAGAGGGGATAGGTCTCACACCACTGTAAGTGAACACAGTGAGAGAGGGGGGATAGGTCTCACACCACTGTAAGTGAACACAGGGAGAGAGGGGGGATAGGTCTCACACCACTGTAAGTGAACACAGTGAGAGAAGGGGGATAGGTCTCACACCACTGTAAGTGAACACAGTGAGAGAGGGGGGATAGGTCTCACACCACTGTAAGTGAACACAGTGAGAGGGGATAGGTCTCACACCACTAAGTGAACACAGGGAGAGAGGGGGTCACCTTATGCACTGAGATTGCGAAGTGTTCTGTGTTCAGAGGGAAGCTCTTCTACATTATGAAAACGGTTAAGTTGCTTTCAGCAGAATTGCACAGAATCATGGTTTGAGTTTGAGAACATATATATTTAAATTGTCAGATAATACCCGAGGTTTGTCATTCATACTTGTATGCTTTGAACACCCCCTTCCACTCCCAAAAAGCAACAACAGAAACGACTTATAAATTTGTTCCCCTTGTATGTTGATGTACACTGTTCAACTAAACACAATCCATTAGAAACCATGTATTAAAACAAAGGCCATACTTGTTTTTACTGTTTACCTAAACAGTGTAACCAGTAGAGAACTCTTGTACGAAAAATGCTAGTCTGATCTATGATTTTCTCCCACATAGTGTCACAGTGCAGAATCTGTGGAAGAACAATGCCATGCTGGTGATACTTCATTTGCATTAATGGGCTGCATCTCCCATGTTCGCTCATATCTGAAGTGGTTGACCATTTTCACTCTGCCATTGAGGCAGTCATACTCCGTTTTATAGAGTATTCATGCTGCTGTGTTTCCATAAACCACTGAATGCTGACATGGATCTCTAACATGCATGTTTGATATAAGGGTGTTTAGGAACTATCATGTCTAAACGTATGTCAGCCTTGGTGAACTGGAACAAAATCTCCATGCTTGATCTATCAGATGCAGATACTGGGATTTAACCCAAGACCCTCAGATTGAAACTCCTACAGCTCTGACCACCCTGCTGTCGCTCCTGTCGCTGATATTGCATGCTGTTCATGCAAGCGCTGTCAGCAGTTCAGAGCTTGTGTTCAGAAAAACATCATGCTGATACATTCTGTCAGGGTGTGTACAGAGTTATGGAAGTTTGAAAATGTCTTGGAAAAACGAGAGAACCATTTCCAGGGCTGGGAAAGTCTTGGGGAAAATTGTTTTACTCTTCAGGGTCTGGAAAAGTCTTGGAGGTTTAGTAAAGAGCCTTGACCAGTACCATGAAAAGTCTTGGAGGTTTAGTAAAGAGCCTTGACCAGTACCATGAAAAGTCTTGGAGGTTTAGTAAAGAGCCTTGACCAGTACCATGAAAAGTCTTGGAGGTTTAATAAAGAGCCTTGACCAGTACCATGAAAAGTCTTGGAGGTTTAGTAAAGAGCCTTGACCAGTACCATGAAAAGTCTTGGAGGTTTAATAAAGAGCCTTGACCAGTACCATGAAAAGTCTTGGAGGTTTAATAAAGAGCCTTGACCAGTACCATGAAAAGTCTTGGAGGTTTAGTAAAGAGCCTTGACCAGTACCATTCAAGAAAGAGCTTAATAATTGAAAAGAAAGACTTAAAGTGAGAAAAACTTGTCATCAGTACTATTTGACATCTGCCAGTCTCTTCTGTCAGTGATGCAGCATAATAATTTATTTTTTCATTATTCAGATTGGCTTTGTGTTTGTTGAGGAACATGCAGTCTGGTCTGGAAAAGGTATGGAATTAGGTTAGGTCACATCAGTGGGATGCGTGGCACTACAGAAGCTGTGTAAGCAAAAAAGCCCAGGCTGATGAGATGATGCATGCTGATGACTGTCGCCAGGCGGTGGTGTCCACGTTACCAGCGACCATCCGACCTCCAGCACCACCTCAGAGTGCCGCCCAGACAGGGAAGGCCACGTTTGGGGGGTTCACCTTCTCCACCACGCCAGTGATCAAGGTGGCGGACCCCCCTCCGTCAGAGGACAAGCCCAAGGCCAGCCCTCAGTTCAAGCTGAAGGAGAGCGCCATCAAAGTCTCCTCCCCATCCGCAACGACGGTGTCCGCCTCCTCCAGCACCACCACCACCACCACCACCCCCACCAGCAGTGATGCCCCCAAGCCTTTTGCTGGGTTCACTTTCACCCCGTCAAAACCGGCGGTGTCAGCGTTTGGGACTGCAGCAGTGGTGACCACGCCAAGCTCGGCAGTGGGCGTCAGTGGGTCCGGAGGTTCGGCGACCCCTCAGGCGTTTGTTTTTGGGCAAGGGTCGACGTCAGGGTCTGCCAGCTTTGCCAGCCTCAGTACCCAGTCGGCTGCTTCAGAGGCTTTCAAGGTGTGTTGCTTCGTGAGTCACAAGGGAGAGGCGAGGACACGGTGTAGCTTGCTTTTGTAATCCATTGTCAGATCTTTATCGGGCTTAAAATGCACAGGAGGGAAAATCCTTTTTGTACATCCGTCTTGGGGAGGCTTTCTTTCCTGTTGGGTGTTGAGATGGTACAGTCACTGACATTCTTGGGGAAACTGGTCGAGCCTTTAAAATCCTATTAAAATAACATTTTAAAACACCCCACAAAACACTGCTTATTTTTCGAAATAGTAGTTATCTTTTATTTAACGAAAGCAGTTTGTTCTGTGTGTGATTTTGAACGTTTTCAGAGCCGCATGATGATCAGCTCTGAAATGATCCTTTGTTCAGCTGAGTTATCACACATGGTTTTATTTGTGACCATCAGTTTCTACAACAAAAAACCCTGCCTATTTGTTGCATTTGTGTTTCAGCCCAAAGAAGGAGCAGCTGGTTTCCAGGCCAGCTGTCAGCCACTGTTTGCTCAGAGTGGTAGCCCTGTGAAGTCCCCTGGGGGGAAGGAGGACGAGGCAGTGGAGGAGTATGAACCCAATGTGGACTTCAAGCCCATCATCGACCTGCCAGAGCTGGTGGAGAATAAGACCGGGGAGGAGGATGAAACCAAGGTGTGTGACGGGGTGGGGTTGTGGTCGGGCGTGTGTTCAGCACAGCTACATTTTTGCAAATAATTTTTTTTAGTTGTCATGGAGGTAATTTCCCTGATTATTTTTAGTTGTCGGGGACATGTAGATTTAAAGAAAAATCTACTTGACTCCTAAAATTTTTGCTTGCTCTCTCCCTAAGTCAAAGAAACAGTTAATAGAATTATGTGACGGCAGAGCAATAACAGGGCCAGCAGACTGTTAAAATGGAGCTGAAAGTGATAAAGGCAGGAGAGAAGTGCAGCCAGTCATCTGGCAGGATTTCAAAGCAGAAATCTGAGGCTTCAGAGGAAAAAGAAAAAAGTCTGTGAAGATCTGTGCAGGATTGAATGATAGCAAAATGCCAGGTAAAATCCTTGGAAGAAGTGTTTAAGGAGCGTAGAGGATACTAAGTTTCTTGTGAACTTTTATTTTTCTAAGTGGAATGAAACAGTTGCGTGTCTGCGTGAATAATTTTAAAGATAAAGAGATGATGACTACTTGAAGAAAAGCCATGAAAAAGTCCTGTTGTATGAGTGTTTATACCCATGTGAATGAACTTAGAGCATGCACTCCGAACAGACTTAAGGATGTAGGATATGAATGAGGAATACAGGTGTGTTTGATAAAGTGCATGGCCACAAACACACCTGGATTTCCTGGAAATTTTCAGTGTCCAGTCTCCATGGCTGGAAATTATGATTTGTGTTGGCAAAATCCTATGAAGAAAAGGAGGCTGTCAAAGGAGAATTGCACTCGAATTTCAAACCTAGATTTTTGTCTTGATTAGAGACTGGAAGTGAAAAGTACATTTAAAATAGGGATTTTCGTGTTAAGTGCTTGTGTTCATTTTGGTGTTGACTGCTGGAAAAAGAAATCTGGAAATATGTGCCTCTTAAAACTGGTACATTTCTTGTGGTGTGCTTTGATTTGATATCTTTATGAGGCCTGTATCGCAAGTGTTTTTGTTGTTATTGAATCCAGATTTTGCTTGAAATAGGAAGCGTGGGGAAGTCAGTGGTGAATGAATGTGCAAGGAAGATTTAAGATCAAACAGGTTTTGTTGGAAAAATGTATGAAACAGACGGTCTTTAAAAAGCAGAAGAACATTCTGTTTGTGCATGTGAGATGATGTGCATGTGAGATGATGTGCATAAGAGAAAGCAGCATGTTGTGTTGAATCGTTTGAGTCATTCTACATCAGAGTGGAACAGAAAATGATTTGAATCATTCTACATCTGAGTGGAAAAGAAAATCTGGAAGCGTGAAAGCATGACATAAAAAAAAGTTTTGGCAGAATAAGACTAACCAAATTGAAACTGTAACCAAATAGATTCTTACACAATACAGTTCTCTACATTTTGTTAATAAGTGCATTAAGTACATTGCATGCCAAAGTCCTCGCCATTGAGATTGGTGCAAGAGGGTTTGTGGGCGCATCTGCCTATAGCCTCATGAAACAGCTGTCGATTTCTGGCAGAGAGAGGACATGGGCTCTCAAGGCAATGGCAGAAGCAGCAGAAAAAAGTTCCAGTGGTTAAAACGTCTGCCAGAAAAGGTGATTCAGTTCTGAAATGGCGACCACCCTGGAGGCATGGGTTTGAACCTGCTGAGGAGCAGAAGAAAAAAAAGAAGAAAATGTGGCAGTACAAGGGCATCTAGGAGTCATGACCAGGGTGTGGCCCGGCCCCCTTAGAGTGTAAGGAGTTAAGGGCCGAAACACTTGACTGAGGGGGGCTTCTTCTCTGAAGACCTTGTACTGTCCAGCTCTCCCTAGAGTTTCTTACCACAGCAGTGGAGGTATATCCACAGTTACTTCTTGGTATTAATTGTGCAGTGTTGGCCCACAGCACTCAGTGACAAGGTTTACCTAGTTGGTTCTTGATGTGAAAATCCACACAAAAAATGTTCACTAGATTTTGTACGGCCTGTTTTATGTGGCAGGTGTTCAGTGACAGAGTGAAGTTGTTCCGCTTTGACACGGAGACCAGCCAGTGGAAGGAGAGAGGGATTGGGGAGCTCAAGATCCTCAGGTCTGCTGGCGCGGCGCCACGATTCCGTGTCATCATGCGCCGGGAACAGGTAAGGCAGTAGCAGTAGAGGAGAACTTGACTCAAAACCACATACTGTAATTGCTAATGATATCATATTTTCTCTTTTTGTTTAATTCGGTCGAAGGACAGGGCAAACATCTGAATGGTAATTTGAGGACATATTTTTGCCATTTTTGTGTGAAACAAAGAGAAATGATTATATAAAATATTAAAAAAATCCTGAGAGTGTGTGCCAACCACTGTGTTTTTCTGTTCCAAGGTGCTGAAAGTGTGTGCCAACCACTGTGTTTTTCTGTTCCAAGGTGCTGAAAGTGTGTGCCAACTCTTTGTTTTTCTGTTCCAAGGTGCTGAAAGTGTGTGCCAACTCTTTGTTTTTCTGTTCCAAGGTGCTGAAAGTGTGTGCCAGCCACTTTATTTTTCTGTTCCAAGGTGCTGAAAGTGTGTGCCAACCACTTTGTTTTTCTGTTCCAAGGTGCTGAAAGTGTGTGCCAACCACTTTGTTTTTCTGTTCCAAGGTGCTGAAAGTGTGTGCCAACCACTACATCTCAGCTGACATGAAGCTGACGCCGCTTAGCGCTTCAGACAGAGCCTGGTGCTACACTGCCCATGACTTTGCCGAAGAAGAGATGAAGTTGGAGAAGTTTGCCGTCAAGTTCAAGAACCCTGACAAAGCAGGAGAGTTCAAGTCTGTATTTGAGAGCTGTCAGAAGGAGGTGGCCGCTGGCGAGACATCTGCTGACGCTTCTGCTTCTGCTGCTACCCCAAAATCGCCTGATAAAACAGATGGTCCCAAGGTACAGTCCTGTTTGTTTGCTTTTTTGTTGTCTTTTTCTCTCCTTAGATGCATAGTTCAGGCTTGTGGCTGAAATGGACGTGATGAAAAAGGATGTATTACATTTTCTGCTATATTGTCTAAGTTATTGACCGTAGGAAAGAATCTTCGTTTGGCAGTCTGTTGCCCAGACGCTTGATGAGGATTGTTTTAATCAATTATAAAGCTGCTTGCAGACTTGTAGAAAATGTACATGAAACGTCAGCTAGAGCTTTCAGTTTATACTCAGCTTTACTGTTGATTTGCACTGCTGCAATAGAAAAGGCAATTATTCTTTCAGAAAACAGATTTTTGAGGAAATTGTTGAAATTTCAGCTGCATTTCAGAATAGCTTAACGTGCTTGAATGTTTTTTTAGCCCCAGTACATAGCAGAATGGCAGAAAGATACAGTTTTAGTTATATTTTGTGGTACAGATAAATATTTGTGTGTGCTGTGTTGGACTAAAGCTGTTGGTTTCCAGTTCAGTTGTAAGATTATAGAAACAAGAATAGAACCATCAAAACATGACTTCAGGGAGTTTTGAAAACAATAGTTCTTTGATGATACACTTGTTTCAAGTCTTATGTTCATTGGGCATGAAATTGTCAGATCATCTCCGGGGCAACCGTCTTGGTTCTCATTTTACTCAGCAGCTATGCCTGATATATATATGCATGTTTGTTTGTTTTTTTCAAAATCGCCATCAGTGCATAATTACCGTTGGTGTATAGCTAGAAGTGTATACTTATAGTTTGAATTTAACTTTCAACTTCAACAAACATGCAGTCAAGCAAGTTAGCATTAATAGTTGTCAGACTTACCACACCTGTTTCTGTTTTTCCGTATTCCAACCACCATGTTATGAGTAGATAGATATACACATATACTACTTTTTGTTTCGGACCTGCAAACCATCAATCAAGTTATTGTTAGTAGCAAACGGCCCCTTTGCAGGTGGTTGGGCGGTTAGCAACATGAATTGTTTTGATTTATTTGTGCTAACTGCAGACTAACATGTGACTTTTGTTTCCTATCTGGAAACCATTCTTCAGGTAAGTGTTCATAGCAAAAGCCTCTTTACAGTTGGCTAGGCTTAAGCAAAAATGCTTTGATTAGTGTTAGTAGCAGGCTGATGTGTTAGCTCTGTGTCTTACCTGTCTTATCCAGTCCTTAGCAGAGATGTTCAAGCCGGAGGAAGGCAGCTGGGAGTGCACTGGTTGTTACGTCAGCAACAAGGCCGATGTTCAGCGCTGCCTGGCCTGCCAGGCCCTCAAACCTGGCCTGAAACCTGAGGATGTCAAACCGGCCCCCAAAGACAGCCCCTTCTCCTCCGCCGCTCCTGCTGGCACGTTTGGTGGCCTCAAGATCGACAGTGGTGCCGGCGGTTCTTTTGGGGGGTTCAAGTTTGGCGAGGGTGGAGCTCAGAAAAGCGTGTTTGGAGGCAGCAGCGGAGTCAGCGGTGGCGGGTTCAAGTTCGGAACTTCTCCTGCTCCTGCTGCTGCTGCTGAACAGAACGAAAAGCAGGTGGGTCTGTTTGGATGTAGTGGGTTTGTTTTTTTTTGTTTGTTTTTTCCTTTACCAGTGCTGTGATGATAATTATGGTTATTTGGTGTTGTTGGTATTGTTGATGACTTCAGGGAGTTTTTAAACAAAAGTTCTGTGATGATACACTTGTTTCAAGTCTAATTGAAAGCAAAAGAAAACAAACAAACAACATCTGTGCACTGCCTCCCTCTTTCTCTGTCTTTTTCCCTATGTTCAAATGTTGATTTTGCAAAGTCTCTGGCTTTGTCCCATGGCAACATTTCCATCTCTTTCATTGAGTCTGTTTCACAAGAGTTAGGATGGATTTTAGCTAGTCTTCAGAGTGACAGTCTGTTTCATATCCCAGTGATATCATTAAAAACCAGAAAACATAACTGCTGTATGAAAAGTCTGATTCTTTTTATGAATGTCAGTGGCATGAATGTGTTTGATGACCATCCTTATCAGGAAAATGAGCCTCAGAGTAAGACAAGCTCTTTTTGTATTTCTCTCAGCCTCAGCTGAAATAGTATTTATTTTGTAAAACAGTTTTTCACCAAGCTTGGATACTGTAGGATTGCTGAAAAATACCATGGGTTGCTGGAACCAGTTGTGGTCCTTCCAGTTTTGCTGTGAAGATCAGTGTAAATAGAAGCATGACATGAGTAATCCAGGTTTTTTCAACAAACATTTAATGTGATTTTCTGACCTAAAGATTGATGCTCTTTCTGTGTTCTCTCTCTTCTTATTCTCTGCCACTCCTCTCTCTCTCTCATTCTGTCTCCTATCTCTCTCATTCTGTCTTCCCCATTCGTCCAACCTTTCCAGAACATTCACTCATTATATGTCCATCACCAGTCTGTACGTTCTTTCTCTGTTTTTATTTTTTGTGTGTCTGTGTGTGTGGTTTGGAGACTGATATTGACGATGTGTGGAACGGTTTCAGCCATCACTGGCAGATATGTTCAAGCCGGAGGAAGGCAGCTGGGAGTGCACTGGTTGTTACGTCAGCAACAAGGCCGACGTTCAGCGCTGCCTGGCCTGCCAGGCCCTCAAACCCGGCCTGAAACCTGAGGACGTCAAGCCGGCCCCCAAAGACAGCCCCTTCTCCTCCGCCGCTCCTGCTGGCACGTTTGGTGGCCTCAAGATTGGTGGTGGTGTTGCCAAGAGCGTAAGTTGCTTGGTGACTTGCCAGTATTTGCAGTGATTTCTTCTTCTTTTTCTTCTTCGTTCATGGGCTACAACTCCCACTTTCACTCATACGTACGCAGGTGGGCTTTTACGTGTATAACCATTTTTACCCAGCCATGTAGGCAGCCATACTCTGATTTCAGGGTTGCAGTGATATGAAACTGGATAAAGCAGTCAGAGAGAAATGCAACAACAACCAATACTGTTACTCTTGGAGAGGCCAAAGACACATAAGACATTTTGAGTGTGAAACAAACACAGTTGCAGACAGAAAAGAAAACGGGGGGAAAAGATGTAACTCTGCTCTGTGGGGATGCGCTGTTCTGGGGAGTGGGGATGCTCTGTTCTGGGGAGTGGGGATGTGCTGTTCTGGGGAGTGGGGATGCTCTGTGGGGATGTGCTGTTCTGGGGAGTGGGGATGTGCTGTTCTGGGGAGTGGGGATGCGCTGTTCTGGGGAGTGGGGATGCTCTGTGGGGATGTGCTGTTCTGGGGAGTGGGGATGCGCTGTTCTGGGGAGTGGGGATGTGCTGTTCTGGGGAGTGGGGATGCGCTGTTCTGGGGAGTGGGGATGTGCTGTTCTGGGGAGTGGGGATGTGCTGTTCTGGGGAGTGGGGGAGGGAGGAGCCTGAATTCCAGATAGAGCAACCTGTTGTGACAAAAAGTGTTAAAATACTGTACAGTACAATGCAATGCAATGCAGTAAAATAATACAATATGACCCATTCCATACAAAACAGTCACTTCATGCTATTGATGCTTGGCACTTCTCATTCACCACTGTGAATATGAATAAGAGGCACAGTGAAATAAACACAGAAACTTTAAGACAGGAAGCTCCAGATGTGTTGATTCTCCCTTCATTGGACATGAACACAGTACACAGGCAGAATAAATGCTCAAAGACGTATAGAGTTTATTCAAGACTGGACAGTATTTATTGTACAGTAGTCTAAAAGAGCATGCATGCCACATGCAGAGCGGGCAGACAGGTTGAAACGTGCTTTACAACCTTAGTATCTTTGTTATGTTTGTGTTGGAACATTCAGAAGATTCAATCAGTCAGAGAAATTTATGTATTTTAAGCAGTATATTACACATATTTGATTAGATATCTGATTTCATTCAAGTTATTACAGGTAAACATAGATATAGATTTTATCTTCAACCCACACTTGAACATTTGGAAGGAGGACAGTCTGGCCCAACACAAGCCAGTTATATTTTTGTGAATAATTTTGTTAGTCATCTAAATTGTTTGTCCCTTCTGTTTAGCTATTTGAGACTAAGTGTGTGTGTGCTTGAGGTTGTATGTGTGTGTTGTGTGTGTGCTTGAGGTTGTATGTGTGTGTTGTGTGTGTGCTTGAGGTTGTAAATGTGTTTTGTGTGTGTGTTGTGTGTGTGCCTGGGCTCATTTGTGTGTGTTTCTTTGTGTGTGTATGTGTGTGTGTGTGTGCATACTTTGACTTGTGTCTGTCTGTGTGCACTAGGACTGGCTGTCTCACGAGGAAGGCAGCATGTTTTATTTGCGGTTTGTGTTGAACAGGATGAAGGGAAGCCAGCCCCTGCCGGTGGCTTCAGATTTGGGGCGTCACCAGCAACGTCAGACGCTGGTGGGTTCAAGTTCGGCACGCCTGCGAAACCTGCGGAGATGCCCACCACCACCACCACCACCACCAAGGCTGCCACTCCTGGTGGGTTCAAGTTCAGTTTTGGCACCCCGTCCTCCTCCTCCGTGTTTGGCACACAGTCAACTGCTTCCACAGCAGGAACTCCGGCATTCGGCACTACCACCACCACCACCACCACCACTACAACAGTGTCAGTCACCCCAACCACCACGGCCACAGCCAAACCTCCTGCAGGTTTTGTGTTCGGGGGTTCGAAACCCGGAGCTCCTGCTGCTGCTCAGACACCAGGATTTACCTTTGGGGTCAACACATCCGCAGCCAAAGACACCGCTGGCTTTTCATTCGCTAAACCCCAAGCGACGGTTCCGCCCACAGAGAAATCTGAACCGTGCTCGGGGTTGTTGCAACAGCTGTTGACGACCGAGGACCAGCCAGAAAAGATTCAGACGCCAGCGCAGGGGTCTGTGTTCGGTACTGCCTCGCCCGCGACCTCAGACAGTTCAAAGCCATCGGGTTTCCAGGCCAGGCTGGGTCAGATGACGTCCCCGACAACGGAGACGAACAAGGATGGGTCACAGAAATCCGGGTTCCAGTTCACCTTCAGTCTCCAGAAGCAGCAGCAGCAGCAAAATGCACAGCCAGCAGGGCCCAAGTCTCCAGAAGTGGATGAACAGGGCTTCTATCTCAATAAGGTAGACATCATCTTTTTGTTTGGTTTGTCTGAAGCATGACATTCAGCTTGCTGTTTGAAGAAATGATAATGATGTTGTTTCTTACGAAGTTTCATCATAGCTTAGTTTTAGTGTTAGCGCAGGAATAATATTGGTGGTTTTTCTTATGAAGTAGCATTAAAGCTCAGTAGTAGTACTGTAATGAAAGCAGCACTGATCTTAATGTGTTTTGTTTAATACATGAAAAAAATAAGGACATACACCCAGACTCAGATCACCACTGACCATGATTTTTTTGCTCCCATTTGCTCTCTGATTAGACCTTGATAGGTGGTTTGTTTTTTGGTTGTTTTTTTTTGTTTTAATCTTTGAGATAAGAACCTACACTGAGGTCCTGTGTGATGTGAGCATAACCTATGAAAAGAAATCTGTAGTAACAAATATCTCTTTAAATATCCATTTTGATCAATAAACTTGCATTGTAGACTAATAATAACAGAAAACATTGCACCGTAGTGGTACACAACACATGGGAGAGAATTCCGAATTTCAAACATATTTTGTCAGAGAGATGTAATAAGCAATTGAACAGATTTAGATCTGATTTGGGATTTGTTTCAGACTAAAAGTGTCATGTCATGAAACATACTGTGCAATCATTGAAATGAATTAAGAATTTGAATCTGTTGCTGAAAAAACAGAGTTGTTAAGATGGGAAAAAGAGGCAGAGTAAGTAATTGCTTTGTAGAAGAAAAGTTAAACTGAAGTGTGAGCAGACTGTCAAGGAGGCTGGAAAAAAAATGAAATAACACTTTTAAGGTATTCTTTAAAGTGAAACTCTGGGGATTTCTTTTTTTTTTTTTTTTTTTTTTTTTTTTTTTTTTTTCATGTCGTGGAAGGACCTAAAAGATGTATATATTTATAACATTTCATTTGCAATGATTCCATAAATATACATGTGGATGGTTGCTCATTGGCAAAAATAGTGGTAGCTTTAGCCTGGGGAATCTCTCTAGATTCTATTCATAGCTAGAAACCCCATCTACGTCATGAAGCAGTCCTTTATTTGAACGTTTTGGTTGGGTCACTGTCCAAGTGTTTGCCTGACTTCTCTCCTCGCTCTCTCAACAAAATGTCGGACTGACGCCGTGCTCAAGACATGCGATCGTGACGAACTAAATCAAAAATGATTTCTTTCTTTAGCTGATGCTCAGAAAGAACTGAAGCGTAAATTCGAAGGAGAAGATAGAGATGAACATTTATAGGACGATCTGATAGAAAATAAAGGGAGCAATCAAGAGAGTGGCCAAGATGCAACTGTCAGTGAGTGATGTCAGCTGTACAGCTGTTAGCAGACGACAGATGACGGAATTAGCAGCAGAGCGATATTCTTGGCACGCAGCCAACGCGGTCTGATGAGAACTGAATCAAGTGACCGTGTGAGAGGGGTGAGGAGGAGGGGGGGGGGGTGGAGGTTAATAAATGACACTCTGCATGCAGTATTCAGACATTTTGTCATAGTGTCAACACCTTCGGATATCCTCACACTGTACATTGTTACCAGGAAGGAGAAGACTCACACATCTACTTTGAGCCAGTGGTTTCCTTGCCGGAGAAGGTCGATTTGAAGACGGGCGAGGAAGAAGAGGAGGTGCTGTTTGAGAGCCGAGCCAAACTGTACCGCTTCACCAGTGGGGAATGGAAGGAGCGAGGACTGGGCACCATAAAGATCCTGCAGCACAAAGAAACTGGCCGCATCCGTGTGCTGATGAGAAGGGAACAGGTGGGGAGGGGGGGTGTGATCTGTGAAATGTGTGTAGTGTCTGTCCTGTGGTTGATGTGCTTGTGTGTCCACCACTACAGTTTTGTGGTGTGTCCTGTTTTGAAATATGTGAATAATCTGTCCTGTGGTCAGTGTGCTTGTGTGTCCACCAATCCGTTTTATGGTGTGTCCTGTTTTGAAATACGTGGTGTCTGTCCTGTGGTTGATGTACTTCTGTGTCCACCAAACCGTTTTATGGTGTGTCCTGTTTCGAAATGTGTGTAGTGTTTGTCCTTTGGTTGATGTGCTTGTGTGTCCACCATAACCATTTTGTGGTGTGTCCTGTTTTGAAATGTGTGTAGTGTCTGTCCTGTGGTTAATAAACAATTGGAAATTTAGTTGTATAAAGCCATAGAAAACAGAATTATTGTTTGCTGTTGAGTGGGGTATGTATATATTCTGAAATGTTTGTTTACACCACCCCTTCATGATTGGCATGGCCTGTATTGAATAAAACCTCCATCTCTGTCTCTGTGTCATTCTCTCACTCTCTGTTTGTCTGTCTGTCATTCTCTTTCTCTCATTCCATCTTGGTCTCTCTCTGTCTCTGTCTCTCTCTATATATATTCATGTATATCATTGCAGGTTCTGAAGATCTGCTGTAACCACTTTATCACGGAGGAGCTGGACCTGAAAGCGATGTCGCGCAGCGAGGGCAAGGCGTGGGTGTGGTACGCCATGGACTTCTCGGAAGGTGAGGGCCAGATGGAAAAGTTCGCCGTACGCTTCCGCGATGCTGACATTGCCAACAACTTCAAGAAAGTGTTTGACGACTCCAAGGAGAAGATGAAGACACCCAGCAAAGCAGGCGCCAAGATGCTGGACCCGACAGTGGTCAACAGTGGGGGGAAGAAGGCCGAGGTGTCCCGGAGGTTGTTCCACCAGGAGGAAGGTACGTACGCATGCACAACTTTTCTTTCTTTCGTGGCGATAGTCTTGACATGATGACCTTCGTGGTGGGTGAGGCTCTAAACACCATAATTTCATTTGATTTTATTTCCTCTCTCTTTTTTTTTTTTCTTTTTTTTTTTTGTCCCTTTATCCAAGCAACGATAGACCTTATTGAATTATAGTGTGGAATGTGTGTGTGTGTGTGTGTCTGTAGTCCTAGACTTCCCACCTTATGTAGATGTTACTTGTAAGAGAACTTATTTGCTTTGTTTTTTCTCCCCCTTTCTCCGGACAGCGATAGACCTTGTCAAATTGTTGCATGGAATGTGTGTGTGTTTCTGTAGTCCTAGACTTCCCACCTCATGTAGATGTTACTTGTAAGAGAACCTACTTGCAGCAAAAGGGTTCCCTGGCAAAATTGTGTTGAAAATTTATTTTATTTTATTTTATTTTTACCCCTTGCGGAGAAGGTGCTTTTCTTTCTGAATGGATACATTTCACAATCAGTTTGGTGTAATGTGTCATTGTAACACATCAGTACAGGGTTTCCTTTAAAGTGGAAGCATCAGAGGAATAAGTGATGAAATGAATAAACAGATAAATAGATCACAGTAGATAAATAGATGGGCTTTTCCCTCCTTTGTCTTTTCTGTTCTGAACAGAAATCACTGTAGTGAAAGTGAAAAAGTGAGTGGTGAGAACAAGGGGGAGTGGGGAGAGAAGGTCATGTTTGTCAAAGTTTCTGAATCATATTCAGATGAAGCTTTTGACGGGCGCAATGCTTTAGTGATTAGGGCATGGGACTTT
This sequence comes from Babylonia areolata, assembly GCF_041734735.1. Classification (NCBI taxonomy): domain Eukaryota; kingdom Metazoa; phylum Mollusca; class Gastropoda; order Neogastropoda; family Buccinidae; genus Babylonia; species Babylonia areolata. The sequence goes on along the minus strand of NC_134888.1, from coordinate 39,530,712 downwards.
CAGTCTGAAGGTCCTGGGTTCGATTACTGAATCAGAGCCTGGTGGGTTGTGGGTGAAGATCAGTTGTTTTTTTCCTGATTTCCCAGGACAGGATATACACACCTGGTGTCTTATTATGCTTCCTGCGTATTCATATGCAGAGTATAACCATCTAAAGAGTGTGGTAGAAAATATAAAAAGGTTACTTGTAGTTAAAAGAGTAAATGTGTGACTTTTTTTGTCAAAACAGATTGTGTGAAATTCGGTCTGCTCTCCCCAGGGAGAGCGCATCGCTACACTGAGAACACCACCCCCTTTTTTTTTTCTTTTTCTTTCTTTTTTTTTTCTGCCTGCAAATTTGTTTGTTTTCCCATTGAAGTGGATTTTTCTACAGAATTTTGCCAGGGACAACCCTTATGTTGCCTTGCGTTCTTCTTCATGCGCTAAGTGCATGTTGCACACAGATCCTCAGTTTATTGTCTCATCCGAATGACTAGCGTCCAGACCACCACCCGAGGTCCAGTGGAGGGGGAGTGCATTCAGATTCTCACGCTTCCGAGGCGGACTGTGTTACCTCAAGGCCAACACTCCATTTGCTACTGTTTGCTTACACTAACTGCCCTCAGTGCTCACAGAAGAGGATCAACTCTTTATTGAGGATGGTACTGGACTGACTGGGGATATGGGTGAAGTGATATGTGTTGAATTTTCAGCTTTAAATTTATCTTGTACAGCAGGGTTTTTTTGTTTTGTTTTTTTTTTTTTGCAAAGTGACTGACGAGCAAAGTGTGGGCCACATTCCAGACAATGGCGATGTGGTGTTCCTGTATGAAGAAACCCCAACACCAGACCAGGTAGCCAGGGCTCGCAAGCTGCTCCTGCCCTGACACCTTTTACCTGTACGAGAACCGACCGGGCTGTCCCGGCTGCATTGGCTGCGAGGACTATGACCCCAGCAAAGCACCTGCTGTGCAGAAAGGTGAGAATGCAGGTGATTCTGCCCCACCTCCCCTGGCTGCTCTTTGATTACCTGTCCACTGCAGACTATGGGTTGTGTGTGGTGGAAGGATTTGTGGATGGGTTTTAAAAAAAAAAAGGTCCAGTTTAAGGTCACTCTGCGACAACATGGGTGTGGGGTGGGTATTGGGATGTAGAAAGGTAATAGAGTAAGGGATTGTCAGTCTCTGAGGGGTAACAGTTCAAAGACAAGATGGAGAGAAGAAAACGGAGAAAGATGATAGAACTTGATAGGGTTTTTTCCCTTTTATTCCAATCTGCATCAAAGTCGAAGGTTGAAAACGCCACATTTTTAGATGATCAGTTTTGCAGTGTTTTTCATTTATTTATTTGTTATTATTTATTTATGCCTTTGACGGGTGAACACATTTCCTCATGCAGCATCAAATTTGTGCGACTCACCATGCCATTTGGGGAGCCTGCAGCATGAGGATTTCATGACTTGGGGTCTACTTTTGGTTTCACTCGTCACTGTAAAACTGGAAAACACTTTCTGTGACTGTATTCTTCTGATAAAGGGAAATATTTGGCATTTCTGTCTGTGTTTGTTCAGCGTATGTTCTGACCATGCTGTCAGAATGTTTCTTGTCACAACTGCACTGACTGATTTACTGAAAGGGGAGTAATGCAAGTGGATTTACTTAGAGCAAGAACAGGGTTAGGGTGTGACAAGAGAGTGGATGGCCTTGCCACCGTTGTTGTTATATGCTCTTGATGAAAAGGTACGCTGCGCTGACGGTACACTGATCGGTTGGTACATTGACTTGGGTGTGCAGAAAAGGCAGTCGCAGCTGCAGCAACACCCGCAGCCCCCACCCAGTCAGTGAAACCACCAGCACAAGAGGAAACCTTTGAAAAAGGTGAGTCGGCCATGTTGGTGGTGGTGACCAAGAGACTAGCTGTCGCTCTTCTGGTGGAGTTTTTGTCTTGCTGTGGTTCCAGACTAGCTGTCGCTCTTCTGCTGGAGTTTTTGTCTTGCTGTGGTTCCAGACTAGCTGTCGCTCTTCTGCTGGAGTTTTTGTCTTGCTGTGGTTCCAAGGGTGATGTTACAGCGTCTTTCATAACCTCTGCTTTTGTCAGTGTGTGCTCTTTCTGGGAAAACAACCTGAGCTTCTTCCAGAAGTCCACTCTTACCAGAATTCATTGCAGTGTAAACCAGTAGTGAACAGCTCATGTGGATACTGTGCCAGTGCAGAGACACTAATTCACACTTTGAAAAAATGTATTTCGTACCTTTCACTTATTTTTATGTTGTGTTGCTTGTATGTTGATAAGGAGATGCTCAAATTACAGCTCATCTGGATGCAGTGACTGTGTAGACACAGTTATACTCATTAAGTTTTTAAAAAATATATATATATATATTACGTGTGTGTGTGTGTACACACAGACTTGCACATGCACACACACAGACATACATATATATATATATATATATATATATACACATATTTATTTGACTTTTCTAAAGTCATTATGATGCATTGCATATACTGTATTGCGGAATTGGGAGCTGTTCATTCTCTTTCTTTTTTGATGTTTATTTTTTTTTGGCTCAAGGTCCATGAAACACTTGTTTCAGCCTCGGAGGGAATGCTGTTTGGAAAAAGCGGTGGGATGTCTTTCTCGGCTCTGGCTGCCACCAGTGGGGAGACGCCGGGCTTTGGGTCCAAGGGTAAGTCGCAGCAGGAATCGACAGTCCTTGCTGGTGACTTGTTGCTGCTAGGGTCTGTGCCCAGTACTGAATGAATACAGGAATTTGATTTTCAGTCGTGTTTCAAAAGTTTGGCTTTGCTCAACCTGTAGACGTACTGCAGAGAAGTTAATATATATAAATGTGTGTGTGTGTGTGTGTGTATGTGTATATGGTAAAGTCAGGATATATATGTGTGTGTGTGTGTATATATATGTATGTGTGTTTGTGTGTGTGTGTGTATATATATATATATACAGTCGTGATAGTGTTTATAACATGTCTGTTCTACTGTAGGGGAAGTAATATTTGAGGGGTATAGGTTTAGCAGTACACTAACGTGTGTAAAAACAACACACAACAAAAAACCATGGACAGCCCTAAAGTAACACTGTGGTCGGCTGGCTTTGTACACACCATTTATTTGTCTTGTCAGGATAACTCTGCAGCTGGTAAAACAGAGACTGAATTTTTGGGCCATTTTACGCAGTCACTGAAGATTCCTCTGATGGAAACTTACCCTTTCCTCATTGTCCCCACAGCATAGCAATAGGTCTTCCACAAAGTGATGTTTCTGTGCGGTGTGTTGTCAGATCCATCCAAGCCATTCCACTGGGCGGGAGCTGGCCAGAGGTTGTTTGGGGCTGGAGGAGGGGGAGGGGCAGAAGAGGTGGAAGGAGAGGTGGCCCCCAGTGAGGACATCCACTTTGAACCGGTGATACCTCTGCCAGAGCTGGTGGAGACCAGGACAGGTGAGTGGGTCTGGAGGGGGCAGGTGTTCACCTGTGTGTGTGTGTGTCACAAAGGAAGAACAACAGGTGTTATTTTGTTTTATTTTATTTTCATTTTTACTTTTTCTGCCCCATCATCTACACCATCTCTGTAGCATAAGTCCCACACTGCTCAAGTTTCCCATACACAGCTACAGCCGGCAGTGTCAGACCTGGCATTTCACAGGGAATTGATTTATGGTGTCATGTTGCCGGGGGCCACACACCAAAGGAGACCTTGCACAGCTGCGTTGTCAGCCTTCATGTGTTCAGAAGTGCTTGATGAAAACCTGTTTGTTGTTGGTGATTAGTTTGTTACTGTTTGGAGTTTTGTTTCTGTGTTTGTCTGATGTGTGTTTACACGGGTGCAGGTGTATCTGGATGCTCAGGAAATATGTTTTTCAGATATCCTTTTTTAATTATCACAACCACATAAGGGAAATGATATTGTTTTCCAGTTTGCCAGTTCAGTTTCACTAATGTGCAGTTTTTAAAAAGCATGCAACTTTCCATGTGATGTTTAAAAACGAGAGAAGAGAGAAAAAAGAAAACACTATTTGTTGTGCACTTGTTTCTCAATGTCTTATGTGCCAAATTCAGCCTGTTGATCATTAATTTGGATATGTACAATAGGCTTCACATATTGCATTGCACCAGAGAAATAAAATCTTTTTCTGAATTATTTCTTTTAAGTGATTTTTTTTTTTTCTCTCTTTTTCTCTTTTTGTTATTTTCCCGTGTTTGCATAGATGTTTCCAGTGAACATGTCTTTTTCATGATTTCAGGTGAAGAAGACTGGACTGTGCTGTTTGCACAGCGGGCCAAAGTGTATCGCTTCGACAGCTCACAGTGGAAAGAGAGGGGCATAGGAGAGATGAAAATCATGAAACATACATCTCAGTGTAAGTTGATTTCTTTCCTATTGATACTTTATACCTCAGTTTGTCGTTGAAGAAATTTGATACCTTAATTTGTCAGTATAGGTTGCATTGTGGTGAAGTGGTTAGCACCATGGATGACCACAGGGAGGCTGTGGGTTCAAGCCCCATCAGATGTGGGGCTGTTTTGCCCATGGCCACCTCCCACTCCAAGTTGAGTGTGCTCTGGGCACAGATGGGACTTCACATTCAGATCATCCACCTCACGGATGTGTCTTTGGAAGTGTCCACATTTCTTTATCAACACAGCTGGTGTCTATTTCTGTTTCTTTATCAACACAGCTGGTGTCTATTTCTGTCTTAATAATTATATTATGACGGGTGCAACAGCCGAGTGGTTAAAGCGTTGGATTTTCAGTCTGAGGGTCCCGGGTTCAAATCTCGGTAATGGCGCCTGGTGGGTAAAGGATGGAGATTTTACCAATCTCCCAGGTCAGTATGTGTGCAGACCTGCTTGTGCCTGAACCCCCTTTGTGTTACACACAAGCAGAAGATCAAATACGCTCGTTAAAGATCCTATTATCCATGTCGGTGTCTGGCGGGGTATGTAAACAAGAATGTCCCAGTATGCACACCCCCGAAAACTGGAGTATGGCTGCATACATGGCGGGGTAAAAATGGTCATACACATGAAAGCCCACTTGTGTACATACGATGGAACATGGGAGTTGCAGCCCATGAACGAAGTAGAAGAAGAAGATTTATTATGAGAGTACAGCATTGTCAAGTACTCCTAAGCTTATATGGTTCCGATAGCAACTTCTTCATTCCTTTATTATATTTTGGCATTGAAATATAGAAAGTAATATGTCAAAATTTCTGCTGCAAAACAGACACCAAAAAAGGGAAAGAATAAACACACATCATATTGGGATTTATATTAGGGGACTGACAACAAATTCATCATTGTGGGTTAACCGTGGTGATGGACACGCGTGTGTGTGTGTGTGTGTGTGCAGTGTTGTTCCGCGTGCTGCTGCGTCGTGAGCAGGTGCTGAAGGTGGCGTGTAACCACCTGATCTCCGCCAGCATGGAGTTGCGGCCCATGAGCACCTCGGAGACGGCCTGGTGCTGGGTGGCCAGTGACTTCTCCGAGGATGAGTCCAAGATGGAGCAGTTTGCCGTCAAGTTCAAGGTCACTGGGCATGGGAGAGGGAGCTGAATAGATGGCTTGTGTGTCGGGTTTAAACAAAAAATCTTTCATCGGTTCTCATAAAGTACAAAATGCATGTTTCTTCTTTTCTTTTCCTTCTACTTTTGTTGTTGTTGTTTTTTTTGTTCAAGTACAAATAAATTCTCTTTGCTTTTTCTTTTTCTCACTTAACTGTGTGAAGAGTTCCTGTTGGTTGGGCACGGCACATGACTGGGTGTGTGTGAAGAGTTACTGTTGGTTGGGCACGGCACACGACTGGGTGTGTGTGAAGAGTTACTGTTGGTTGGGCACGGCACACGACTGGGTGTGTGTGAAGTTACTGTTGGTTGGGCACGGCACACGACTGGGTGTGTGTGAAGTTACTGTTGGTTGGGCACGACACACGACTGGGTGTGTGTGAAGAGTTACTGTTGGTTGGGCACGGCACACGACTGGGTGTGTGTGAAGAGTTAGTGTTGGGTGGGCACGGCACACGACTGGTTGTGTGTGAAGAGTTAGTGTTGGGTGGGCACGGCACACGACTGGTTGTGTGTGAAGAGTTAGTGTTGGGTGGGCACGGCACACGACTGGGTGTGTGTGAAGAGTTAGTGTTGGGTGGGCACGGCACACGACTGGGTGTGTGTGAAGAGTTAGTGTTGGTTGGGCACGGCACACGACTGGGTGTGTGTGAAGAGTTACTGTTGGTTGGGCACGGCACACGACAGGGTGTGTGTGAAGAGTTAGTGTTGGGTGGGTACGGCACACGACTGGGTGTGTGTGAAGAGTTAGTGTTGGGTGGGCACGGCACACGACTGGTTGTGTGTGAAGAGTTAGTGTTGGGTGGGCACGGCACACGACTGGTTGTGTGTGAAGAGTTAGTGTTGGGTGGGCACGGCACACGACTTGGTGTGTGTGAAGAGTTAGTGTTGGGTGGGCACGGCACACGACTGGGTGTGTGTGAAGAGTTAGTGTTGGTTGGGTACGGCTCATGACTGGCTGTGTGTGAAGAGTTAGTGTTGGTTGGGCATGGTTCATGACTGGTTGTGTGTGAAGAGTTAGTGTTGGGTGGGCACGGCACACAACTGGTTGTGTGTGAAGAGTTAGTGTTGGGTGGGCACGGCACACGACTGGTTGTGTGTGAAGAGTTAGTGTTGGGTGGGCACGGCACACGACTGGGTGTGTGTGAAGAGTTAGTGTTGGTTGGGCACGGCACACGACTGGGTGTGTGTGAAGAGTTAGTGTTGGGTGGGCACGGCACACGACTGGGTGTGTGTGAAGAGTTAGTGTTGGGTGGGCACGGCACACGACTGGTTGTGTGTGAAGAGTTAGTGTTGGGTGGGCACGGCACACGACTGGTTGTGTGTTAAGAGTTAGTGTTGGGTGGGTACGGCTCATGACTGGTTGTGTGTGAAGAGTTAGTGTTGGTTGGGCACGGTTCATGACTGGTTGTGTGTGAAGAGTTAGTGTTGGGTGGGTACGGCTCATGACTGGTTGTGTGTGAAGAGTTAGTGTTGGTTGGGCACGGTTCATGACTGGTTGTGTGTGAAGAGTTAGTGTTGGGTGGGCACGGCTCATGACTGGTTGTGTGCTAAAGCCTGGGTTTCTGCAGACGGTCTTCCTGTCCATTCTGCAGTGTTGTTAGACATGTCCATTCTGCAGTGTTGATAGACATGCCCATTCTGCAGTGTTGATAGACATACCCATTCTGCAGTGTTGTTGATAGACATGCCCATTCTGCAGTGTTGATAGACATGTCCATTCTGCAGTGTTGTTGATAGACATGCCCATTCTGCAGTGTTGATAGACATGTCCATTCTGCAGTGTTGATATACATGTCCATTCTGCAATGTTGATATATATATATCACATGTGAAACACATAGCAGCAACATGCTTCTGTGTATCTGTATGGATGTCCGTTTTCTTTCTTTCTTTACGTCTCTTCTTTATTTTTCTTTGTCTTTGTTTTCTTTTCTTTGTCTCTCTGTATCTCCGTATGTCTTAGCTCTCTTAATCTTTGTCTCTCTGTCTCTTGTGTCCCTCTCTGTCTCTCATTCTCTCGCCTTTTCCCTCTCTCCCTCAGTCTCTGATACTTATCATATTGAAGAGTAGAGTAAAAAAAAATATATATATTAAAAAATCAACGTAAAATTGAATAGTCAAAATGATGAAACTAACTACAGATTAATAAAAAAAAAAATGAGTACATTGATAGAATGCAAATATTGATACCTTTATGAATTGTGAATCAAAGTTTGAATTGACTGTGTTATGGTTTTGGACTTTCTGTGATCAAAATTTTATTTGAATCAGTTATGCGTGATTAATCTTTTTTTTTCTTTTTTTAACTTTTTAAAACATTTTGCTAAGACATGTATACAATATACAGAGAACAGTATGAACAAACAGTATAAATGAACAGTAGCATCCAACAGAGAAAACAGAAATCAAAAGTTTGTTTTTTTTTAAAAAGAAAAAAAAAGCATGTGTGATTAATCATTGATCTTTTACTGTGAAACAGATAATGAATTCAAGCCTTTTTCTGTTTTGAAATCACGAATAATCTCTTTTCATCTCTGCCCCCTTTCCATTCTGTGCTTTCCAGCGGTGTTATTCTTTGAGTACTACCTTGGGAAAACTGTAAAGTATCCATTCTTTGAGTACTGCCTTGGGTAAACCGTAAAGTATCCATTCTACCTTGGGTAAACCGTAAAGTATCCATTCTACCTTGGGAAAACCGTAAAGTATCCATTCTACCTTGGGTAAACCGTAAAGTATCCATTCTACCTTGGGAAAACAGTAAAGTATCCATTCTTGTGGACTAAAGGGGAATGTATGGTTGTCGTGTTTTCTGTTTAGAAAATGGAAGTGGCCAAGGAATTCAAGGCCATCTTTGAGGACTGCCAAGAAAAACTCCGACAGGGTAAGTTGAGGTTTATGTATGTTGTTATTTTGCGTTGTATACTGCATCGTGTTGTTCAACAGCAGGCCGCCTGCTGTCTGTTTGCAATGTGCTCGCTGATTTTGCGTGGTGATAGTGGTAGAAAGACATGTCTCGTGGGTCTGCCTTGTTTGAACTTCCTGAATAACATGCAGAAATGTATTTGTGAAACATTCAGCATTTTATTGCACATTTTATTGTGTTGAATGTATCATTTATCTAAGAAAAAGAGAAGGCATAACAAGGCTTGTCTGTTGTTGAAGACAGTGATGATCAAGTGTGATAACTGTTTCCAGTAACATATGTGATGGGCTAGAGGGGCAAACAATAAAAAGATATCTCATTATCTGTGGCCTATTGCATGCATGTCAACTCCACAAGCACCTGCCTAATGCTGCCTGCACATATTTTCAGTTGGCTGCATAGAAATACATACCGGAAGAAAATACTTTTTGTAGAGGTGGATCAAATCTCAAAGTGGCATTGATATTTCTGGAAAAAACCTCTGGAAACCAGGAAGAATCTTTGATAATGTAATCATGAAAGCAAGGACGGGTGAAAACTTTGAGGCAACATTACCTTTCTCATTTAGGCTGACAAGATCTACACAAAGAAAGATACAATTAAATACTCTTTTCTTAATCACTTTTTTTTTTCAAAATGTTTCCCAGCTTTTTTTGTCTATCTGATTATTAAGACTATGGGGTTTTATGTTGCTGTTTTTTTCCACTTTTTTATTATTATATCTTTTAAATCACTTGCAATATTTTTCCCCCCTGCTTCCCCCCATCTAGGTGAGCAGAACGAACCAGTCCAGGAAACCATGGTGTCTTCCTCGGTGCAGCCGACGGGTGACCGTGGCAACGTGCGTCACACGCAGGCCATTGACGTTGCCGTTCAGGACACGGTGGTGTCGTCGGCCCAGCCCGTGATGGGCGACAAGGGCAACCCTTATTATTCCCAGCAGCTGGATGCGTCAGAGCAGGACAGCGGGGTGTCCACTTCCCAGGGCAACAAGGGCAACAACTCGTCTTTCTCCCAGGCTCGGGATGTAGCTAGTCAGGATGCTCAGATCTCCTCCACCACCACCACCACCTTCCAGGCTTCGGCAGGGGGAGGAAACCCTTTGTTTTCACAGCTGCTGAGTCCTGAAGAGGGTGAGCTGATGATGTCTTCTTCGTTTTTTTTCCTTTCTTTGTGTTTTGGCACCATCTTGGTTTTTGTTGTGCGTGTTTGTGTTAGTTTTTGCGTGTGTTTTGGGGTTCTTGTTGGTTGTGTTTTTTCTTCTTCTTTTTTTGTGTGTGTGTGTTTTGTTTGTTGTTTTTTGTTGTTGTTTTTTTAATCTTTTCTCCCCTCTGAATCAGGTTAGTTTTCTTTTTTATTCAGTTTTTTTTTTTATGTGGATTATGTTTTAGATTTACAAAAAGTGGTGTCGTTTTGAATCTTGCCTGGAAGTAAAAGTTGGGTTGTTTTTTTTTTGTTTTGGTGTAGTTCAGAAGCATATGCTTCAGTGCCTGAGTTTACCTCAGTGAGAGAAAAAGCAAGGTATTGAATTCTGTGCTCTGAACAATCTGACATTTGGGGGGGGGGTGTCTGTTAAAAAAAAAAAAATCCAGGTTTCGTCAGTGAGATAAATCTCACCACAGTGTTTGCTATGCTCTCTCTATAGGAAGTTGTTGATACCAGATCAATAAGAAATGATTTGCTGCACATTGGTGAAAAGTTGATAATACCAGATCAATAAGAAATGATTTGCTGCACATTTGGTGAAAAGTTGATAATAACAAATCAATAAGAAATGATTTGCTGCACATTTGGTGAAAAGTTGATAATAACAAATCAATAAGAAATGATTTGCTGCACATTTGGTGAAAAGTTGATAATAACAAATCAATAAGAAATGATTTGCTGCACATTTGGTGAAAAATTGATAATACCAGATCAATAAGAAATGATTTGCTGCACATTTGGTGAAAAGTTGATAATAACAAATCAATAAGAAATGATTTGCTGCACATTTGGTGAAAAGTTGACAATAACAGATCAATAAGAAATGATTTGCTGCACATTTGGTGAAAAGTTGACAATAACAGATCAATAAGAAACCATGGTGTTGCATGTATCGTTAAAGATGTTAATACCAGATAATTAAAAAAGATATATACTGCACGATTTGTTAAAAGTTGTTTGTAACAGGTAAAGAAATATATTCATTCCAGGCTTTAAGAAAAACCAATGAAAATATTTAAAAAAATTAATTTGATGCACATTTGTTTAACAGTTGTAAATAAAAGACAACAAAAAAAGAAAAGAAGAAATTGTGTGCTGCAAATTTCATTAAATGTTGCTCATACCATCTAAAAAAGAAATCACATGCTACACTAAAAGTTGTTCATAACAGATATTTAAATTAAAATTAAAAAAAAAATTGTCGGCTGCACATTTGGTTACAAGTTTTTCATAACAATAACTGTTTAACTTTTAAACTGTGTGCTGCACATTTCAATAGAGTTGCTTCATACCAGATAGAAAGAAATCATGTCTTGCACATTTGAAGACAAAAGCTGGTTCGTTGTATGTAGATTTCTGCAGCAGACCAATGGTGCTTAAAAAAAAAAAAAAGGAAAGGGAAAAAAAAAAAGATGCTGGTAGTATGATGTACCCTTGTTTTTTCTTCTTCTTTTTTTCTTTTTTTTTTTCTTCTTTTTTTGACACAAATGTGTATTCATTGATACAGGCCAAGAGGGGGCAGAGGAATCTCAGATAATCGCGCCCACTATCGGTCAGGTTCATGCCACAAACAAAGATAACACTTTTAGCTCACACCAGGTAGGCTGCACATGGCAGGTGACATCAACACAGCCAGGTGACAGGTGCCAGGCCCATCAGGGCATACTGACACAGCAGGGTGAAAAACCTCCAGTGGACTCTGGCAACACACGCCACACTCTGCAACTAGACGTCACTGGGTTACAAGACACCATGACAAAACATGATGCTGTATCTGTGGGGGACAAGGGGAATGCGTATTACACAAAGCAGCTGGATGTGGCGTCACAAGACACCATGACACAGAAACATGTGACGCCACAGGGAGATAGAGGTAATGCGTATTACACAAAGCAGCTGGATGTGGCGTCACAAGACACCATGACACAGAAACATGTGACGCCACAGGGAGATAGAGGTAATGCGTATTACACAAAGCAGCTGGATGTGGCGTCACAAGACACCATGACACAGAAACATGTGACGCCACAGGGAGATAGAGGTAATGCGTATTACACAAAGCAGCTTGATGTAGCGTCACAAGACACCATGACACAACAAAATGTGACACTGCAGGGAGATCAGGGAAATGTGTATTACAAAACACAACTGGATGTGACATCACAAGACACTATGACACAAGAAAGTGTGACGCCACAGGGAGATAGAGGTAATGTGCATTACACAAAGCAACTGGATGTTGCATCACAGGACACCATGACACAGAAACATGTGACACCGCAGGGAGATCAGGGAAATGTGTATTACACAAAGCAGCTTGATGTAGCGTCACAAGACACCATGACACAACAAAATGTGACACCGCAGGGAGATCAGGGAAATGTGTATTACACAACACAGCTTGATGTGGCGTCACAAGACACCATGACACAACAAAGTGTGACGCCACAGGGAGATCAGGGAAATGTGTATTACACAACACAGCTTGATGTGGCGTCACAAGACACCATGACACAACAAAGTGTGACGCCACAGGGAGATAGAGGTAATGTGTATTACACAAAGCAACTGGATGTTGCATCACAGGACACCATGACACAACAAAGTGTGACACCGCAGGGAGATACAGGAAATGTGTATTACACAACACAGCTTGATGTTGCATCACAAGACACCATGACACAGAAAAATGTGACGCCACAGGGAGATACAGGAAATGTGTATTACACAAAGCAACTGGATGTGGCGTCACAGGACACCATGACACAGAAAAATGTGACACCGCAGGGAGATCAGGGAAATGTGTATTACACAAAGCAGCTTGATGTGGCGTCACAAGACACCATGACACAGAAAAATGTGACACCGCAAGGAGATCAGGGAAATGTGTATTACACAACACAACTGGATGTGACGTCACAAGACACTATGACACAACAAAGTGTGACACTGCAGGGAGATAGAGGTAACGTGTATTACACAAAGCAGCTTGATGTAGCGTCACAAGACACCATGACACAACAAAGTGTGACGCCACAGGGAGATCAGGGAAATGTGTATTACAAAACACAGCTGGATGTGGCGTCACAAGACACTATGACACAAGAAAGTGTGACGCCACAGGGAGATAGAGGTAATGTGTCTTATATGCTACAGTTAGATGTGGCATCACAAGATAACATGACACAGAAAAATGTGACACCACTGGGAGATACAGGAAATGTGTATTACACAACACAGCTTGATGTAGCGTCACAAGACACCATGACACAGAAACATGTGACACCACAGGGAGATAGAGGTAATGCGTATTACACAAAGCAGCTTGATGTAGCGTCACAAGACACCATGACACAGAAACATGTGACACCACAGGGAGATAGAGGTAATGCGTATTACACAAAGCAGCTTGATGTAGCGTCACAAGACACCATGACACAACAAAGTGTGACACCGCAGGGAGATAGAGGTAATGTGTATTACACAAAGCAACTGGATGTTGCATCACAGGACACCATGACACAGAAACATGTGACACCGCAGGGAGATCAGGGAAATGTGTATTACACAAAGCAGCTTGATGTAGCGTCACAAGACACCATGACACAACAAAGTGTGACGCCACAGGGAGATCAGGGAAATGTGTATTACAAAACACAGCTGGATGTGGCGTCACAAGACACCATGACACAGAAAAATGTGACACCACTGGGAGATAGAGGTAATGTGTCTTATATGCTACAGTTAGATGTGGCATCACAAGATAACATGACACAGAAAAATGTGACACCACTGGGAGATAGAGGTAACGTGTCTTACACAACACAGCTGGATGTGGTGTCACAAGACACCATGTCACAGAAAAATGTTACGCCACAAGGAGATAGAGGTAATGTGTATTACGCAGTACAGCTTGATGTAGCGTCACAAGACACCATGACATGTAAAAACACTCAACCACCAGGAGACTGGGGGAATACCTGTCATGATCAGCTATCAGAGACAGCCTCACAGAACACCACTGTGTCAAAGCAAATTTGCACTCCCCAAGGAACGGCAGAAAAACAGCAAAGCCCCGAAGCTGGCAGAAAGAGCAGGCAGCATGGCAACAAGCCAGGGTTGGTCTTCTATCCGGGCCGAATGGAGGCGGAACTCTTAGGCAGTGAGTGTCCTTTCCACTGACCCTGTGCCCGTGTGTCCTGCATCGTGATAGCCGTTGGGGGGGAAGCCAGCTGTGTGGAATGTGGGTTTTGACCGGTGGATGCAGGGCTGGCCAGTATTGTGTTCCTGTAGAGAGGTGGTTTGCTTTGGAGTTTTAACACAGAGCTTGAGAATGTGTGGGATTGGAAACGGTATTCTTACATTGTAGCATCTTCAGTGCAGCTTGGGTGTGTAGTGTTTGGTTGTTGATGCCTGATTGTTCAGTGGTCAGCAGAGTGATGGCTTATTTTCAAATATAGTGCATTTGCAAAATCTTGTTAGTATCCATGCTGTAGGTATACTGATGCCTGAAAAATTGTTAATTTTCATATGTGCTGCTGTATTAGATAAGTAAATGTATTGCTAACAGCATCTTCAGTCTGTCTTCACATTGCATTTTAATTTCAAGCACTGCTGAACAAAGGTGAAAGAAGTGTTATTTCTAAGACAAGGTACCTTAAAAATCAGGCTGGTGAGCGCGTCATTAAATAAGTCACATCCCCTAAATTAAATTTTAAAAAAGGGGGCGGTGGGGGGGATCTGTTCACACATAAGCCACAGTGGTATATAAGTGCAAATGTCTCACACACACACACCCTCCAAAAAAAAACCCCAGAAGTGTCGAAAACCAATGGCCAGTTTGATTGCCTTCAGTTTGAAAGCTGCATCGTTAGCATTGCATTGTGTTTTCGGCATGATGGAAGTGCCTTCAGTTTGAAAGCTGCATCGTTAGCATTGCATTGTGTTTTCGGCATGATGGAAGTGTCTTCAGTTTGAAAGCTGCATCGTTAGCATTGCATTGTGTTTTCGGCATGATGGAAGTGCCTTCAGTTTGAAAGCTGCATCGTTAGCATTGCATTGTGTTTTCGGCATGATGGAAGTGTCTTCAGTTTGAAAGCTGCATCGTTAGCATTGCATTGTGTTTTCGGCATGATGGAAGTGCCTTCAGTTTGAAAGCTGCATCGTTAGCATTGCATTGTGTTTTCGGCATGATGGAAGTGTCTTCAGTTTGAAAGCTGCATCGTTAGCATTGCATTGTGTTTTCGGCATGATGGAAGTGCCTTCAGTTTGAAAGCTGCATCGTTAGCATTGCATTGTGTTTTCGGCATGATGGAAGTGCCTTCAGTTTGAAAGCTGCATCGTTAGCATTGCATTGTGTTTTCGGCATGATGGAAGTGCCTTCAGTTTGAAAGCTGCATCGTTAGCATTGCATTGTGTTTTCGGCATGATGGAAGTTGTCCCCAAAATCAGATGTGTAAACCTGCTTGTGCTTGAAGCCTTTCTGTATATGCATGAAGATTTTTCTTTTTCTTTTAAAATTAGATATACTAAAAGAATAAACACCACACACTGCTCTTGAACCTTGGTCTTCTTCGTTGTGGGGTAAAAACAACTAACAACATCATCATCATCAACAACAGTGTCAAAAGCAGCACGAGGTCACTGGGAAAAATGAATGCATGCAGGAGTTACCACTGTTGAATGAAGAAGTAACAAGGGGATAGAGCAGCATCATGGCATTCTGTCAGCTATGAAGTGTGTTGCTGGCAGTGATACTGCTTTGATGTATTGTAAACTTTCCTTGAGGGCCTAGTCCGTAACTGTAGTGGTGTGGATTGTGAAGATGCCGATCCGTTCTGCCCTTGAAACGTTGGATCTTTTGTTGTTTTTGTTTCTTTTCTGCTCTCCTGTCACATGTTTTTTGTGTTGTTTTCGGGTGGCTTTTTTTTTTTTTTTTTTTTATAGATCCATCATCTTTTCTGTCAGACATGTTTTTTGATCCATTTGTTTCTGGTGAATGTAGAGGCAACTCACATCTTGTCAGTATTATCTTGCTCCATGTTTCTGGTGAATGTAGAGGCGACTCGCATCTTGTCAGTGTTATCTTGCTCCATGTTTCTGGTGAATGTAGAGGAGACTCGCATCTTGTCAGTGTCTGTTATCTTGCTCCATGTTTCTGGTGAATGTAGAGGCGACTCACATCTTGTCAGTGTCTGTTATCTTGCTCCATGTTTCTGGTGAATGTAGAGGAGACTCACATCTTGTCAGTATTATCTTGCTCCATGTTTCTGGTGAATGTAGAGACGACTCACATCTTGTCAGTGTCTGTTATCTTGCTCCTCTGTAATGATTTTGACATGTTCATTGTAGCAACACGCAGGCATGATGTTTCTGTACCTCAGGAACGTCCTGAAACTAGTGAAAGGTTGTTTTTTTGTTGTTGTTTTTTTGGTGTTTACTTTCTTTCCGTCAGTTTTTGTCTTGCTGTAGTACAACATGAGCATGTCATTATCAGTTTTCCCCCAGACAGACCAGTCATTATCAGTTTTCCCCCAGACAGACCAGTCATTATCAGTTTTCCCCAAACAGACCAGTCATTATCAGTTTTCCCCCAGACAGACCAGTCACTATCAGTTTTTCCCCAAACAGACCAGTCATTATCAGTTTTCCCCCAGACAGAACAGTCATTATCAGTTTTCCCCAGACAGACCAGTCATTATCAGTTTTCCCCAAACAGACCAGTCATTATCAGTTTTCCCCCAAACAGACCAGTCATCAGTTTTCCCCCAAACAGACCAGTCATTATCAGTTTTCCCCCAAACAGACCAGTCATTATCAGTTTTCCCCCAGACAGACCAGTCATTATCAGTTTTCCCCCAGACAGAACAGTCATTATCAGTTTTCCCCCAGACAGAACAGTCATTATCAGTTTTCCCCCAAACAGACCAGTCATTATCAGTTTTCCCCCAAACAGACCAGTCATTATCAGTTTTCCCCAAACAGACCAGTCATTATCAGTTTTCCCCAAACAGACCAGTCATTATCAGTTTTCCCCAAACAGACCAGTCATCAGTTTTCCCCCAAACAGACCAGTCATTATCAGTTTTCCCCCAAACAGACCAGTCATCAGTTTTCCCCAAACAGAACAGTCATTATCAGTTTTCCCCAAACAGACCAGTCATTATCAGTTTTCCCCAGACAGACCAGTCATTATCAGTTTTCCCCCAGACAGACCAGTCATTATCAGTTTTCCCCCAGACAGAACAGTCATTATCAGTTTCCCCCCAAACAGACCAGTCATTATCAGTTTTCCCCCAGACAGACCAGTCATTATCAGTTTTCCCCCAGACAGAACAGTCATTATCAGTTTTCCCCCAGACAGACCAGTCATTATCAGTTTTCCCCCAGACAGACCAGTCATTATCAGTTTTCCCCCAGACAGAACAGTCATTATCAGTTTTCCCCCAGACAGAACAGTCATTATCAGTTTTCCCCCAGACAGACCAGTCATTATCAGTTTTCCCCCAGACAGACCAGTCATTATCAGTTTTCCCCCAAACAGAACAGTCATTATCAGTTTTCCCCCAAACAGACCAGTCATTATCAGTTTTCCCCCAGACAGACCAGTCATTATCAGTTTTCCCCAAACAGACCAGTCATTATCAGTTTTCCCCAAACAGACCAGTCATTATCAGTTTTCCCCCAAACAGACCAGTCATTATCAGTTTTCCCCCAGACAGACCAGTCATTATCAGTTTTCCCCCAAACAGAACAGTCATTATCAGTTTTCCCCCAGACAGACCAGTCATTATCAGTTTTCCCCAAACAGACCAGTCATTATCAGTTTTCCCCAAACAGACCAGTCATTATCAGTTTTCCCCAAACAGGACAGTCATTATCAGTTTTCCCCCAGACAGACCAGTCATTATCAGTTTTCCCCAAACAGACCAGTCATTATCAGTTTTCCCCCAAACAGACCAGTCATTATCAGTTTTCCCCAAACAGGACAGTCATTATCAGTTTTCCCCCAGACAGACCAGTCATTATCAGTTTTCCCCAAACAGACCAGTCATTATCAGTTTTCCCCCAGACAGACCAGTCATTATCAGTTTTCCCCCAAACAGACCAGTCATTATCAGTTTTGACCAGTCATTATCAGTTTTCCCCCAAACAGACCAGTCATTATCAGTTTTCAGTCGTTATCAGCATGAGACTGTGCTGCCAAAAGAACTGTCAGCGACTCTGACTGTCTTCACAGGAGCACAGCCTTTTCAGTAGCAAACTTGCCTGAATAATTAAATGTCATGGTTTTTGTTTTTGTTTTTTCTCTTCTTCTTCTCTCCAGTCTCAGGATTCTTGAATATGCATGCATAATGTGCATTTCCTATTCAAGTGAGGCTGGATATTCAGTTGTTTCTGTTGGGGAGTAGATGGAATAATACAGAGTAGACAAGAAAGAAAAGATGGTCAGAAAGAAACAACCGGTAATCAACACAGTCTGTTGCTGCATCCTCACAGTATTCCAACAGGCTCCAGTGTTTTTTGTTTGTTAGATTTTTTGTGGGGGGTGTCTGTTCTCAAACTTAAAGTATTTAGCTGTTCAAAAAAAGCATACCTCTTTCCTGATGGTATTCAAGAATCTAAAATCTGTTGTTGTTTTTCATTGTGTGTGCAATTGTGCTCATCTTCCATGAACATGATTCTTTCTTTCTTTAATTTAACGTCTTTTCACTTTCATCATGAAAATACATGATATAGATCTTGCCACATAGACAAACATATATCATTAAAAAATATATTTGAATATTCTGGTGATTACTTGCATGTAAAACCATGAAAAGCAGACAGAAGTAGCATGGGTTGTATGTTGTGTCCATAAAAGCAGGTGATACCCGTGCATTAAACGAGATCAGTTCAGTAGTGCACAGTCAGATGGGTCACACATATGGGTCTTGAAATACCTGCCATTGTTTTTCTTTCTCATAGTCAGTTGTGTTTTTTCTGTGCCTTTGAATGTTCGGACAGGTGAAATTGTGTCACTGTCAGTAATTCTGTTCAACAGCTCTGTAGAATAGTTTCTTTTTGTTTTATCAGTCTCAAATGTACATAAATTTGTGATTCACTGACTCAGAGTGATAAAGAATGTGTGTCTATGACTGGGACAATGAAATTAATCCGTTTTCTCACCTCTTGATGGTGAATTAAAATCACAACCTATTGGTTACAGAATATTCATGATTTAAGTTTTAAGGATGGGACCCCATTTTAAGAGTACAGAATTAACTTATTCTGTCTCAGTGTAAGGACAGTAAAAAAAAAAAAAAAAAAAAAAAAATATATATATATAAATATAAACATGTATGTGGTTTTCATACAAATCAACATGACAAATTAGCATTATTTGGACTTTTACTGCTGCAAAAACCATACCACAGGCCTGAATTTTATTGTTTTGCTTTCATACACAAAATAGATGTGGTGGGACAGTATATGTCATCTGTGATGGATAAGATAATTTGCTGACCTTTCACATTTTACTGTTGAACATTCACTATGAGTATGATTGTTTCTGAGTCAAGTCAAATCACACTTACAGGTCCCTAAAACTTAATAAATCAGCCATGCAGTTCTATTTATCAGTATTATATTTTGTTGTTTTTTCCTTCTTTTTTTTGTGATGATTAGCATTTTTTGTACATCTAGTCTGAGCTGATTGGAGTTGTGTACCATCGTCATACTTTGAAGAGCAAAAAGCACTGTTCCAGTTTGGTGTTTTTCTGGTAATGCTGAAGGGACAAGTGATAAAAATTTGTCTGTACCAAACTTGGCGTGGGTTACATTTCTTCAGCAAAACACCAAGTTCTATATTTCTTTAATTACATTTTCTCTATTTTTTATGTTTTTTGTTGTTGTTTTTGTTGGGTTTTTTTAATCTATTTTTCATATTTATATATATTATTATTAAGAGGCATGATTGACATTTTCCTTATTGTTCTGATTTTCATTTTTCAGAAGCAGAAGATCAATATGACGATGAAGACTATGATGATGATGACGAAGATGAGGACGAGGATGAGTCGACAGAGGAGGATGATGAAGAGGAGAGGGTGGAGTTTGAAAAAAGAGTGACGCTGCAGAGAAAGGGAGCCAACGGCCAGTGGGAGGTGTGTAGGAGAGAGGAGCTTGCCAACTTTCTTCTTCGTTTCAAAAACAAAACAAAAACATAAATGTTACTGTGTTCGCTCACATTCACATTTTACAGGAGGATTTACAAATGTGGTGCTGAAGAAAACACTGGTTCTTCAGTTGCTGCACAGGGGGAAGTTGTCATTTGTGTCAAACAAGTGTCACCAAAAAAACAAACTATAAATCTATTAGAAATTTTAATTTGGGCATATTGGTATGACAGCATTACAAAAACAAATACATGTGAAAACAACTATTGAAATTTGATAGGTAAATTCCTTGTTTAGATTTGACTCACTTTCCCCTTGAGGACACCGTGAATAATAGCCACAGAATCTGGTTTGATTTCTACAAAGGGAGAGGGGGGTGGGGAAGCTTGTTATCCGTTTTGTTTTCACTTATTGTTTGACTGTGTTGTGCATTGTGTGTGAGCAGAACATGGGGATGGGAAACCTGCGAGTGCTGTATGATGATGACCTCAATGCCAACAAACTGGTGATGATGACTGACAAGGGGGAGAAGCTGTGTAACCATGTCATCACCATGGAGCTCACTGTTGCTATGTAAGAAATGATCTCTTCTGTTGTTGTTTTTTCCACTGATGTAAAACTTTGTCATCCATCCTTGAAAATGGTCTGTGGGCGGAAATTTTTTTTTTTTTTTTTTTTTTTTAATTTCTTTTATTTATTTTTTTGGGGGGTGGTGTTTTTTTGTGAGTCTTTTATTAAAATGTGACACTAAAAACAGCTAGAAATTAGTACTGTTTTTCATTGTAAAGTCCTTGAAACTGAAGCTGTATCTAAAGTCTAAATTCAGATTAGTTTCTGAGGGAAACTGTTCTGATGTGTTGTTTTTTGGTTGGTTTGGGTGGGGGGCGGGGGGGGGGGGGGGGTGTGTGGGGGGGGGGGGTTCGCTTCAGCTTGCAGACATTCATTGTTTGATAATTTGACACAGCCTGCGGCATGTGTGTGAAACAAAAGCTGACTGGTTGCAGGGATGAGAAGAAGAAGAGCTGTGAGTGGCAGCCAATTGACTTTGCCACTGATGAGCCCATCCGTCGTCACTTCAGAGCCTGTTTCAGCTCTTCGCAAGCCACTGAGGAATTTGCCACCATATTCAGACAGGTTGGTTTCTGTTCTCTCACTTCGTGTGTGTGGCAGCTTGTATGTGTGTGTGTGCTTTAATTCAGTCAATTTCTTTGAAGGGAATGGTTAAATGTTTTGACTCTGTACATAGTCGACTCTGGAACAATTTTCCTCGTAAACAGGATTTGAAGTAGACTTTGTTTTCTTGTTTGCATTATTTGAGGAAAGAGTGCAGGCTTAATTCTTGTTAACTCCAGTTTACTTTTATTGTTATTAAATGACTAACTGTACGCAGACTGACTGCTTCACCAGTGATGGAATTGTTGTCTTTGCCTGCTCCCACAGGGTCAGAAACTGGCTGCAGAATCCGACATCTCCGCCAAGCTCCCTGAAGAGATTGAAGTGCCAGAAGTGTTTTCAACAGGAGATGGATCAGAAGGTGCCGTGGGCAAGAAATGACGTGCCAGTGACTACATGTAAGACTCAAAAGAGAGAGACTTTTTAGGGTCGTGGAATACAATCCCTTGTGATCACAGTGTTGAACACCTACAGTGGAATCGTTTGGAAATAGCTGATTCAGAACTTCTTTATCCTTTTCCACTGCCTTGGAATATTTCCCTGAAATTTAAAGATAAAAGAGTTCATGTGGAGTTACATTTGGATGTGTGTAGAGTGATGAAATAGATGCAATTTTTCTTTCCTGAGAAAGATGATGTGTTGATTTATGTACAGGATGAATGTGTTGTTTTTGAAAAGGAGAATTTGTGTTCATTTGAGATTCTTCTGAAAAAGTGAAAATGTGTTCAGATTATAAGAAAAAAGGAAAAGAAAAACTATTCCCATGTTTGGAATCTGTGAAATTGTTTTTGAAATACATATTTCGGTTTTGTCGTCTTCTACAATTAGTTTATTTCTCAGTTATTATTTCAGTGATATAGTGTGTTGACACAGAATCTGTCATTGTAAAAGACAGTGAACATGTTTCAGTCACCAAAGCTGAAGGGTAATCCTCACATCAAATACATCTGATGTTTGAAAGTTTGAATGAAAGGAATATGTTGTTGATGTAGCTACAAGTATAAATAATGGAAAATGCTGGAAATGGACAAATTGGAAATCACTTGTTTTTGTGACCTCTTGTGTTTATTTGATGTTATGAGAAGATATATTGCAAGATTATCCCCACCTTTTTTTTCCTTCTTGAATAAAAGAAGTTCAATGAATGGTTTGATAATATTTTTACATAATATACAGATTACTTATGTTAGACTCAGCAGTTTCTGGTTGAGAAATTTGGGTGTAATGAACTAGATTATTGCATGTAGATTTTTTACTTGTCTGACAACAAACAATACCTGTTTCCCCCTCCAAAGATCATTTTGTGAACAGGACCTGTTTCTGTCAGAGATGTGCATGTTTCACCAGTTATGACAGTGATAGAAGTGAGAAACCAGTTCATAATAAATTAGATAAGTAAACGAATTAATCTGTGCAATAAACAAACTGGTAAGAGCAAAATTTTCTTCACCCACTTTGCTCCAGAATAGGGCAGATACCAGTGATGTTTTGTATGATAATGTGAGTTATGTGGTTGTAAACAAAAGATCCGTCACATATGTTATTTTGGATTCTTAAGATATATTGAGAGTTCCCAGCCATAAGGCCTTATTGACTTTTTACCATGCTTTTCCCTTTTAATAATTGTCTTTGTTGGAATATCATCTTTTGATTAGCCATGAATAATTTCTCAAATTTTTGTCAGAATATTCATTTTGATTCATTTATTAATTTTTTTTTTTTCTGATATTAAACCAAACTGTCCTGATAGTTGCAAAAGGTAATTTGCTTCGGAATGTCATAAAAAGTTTGTATGAGCTGTTGACGGAGCATTAATATGATATGCCAGAAAGCCTTAAATGAACACATGCAGAATATTTGATAAGGCTTTTGTTTCACTTGCGGACTGTTGATTGAAGTGATCCAGCAACTTGAAGCATGAAGGAAGCTGGAATAAGTATATTTATAAAAAGGGATGGGAGAAATAATGTCACTTAAGCATTCAAGTTGGAGTGCACCAGTGTTCAGAACGATAGATTTCTCATTCTCACTCAAGATATAGGGAGCGGCTGGAAGGGAGTGTGAGTGAATTAAATAAAAGCAAAACAAAAAAAACACTGGTGCAGTTGTTAGTTTTCTGATTTTGATGTGGTGTTATCACTCTCTCTCTGACACTTGTGATATAGTCAATCCACAAGATCTCTGGTTTGAATCTGGCAGCTTCTAATGGGGTAATGATTTTACTGTCTCTCAAGTCAGTGTAAGTACAGACACACAGACCCACACTTTCACACACATGCTGCTGCAAAAGATGAAATATGCATGTTAAAATCTTGCAGTCCATGTCAGTATCATGAAACATCTGACCATACCCAACAGCACCCACCCTGAAAAGTCAGTATTGACGATTGAAATGTCAAGTTGAAAAAGCTGTTCACAATCACAGAACAGCCCCTCTTCCTTTTTCCACAACCTGATTTATTAAATCAGTAGAAAGGGGGTAATTTTCAACTGGGTGGTGGTTGGGGTGGGGGGGGGCATCTTCACTTTACACATATAATCCAGGGGGGTCATTCAAGGCTAGCCCAGAATGACGCAGGGGTAAAATCCGGCGGGGGTAGTTTGAGGCTGTTAAAACCGGTACAACCAACTCACCGAGAGAGCACCTGTCATGCTGATCTACTCTGCAGCTGCTTATGCTTTACTCTCAGTAAGATATATATAATTTTTCCTACAATCTGCTGTCCATCTCTGAAACAACAACAGCCCACCTGATGCTCATACAGCTACTTTCCCCCTGTGGCCTTTGAATCAATCATGTGTCAAAACAAACAAATTAGAAAGGAACTCAAACTCATATATACAAGAGAAAGCGATAGAATGTTTGCACCTGGTACTGAAACCCCTTCATAGTAAGACGCAGACTGGCTTGCTTGTCACCGTAAGCAGCTGTGTGTAATAATGTAAACCATACTGCACACACACTGACTTGCTTTCTCTCTATACTCCTTGTCTGTCTATACTTCTATATCTTCATGCTTGGTTTAGCTGATTACAGATTACCAACAATTCCTCGGCAGCCCCCCCCCCCCCCAAAAAAAAGGTCGGTGCTCTTTCTCCTGTCTCGGTCCACTGATATGGAACAAACTACTTGGTTCAGTCAGTCATATCATTGCACAATTTCATTTATATAACTACAGTATTACACCCCAAGCTCCCCTCTGGGATGAGAAAGTGTCAGCATCATTGTTACTGTTAGAACTACTGCTGCACCAGGCAGAGCTCCAGTACACGTTTGCAATCTTCCTGACAAACCACAAGATAGAAACGACACTCAAATTTCATCATTTCAAGGCTTTGATACTGGAAGTTAACAGTTTACCACAAGATATCAAATACATTGAACAAATTAACTCGGTAGAAACCAAAACAACTTTGACAGATCTGGCACCCCACCCCCTAACCCCTCTTGAGAAATAATTTCTCTTAACTCTGAAAACTCACTGGGGAACAACTTAGAAGAAACTGTTCACCAGACTCCTCCAGGTCAGTCAGTTTAATGTCAAAGCTTAGGTCTCTGCAAATGGTTAATGAGAAATGGGAGTGTATGAAAATAATGGATAATGCAGTACAGCACAATAGACCCTGGGCACAAAATAAGCACAGAAAAGAGGCAGCACAGCTGACCAAGGACTGACCTCAACCAAAGACAGGTTTAGGCACTGTATCAACCAGCAGTTGGAAACAGCACAGCTGACCAAGGACTGACTTCAACCAAAGACAGATTTAGGCACTGTATCGACGGGCACAATAGCCGAGTGGTTAAAGTGTTGGACTGTCAATCTGAGGGTCCCGGGTTCGAATCACGGTGACGGCGCCTGGTGGGTAAAGGGTGGAGATTTTTACGATCTCCCAGGTCAACATATGTGCAGACCTGCTAGTGCCTGAACCCCCTTCATGTGTATATGCAAGCAGAAGATCAAATACGCACGTTAAAGATCCTGTAATCCATGTCAGCGTTCGGTGGGCTATGGAAACAAAAACATACCCAGCATGCACACCCCCGAAAACGGAGTATGGCTGCCTACATGGCGGGGTAAAAATGGTCATACACGTAAAAGCCCACTCGTGTGCATACGAGTGAACGCAGAAGAAGAAGAAGAAGGCACTGTATCAACCATCAGTTGGAAACAGCACAGCTGACCAAGGACTGACTTCAACCAAAGACAGATTTAGGCACTGTATCAACCATCAGTTGGAAACAGAAATGAAACAACTATAAATGACTTGAACACAAAAAAATGGTCCACAGACACAATTGCACACAAAATGTATTCAGATTGATGAAAAGAACACGGCATGCGTTCCTGCTCAGAACAGTGTATGTACTGTCAACTCATTTATCAGTAATGAGGAGCTGCAACAAGGACAGAATGCACCTTTCTCAAAAGTGAAATTGTAAAACCTTGTGCAAATATGGTAGCTAAATTATAATCTTATTCACAAGTGGTCATGCTGATAGACCCCAGCACTGATAGACCACACACACACACTCCCTGCCTCCACCCGAATTTAGATTCTTCTAGTTTTAAAATTCTTGGGATAATTGTTCATAGTGAAAAATGTGAGTTAATGCAGGGTATGTTTTTCATGTTTTAGGGGAGTGTTTTGGGGGTGATTTTTAAAATCAGAAGACAACTTTGCCTTTCTGTTGTTGTTGTTGTTTTTTTAAAGCTCAGTCAGTAATGGAAAAGGCTATTCAACAAGAA
The DNA here is from genome assembly GCF_041734735.1 of Babylonia areolata. Classification (NCBI taxonomy): domain Eukaryota; kingdom Metazoa; phylum Mollusca; class Gastropoda; order Neogastropoda; family Buccinidae; genus Babylonia; species Babylonia areolata. The sequence goes on along the minus strand of NC_134888.1, from coordinate 39,504,935 downwards.
AGACATTTACATTCTTTATATATAACTTTCAATTATGTCAGTTTAAATTAAGAAGAAATAGATGAAATGAGGCAGATGATTTCAGGCAAGTCAAGTTGGTAATGATGACCAAATCACGTGAGAGTACAAAAAGCAACTTTCAGGCTTTGTGGGAAAAGATGTCATTTCAGCAGTTCAAATCCAGTGATAACAATTCGAGCTGTGATCTAGACAATGACGGACAGCTCAAGTGCTCTTCCAGAGCTGGTTTGCATGAGTGATCTTCAGTGTGGGGATCTATCAGTATGATGTCAGTGTAAGGAACTACTTGAAAATAACCATGACTTCCTTGTCCAGCGAGCACAATGCCCACCTCTGGATGACCATATAAAACCACCATCAATATCAGAAAAGCAGCAGTTCAGAAAGACTCAAGAGACACAAAACTAATCCACACAATATAAATTTTGAAGTTAAGCACATTAAACAAAATCATTCTTTTAACATCATTCAAACATTCCTGTATGCCAGTTTTCATGTCCTGAAATGCTTGAAAATGTGTTTAAAAAATCCCCAAACCAGAATGGACAGTCACTGGGAACTAAGCACGTTAGCAACATGCAGTGAAAAAAAAAATCATTGAATGGAAAATTGTGGACACGGTGGTACAAAAAGTAGAACACATGATGGAACTCAAAAGAAAAAAAAAAGATGTGAATAATTTGTTGTTAAATGGAAAGGACTGTCAAAAATGGGAAACAGGAAAACAGAGTCAGACCTTTGATGAGGAAGACTGGAGAACGTCACGTGTGTCTATTGGAAGCTGGCAGCACCGTCCACGCTGGGCCTTTTAAACAGGCACAAACGTCAGCTCAAGATTGCCGAGAATGACAATTTGAAACTGAAGAGAAATAATAATAACAACGAAAGTCTTGTGCAGACAAATCAAAGCACTATCACACCAGTCATTCGCACGCATGCATACCTCTAAGCACACTAGCAACTTGCAGTGAACAAAAAAATCATGAAAAATGTGTCCATTGTACACACACACACACACACACACACACACAATGCAGTATGCAAGTATTGCAATGGCTGAAAGCAACTATACTCATACATATTGTTCATCAGAATTCTTGAAGAATTCTGTTTTGGGCATTTGTTGAATTTTCTTCTACTATTGAGATGAAAATCAGTTAAAATGCTGTGATCGACATAAACAGCCTGATTAGTTGACATGAACTGATTTGCCCGATAGCTAGCACGCACACTGAAACCATGATTCTGAGTGGCGCCCTCTCATGGATCAACAACCATCTACCTGAAGATCTAGTCATCAGCCCCATCCACATGTAATATGCTGCTTCTGTTCAAATGTGTGTGTGTGAGAGAGAGAGAGAGTTTGTGTGTGTGTGCAGTGCTTGCATGTGTGTGCACAATTTTTTATATTGATATGCACTTGTATGTATCCTAATTTCTACTGTATCTGTGTTTGTGTATGATTTTTGATTTATGTTCGTACCTTGTTATGTACTATCCCCCCCAATATTCCTTGTGACCCCGGTGGTGGTGGTGTGCATCCATCGAGATCAATGATGACCATCGTTGTCATCCAGCTGGGGGATGGGGGGAGGGTGGTTGGGGGGGGGATGCTCATGAATCTCTCTGTGAATGGGCAGATGGCTGAGCAGTCCAATCTGCGCACAAAATGTTCGCTGACAGTTGGGGCAGACAAAGACAGGCATATCATTGTCAGGGAGCTTGTTTGCCCGTGACTTTCTGGCCTGTCTCTTCTGAACAGCTGCAGCAGTCCTGTTGGCCTCGCACAACTTGGCGCCTTTGTGCACAGCAGCGCGCCATTTGTCACGGTCCACTGCAGATTCCTCCCAGGAGTCAGGGTTGATATCAAACGCTTTCAGAGAGACTTTCAGAGTATCTCTGAAGCGCTTCTTCTGACCTCCATGTGATCTCTTCCCTTGTTGCAGCTCGCCATAGAAGAGCCTTTTGGGCAGCCGATGGTCTGGCATGCACGCCACGTGTCCAGCCCAACGAAGCTGGGACTGCACCAGGATGGTGAAGATGCTGGGAAGGGTGGCTTTTGCAAGCACCTCCATGTCTGGGGTCCTGTCTTGCCACTTGATGTTCAGTAGCTTCCTGAGGCATGTTGTGTGGAAGTGGTTCAGCTTCTTGGCGTGTCGTTGGTACACTGTCCAAGTTTTGCAGGCATACAGTTGTATAGGGAGAACTACTGCTCTGTAGACCTTTAGCTTGGTCTCAAGACCAATGCCTTTTCTGTTCCAGACATTTGCATAGAGTCTGCCAAAGGCCGCGCTTGCTCTTGCAATCCTGACGTTCACTTCATCGTCGATTGTCACATTTCGTGACAGTGTGCTGCCAAGGTATGTGAACCGCTCCACCGCACTGAGTCTCTGACCTTTGACTGTGATGTTGGGCTCAACGTGGGGTTTCCCTGGGGCTGGCTGATGGAGAACTTCAGTTTTCCTCGTGCTGATGGTAAGGCCGAAGTTCCTGCTGGCAGTGGCAAACTTGTCGACGCTGGGTTGCATGTCAGCTTCAGATCCAGTGTTGAAGCCACAATCATCAGCAAACAAAAAGTCTCTGATGATGTCTGTCATGACCTTCGGTTTTGCTTGAAGCCTTCTGAGGTTAAACAGCTTGCCATATGTTCAGTACTTTAGGCCGAATCCAACATTGCCATCTCTGAAGGCATCAGTAAGCATTGCAGAGAACATGAGGCCTAACAGTGTTGGAGCCAGGACGCAGCCTTGCTTGACACCATTTGTGACAGGAAAAGGAGCAGATGTTTCGCCATTGTCCTGGACTCGAGCCTGCATGCCTTCGTGGAATTGGCTGACCAAGGAAATAAATTTCCGAGGGCATCCGTACTTGGCCATGATCTTCCACAGTCTCTCTCTGCTCATGGTGTCGAAGGCCTTAGTGAGGTCAACATAGGTGGAGAACAGATCAGCATTTTGCTCCTGACATTTCTCTTGCAGCTGCCTTGCAGCAAACACCATGCCGGTGGTTCCGCGCTCTTTCCGGAATCCACATTGGCTCTCAGGCACATGACCTTGGTCAAGGTGTGCTGTGAGGCGGTTTAGTAGGATCCTGGCAAGTATCTTGGCTGCGATGGAGAGCAAGGAAATGCCCCGATGGTTATCACAGGCTTGCCGGTTCCGCTTTCGCTTGTACAAGTGAATGATAGATGCATCTTTGAAATCCTGGGGGATTGTCTCTTCTTTCCACATGAGTGAGTACAGCTGATGGAGCTTCTCAGTCAGCACAGTGCCTCCATCCTTATAGACCTCTGCTGGTATGGAGTCTGAGCCAGATGCTTTGCCACTGGATCGCAGACGGATTGCTTTCTGGGTCTCAAGAAGTGTTGGCGGATCGTCCAGTGCTTCGTTGATGGGGACTTGTGGGAGACAGTCTATGGCTTCATCATTTATGGAGGAAGGGCGATTTAAGACACTGTTGAAGTGCTCAGCCCAGCGTTCGAGAATTTTCTCCTTCTCGGTGATCATGGTATTCCCATCTGCACTGAGGAGGGGGGATGATCCTGAGGATGTGGGGCCGTAGACTTCTTTTAAGGTATCATAGGACCTCTTCATATCGTGCCTGTCAGCATATCCCTGGATCTCATCAGCTTTGTCACTCAGCCACTTATCCTGCATCTGACGTAACTTTTGCTGAACAGTCCTGCGGATAGCATTGTACGCATCCTTTTTTGATGTGGACTTTGGGTTGCTCAGGTAGGCTTGATGCAGACGGCGTTTCTCATCCAGAAGCTGCTTGATTTCATCACAGTTTTCATCAAACCAGTCTTTGTGCTTTCTGGTCATGGGTCCCAGGGTCTCTGAAGCTGTACTATAGATCAGCTCGCACAGGGTCCTCCAGTCAGACTCCACATTCTGGTTGTCCAGAGAGGCGGATTCCAGACGATCTTCCAGCAGCTCCACAAAGGTCTGTTTGATGGTGATGTTTTTCAGCTTAGCGATGTTGAGCCGTTTTGGAGCCTTCTGGCCTTGGGGGCGTCTCTTGGTTTGGATTCGAATATTCAGCTTCGAGACTACAAGGCGATGGTCTGTCCAACACTCGGCGCCGCACATCATAGAGTGGTCTTTGTCACACGTACATCTTGCCTATCCCTTTTCCTGACGATGACGTAATCGATGAGATGCCAATGCTTTGAGCGAGGGTGCATCCATGACGTCCTGTTATGGGTAGGGAGGCAGAAAACTGTATTGGTTATCAGCAGTTCGTGCTCTGCACAGGTCTGAAGCAAAAGCAATCCATTTGGTTTGCAGTGGCCCACGCCGTGCTTTCCAATCACTCCATCCCAGGAGATGTAGTCAGAGTCAACTCTAGCATTGAAGTCCCCAAGAAGGATGAGCTTGTCTGCTTTCGGGATAGCAGCAATGACAGAGTGAAGGTCCTCGTAGAAGTTCGCCTTCACTTCATCCGGGTTGGTCATAGTTGGGGCGTAGGCACTGACAATGGTGAGGTGCTTCTGGCCAGATGCCAGTGGGAGTTTCATGGTCATAAGCCTATCGTTGACTCCCTTTGGGATTCCAGCTAGCTTGCTGACAAGTACTGTTTTTACTGCAAAACCAACGCCAGCCTCACGTCGCTCTTCGCTTCCTCGTCCACTCCAGAAGAAGGTGTAACCAGATCCCCGTTCATTGAGCTCTCCTTCGCCTGCAAGCCGAGTCTCACTCAAGGCTGCGATGTCGATGCTGTATCTGGCGAGTTCGGATGCAACTAGTGCCGTTCTCCTTTGGGGTCTGTCCGCGTTATCTCTGTCCAGGAGAGTCCTTATGTTCCAAGCACCAATGGTGAGAGGAACGATCCTTGTTTTTTTCTTTTCTTTCTCTTTGTTTCGACCGCTGATGTAGGGTCCCCGCCAGCCGCGGTATGCTGGCCAGGGTGATATGGAGCAGGCAATTTTTAGGGCACCTTTTCTAGCCCCTTCCTCATGCCAGGGAGGTGAGCAGTGCATTCCTAAAGAGGGCTGCTCAGACGCTCAGACGGCTGCCGGTACACTTGGTAATAAAGACCCCCACTCCCCCCAAAGTAGTAGTAGTAGTGTAGGGACTGGCATTTGACTGCCTAGTCCTCACGGCCTTTTTTTAAATTTTTTTTTTTTATGTCCCATTCAATATCGGTCTCCCTTTATTTGTGGGATACATATATGTTTTCTTTTACATGTTCTGCAAATCACTCATCAAAGTCAGTAAAATTTTCTTTTAAATTGATGTTCATGTCAAGGAGATTTTTTTTAACACATTATAGTATTTTGTGCAAGTTTAGTTTCGATTGATGGTGCATTCCATATCTGTGCAATTCTATTAGCTAATGAATTTTTCCTTAGGTTAGTATTACAGTGCTCTTTACAAATGTTCATCATTGAATTTCTTGTACTCTCATAATCTGACATTCTAAAGATATTATTCACATTGACTTCATTATTGCAATTTAACATTTTGTATATTTCTATTAAATCCCCTCTTAGCCTTCTTCCCTTTAATGAATGCAGATTTAAGTATATAGGTCTCTGTTGATAGCTCACAGATTTGCATTCTTTTAATATTTTAGTTGCTCTTCTTTGTACCCTTTCTATAGCTATAGATTGTCTCTTGAGGTATGGGTGCCACACAATATTACCATATTCCACTTGTGATCTAACTAATGCTTTATACAGTTTAAAAATATATCTTTATCTTAATAGGTAAAAGAATATAATAATTATAACAAACAAAAAACGGGATGTTGTGCATAATGTACCTGGGTATTATGCGTAATAATGTACTGGATAGCATATTTTAAAACGTCTTTTCACAGCTGGTCAAAATAGGCTATTCTTTGAGTCTATATCTTTTTCATATGGTGTGTGCATGCGTCACGTGTGCGCGGCGCGCGCAGTGTTTTGAAAAACTATATTTTAGTGTCTGTAAATGCTGAAGATAAATACGTGTATATGTCGGTAAATGCAGAGACGGATACACAGTTATCGATGGGGGTTGGGGTGGGGGAATCATCCTATATATATATAGTAACTCCCCCTTGCATGACGTTGGCCTACTACCGGATGTGGGTCTTGCTTGGGGTCGGCGCGCCTCACAAAATAACACACTGTTGGTGTGCTCTAACAGTTCTAAGGAAAACTTGAACTGAGATACATTGAGAATATAACTTTGAAAAAAAGGGGATGAAAACGGTAATATCCAATTCACTTTAGATTTTCTTCACACAAAGGCTAAATCGTAAGTCGCGGACTTCGGTGAGCTTGGGACATTCAGATCTAGATCTAGGTTCAAATTATGCTCGTGCACTATTAGTCGGCGGTGCATTTAGCGCGCTAATGATAATTATGATAGAGAACAAAGTTCCGTATGCTCAACTGAAATGATCTTATTTCCCTAACTCAGTTAAGCAGGAAATAAATGTACACGCGAAAATTTAATTCTAAGTAACCAGAAGAAGAAAACAAAATATATAAGGATGCTTCTGCAACCATAATTACCCGTGGTAGAATATATACTGTAACTGGGCGGAAAGATGGCTCAAGTGTCTGGGATCTAAGAATTTGGGGATCCTTGCTGGCACACAGGTAAGTACTGTGGCTTATGGTCGAAGGGAGATAATTCTGTATTCGTGTGTTTCACAACAGCTCACAGGCCGGTAGGCAACTGGTCAATCCTGTGTTCATGACAATAATGTTAAAATCAATCCAGAACAGTTCCCACAATATAATATAGATATATTAAAGTAACTTGTGAGATCCCGTACTGTTTTTTTGTGTTTTGTTTTGTTTTGTTTTTGTTTTCTTCGAGTCTTTTTTTCTTTTTCTTTTTGTTTCGCTTGATCCTGGCTTACATTCAGTACAAAGTACACAAAATTATTGATTGAACTTGAATCGAAAAAATAACATTTATTCATTTTGATCGTGACATTTGCGAAGCCGCTGTATAAAAACTTGGGACAACCGATCGATATGCTTGACCTTAAGGGCACATGGTCGTCAGGTTAAACTGCACTAACTTGATGTATGCCTACTTCGAGTTCAGAAACATTAAGTGGTGTATGGTGCCCGCACCATTACTACCAACTGTTTCATTGTTTGCTGTAGAGAAGGTACAAGGAAGAGTTCTGAAGCTTGCAAAAGAATGACATGTAATTATGATGACATCTTAATTTGTTCTCTGTTACAGGAGGAAGAACGCATGGCGAAATCGATCAATTTAAGACATAATTAATGACTCTTTATCAACAGGCAGGTTGATAATATCATTAGAATGAATTCCTTTGTTCTTCTGAATACAATTATGCAAGAAATTCTGATTTTAATTATTTTCATTTTTGGTCCACTAGTAAGTGTTCCAAACCAACACTGAGAAAAAAAACGTGGAATGGAATACCACTTAAGTTGAAAATAAACACCAACTATTGAAACGCATTCACAAACTAGCTGGGCTTAGTCCACAATAGCAGTATCAGTAGCTCAAGGAGGCGTCACTGCGTTCGGTCAAATCCATATACGCTAAACCACATCTGCCAATTTCCATTCAAGTAAAAAGAAGTAATTATCATTGACACGTTCAGCTGCTGTTTGGTGCAGAACGTTGACCGAACTATGCCCATATTATTTCATGCAAAAAATAAGGGATTTTTAATTTGCATTTCTGCTTGTTTTGTCCTTACACTATTACTATTATTGCTTAATGTAGGTGCATGTAATAGTTTTGTGTTTCATTTTGGTATTCGTATGGGTCAGTGACGTCATGTGTGTCCCAGAGTTCTGTGCGAGTGGTGAAAAGAGCCATTGGACCTGTGTAATTCGGCAGTACATGTGTGATTGTAACTCATGAAGCTTGTTTTATGATAAACAATTTCAGCAAAATTCATGTTAACTTAATATGTAGAATATATATCAGCACATTGGTTCGACTCCTTCTCAGGTTTGTAAAAATATCGACATTTTCAGCTATTCCGTTTTGTTTATTGAAAAGCGAGTAACTTCCCTTTTAAGATTCGACATTGCATCGCGCCTGTTCGGTCTCCAGAATTGGAGCCTGTGCACACATGGAAATAATTACTGCATAAAATACCGTATGTAAAAATACGTCATAATGGCTTTGGATGAATATATCTATGAAGTGTCACGAAAAACGCACATATTTACAAATTAATCATCCTGAAATGAACGTTCTCCTGTGTTCACTTGTGCAGCGCTGCAGTCAGTCGTAAATTAACGCCCCCTAAGAGTAAGAAGGGCCCATCTGAAGACCCGGCACCAAAAACCACACAGCATGTATGAAAAGGAAACAAAAAATAACAGAACCTGTGAACCAATGCTAATGGGTCAACTCAACTCTAGATTTTGCCAGCTTTGGTTGAGTTGCCATTCAAAGTTTGCCAGCCAAGTAACAAAAGTTCACCATTCTTTAAATGAAATTCAAATATTTAATAGGGAGGGCATCAGTGACAAGAGTTCTGAATGAATAATGCAAATATCGTATGTATGTATGTATCTCAGCATTAATTATTAAAACAAAGACTTAGCCCTTGCAGGGTTTGCATGCAACCATGTTAACCCAGGAAGTTTTACAACTTTTAGGAAAAGCTTTTTTTGAATGATTTTGTGAAAAGTGGTCATGTCAGTTGCCAACATGTTATTGACAGCTGACAGTGTTGACAACAAAATTCATTGAAGCAGTGGAATACCCTTTTCAGGCCTTAAATGAAAATGACGGTCTTATTCAGGGAACAGCGGTTCATTTGATACTTGCTGACTTCTTCTTCTTCCATTAATGCTCAGTGGTCATAACTTTGACAATTACTAGCATTTTATGCGTGCTGGGTATTTCTGTGTCTCCATAACCCACCGAACGCTGACATGTGTTACAGGATCTTTAACGTGTGTATTGGATCTTCTGCGTGCGTATGCACACAAAGGGAAGACTTAAAGAGTTGTGAAGCAATACATGTTAGCACTGATAGCTTTTGCTAAGATCAGTGAAAAGAGGAAAAGGAGAAAAGAAAAAGAAAATGATCCACCTGCTCTTGAACTGTTTCAGCTTAAGTTGCATGGAAGTCCAAATGTTGGGAGTTGTGCATACCTTTTCCCAGTAATAGATTTATAATTATACATGGCTGGATGGTGAAAGGTCAAAAAAATGTTTTATCAAGATTAGGGAAGCTTGGTCTACTTCAGTGGTTCTAGCAAACTGATGTAAGAAGGAATTTAGTAAACAGACCCTTGAATAGTTTGAAGTATGCAGAATTTTTAGTTTTAAATATCCAGGCAAATGTTTCAACAATTTTTTGTTTACTTCCAAACTTTCAGAAGTAATTGTTAGATTAGCTGTTGTGTTTTTTCATTTCACTACTCAGTAATGTGGTGTTAGGGGAAATGGCAGCATTTGTTCCATCTGATGCCTGTGATAGCTTTTTTTTCTTTTTTTTTCAAATTATTTTATACTGATTTAACTTTAAATTAGCTGTCATCCAGTGTAGAATAGAACTTAGAAGGCAAAAGATGCTGACAATGAAATCAGAATGTTCCTGAAGATCAACCAAGAGAGCATGTGGAGCTTCATTCAGGTGCACAGTGTTAAAGTATTGTTACCAGTTGTGTAAACTGAAAACATTGAGATATGTATACAATAGAATATTTATGTTTTAGTGAATCAAGAGGTGCTTTTTAGGTTTTACTGTAAACAACTGGATTGTATGTTAGTTGGTTACTGTTGTCATGAGTTCATCCTAGATCAAGATACCATTCAGGTCCAAAGCATACAGAATGCTTCAAATTTTACTTAAAATTACAAGAACTAGACTTTTCTTTTTTTCTTTTTTATATTTATTTTATTTTATTTTATTTCTTATAAGGATTTAATGTCCAGATTCTTTCTTACCATGTAAATGGACATCACGGGCTTGAGATTTCTCAGACTTTTGTCTGAAATCAGACTGAAGAAAGATACATGTCAAATGGCCTATTCTTAATTTTTATGCACAATTTTTATGCACAATTTCAGACTAAAAGTAAAACATAAAATCACAGTCTCATTCATGCGTTTGTCTTAAACTGTGCTTTCAGATAGTTCAGTTATCAACATTTGAAAATATGTCTTTCATGCACGCACGCACACACACACACACACACACACACACACACACAAAAAACACAAAAAAAACCACACACACACAACACACACACACACAACACACACACACAACACACACAACACACACACACACACACAACACACACACACACACACACACACACACACAAACACACACACACACACATGTATACATGTACACACACACAAATTAAGTAAGCGTGCATGGTCTCTTTCACTCACTCAGTGACTCACACATGTGATATATACACATATATGCTCTGTCACACGAACACAAATGTCGACTCAGTATACACATGTATACATGTATGTAGAGTCGTAACCACCTTCCTGTTAGTGACACTTAGTGCTTCGAGCATGGTTGTTGATTTTCCTGGTATTCCAGGTCAGCATACATCATAACGTGTATGTTGATTTGCTAGTGCCTTGTCCCCTTTGTTTGTTTTTACATGCAAAAGATGAAATACATATGTTAAAGATCACATATTCTATGTCAGCATCAGTTAGGAAAACAACCCATCCTGATTGTACACCCATGAAAATGTGAGTACAGCAGCCCAAATTACAGGAGAAATGGTCACACATGTACTGATGCAAAGGCACCCTGGTACATTAGTGCACAAGTGAACGTCGTACTTACATAGTTACAACCATGATTACACAGGATCATTGCTTGATGTCTCTGAAGATGAGGTTACTTACACTTCTGAAGATTAGGCTGATGTTTGAACATGATTGACAGGATTAGGCTGATATTTGAACATAATTGACAGGATTGCTGGTGTTTGAACATGATTGACAGGATTGACAATCATGATATCATATAGGTTTATAAAATTTGATTTTCCAGAATTGACAATTATTTGATATAGGTGTGTAAAGAGTGCTTTTCTGCCTTTTCTGGCAATATTTATCAAATCACATTGAATATCCACAAATGAATAATATTCAATGTTGACGAACCTACCTTGAAATAAAAATGAAAAAATCAAATAGCATGAAACTGAAAGTTATAGTTTAGCTCTATTTTTGTTGTTTTTGTTTATTCCTTACTGAAGTTTACTAAAAAAATATTTGTATTTATTCATATTGTTTCTTTATCTCAACAGCAGACATCACCATGAAACCTCAGAGTGCATCAGAACAGAAGAACAGCATCCGGGACATCCGTGCACCCGTCAGGAATGTCAAAAGGGGTCGAGGTCGTCCCCGAAGAGGGGATGAGAAAAATCCAATATCGGTCTCCAGGTCCAAAAGAAGCTGGTCACGCCTCACCAGAGACTATGTAAAGATGATAACGAAGGGGAAGGGAGCGCCATGCCGGATCTGGTCCATGAAGGAGAAGAAACGGCTTCTTCAGGCACTGCAGAAGTAAGTTTTGATCTTTGTACTTCTGTTGTACTCGGCGAGGGATCAGTGGGATCCTCCTGTACTGAGTGAGGGATCATTGGGATCTTCCTTTACTGAGTGAGGGATCAGTGGGATCCTCCTTCTGTACTGAGTGTCTCAGTGAGGGATCATTGGGATCTTCCTTTACTGAGTGGGGGATCATTGGGATCTTCCTTTACTCAGTGAGGGATCATTGGGATCCTCCTTTACTGAGTGAGGGATTGATGGGATCCTCCTGTACTGAGTGAGGGATCATTGGGATCTTCCTTTACTATGTGAGGGATCATTGGAATTCTTCTGTACTGAGTGTCTCAGTGAGGGATCATTGGGATCTTCCTGTACCGAGTGAGGGATCATTGGGATCTTCCTTTACTGAGTGTGGGATCATTGGGATCTTCCTTTACTGAGTGAGGGATCATTGGGACCTTCCTTTACTGAGTGAGGGATCATTGGGACCTTCCTTTACTGAGTGTGGGATTGATGGGATCCTCCTTTACTATGTGAGGGATCATTAGGATCCTTCTGTACTGAGTGAGGAATTGACAAAGTGTTGAAGAAACTAGTTTCTCAGTGCCATGAACAACTGGTTCATTTAACCACCTGGCAGTAACAAAGACAAAGGGGGCTTTTTTTTTCTTTTCTTTTTTTTTTACTGTTTAAAGTTTGCAAACACAGCATTTTTTTTTAATGCATTGTTTTGCATGTTTCAATTTCAGGCATTCTCACCAGGACTGGGACAGTCTTTGCAAGATGGTTCCATCAAGAACGAAACAAGAGGTTGGCTTGTTAACTTATTTTGGTTATTTTGATTGCAAGCTTGTCAACGTGGTTATTTTATTTACATTGCTGATCTGTCAGAGAGAAAGGAGCGTTCAGGTGCATATGTGTGCGTGTGTGAGAAATGGGATGGGCCTTGTGGACAGTCAGCATTTCTAAAGCCTGATTTAATTACACATACTTAACCGTGACCCAACTAGTGCAGACTCCGGCAGGGGTCTGACATTCCTGTCCTGTGCAAACTACTATCCGCCAATGCGGAGAAAATGAGAGAACTACGGCCGATAACCTCCCGGAAGTAGGTAACGTCCCCTTTGTCCCCCTGGCTAGCGCCCTCTTTTTCCGGCAGCCATCCTGAATTGTGAGCGTGTGTGAGAAATGGGACGGCCTTGTGGACATTCAGCATTTCTAAAGCCTGAATTAATTTCTTTCTTTGATTTTTTTTTTTTTTCATATTAAAAAAAACAATCAGTTTAGCTGTCTCTTTTTCTATCATGTTTTCTCCTCTTTTTTCTTGTTCTGATGTTATGAGTCAAGTTGAGGATCTGGAAATCCAAGAAAATTCTGTTTATTTAAACTTAGTGATCAGTACCTGGCTATGTGAAATTATAATATTGCCATTGGATATGAATTTCATTTTTGGTTTTCAACATACTACATAGTGCACTGTGAGAACTTGTTTTGTTTTGTTTATTTTTTAAATGAAGTCTTGTGTTAAGAAAAATAATGGAGTCTTTTATTTAAACAAAAGAAAAAGGACTATAACAGTTTGTCTTTTTCTTTGATTATTTCATTTTTATCCATATTGTTAATGTCATATATATATATATATATTTGTCTTTTTCTTTGATTATTTCATTTTTATCCATATTGTTAATGTCATATATATATATATTATTATTATTATATAGAAAAATATACACTTAAAGATAAATCATATGTTTTAACACTACCGTTATATTCACATTTTCACACATCAATGATGTCAAAGAACAAATAGTATGCTCCAGTGTTAAACTAAGTCTGCAACTGTTTTTTCTTCTTTTTCTTCGGGTTTTTTTTTTTTTTTTTTTTTTTTTTTTTTTTTTTTTTTAACACTGACCTGTAAGAAACTGAATTAAAAAATTATATGAGGGTACCTAACTTTATTTTGTTATTGATTCATTTCAAGAGAGGCACCATGGCTGAACAGGTTTGGCATTGGACGTCTGATCCAGTGTTCACCAGTGATGAGGGTTTGAGCTCCCATTTCCATATGGTGTTGTGTCCTTGGGAAAGGAACTACACTCCCATTTTTCTCACTGCACCCACGTGTGAATGGGTACCTGACTTCATTTTGGGAAGGTTAAAGGAGCAGAAGCAGAGTACTGGGTCCCGCCCGTCTGTGGCAAGAATATGATTTGGCTTTCCCGATGGCCTTAAAAGTAGTTCTATGGGACCTTGAACCTTAAAACTATTTACTATAGACTGTGTTTGTTTATGATCCACATTTTGTGATTTTTTCCCTTCCAGATTCAGGAGTACATACACACGCTAAGGGGAGGGGACCAATGTAAAAGTAAGTCGTTAATCAAGCTTTCTTCATCTGCATGTCACGGATGACTGAGATGGAAGGATCAAGAGAGAGAGAGAGAGTTTATGTCACAAACTTTGGTTTTACATTTCAGAGATATGTTCTTGGTTGTCTATAATTTTGTGTTCACACACACACACACACACACACACACACACATATATATATATATATATGATGTGGTGTGGCACGTATGGATTTGTCGTAACCTCCTTGAGAAACTGAAACTGAGGAGGAAGATACTGAGAGGCAAAAGTGTTGAGTGATTGATTTGTTTGCTTATCTTCAAACTGTAAACTGTATTTTAATTACACATACTTAACCATGATCCAACTAGTGCAGACTCCGTTCCTTTATTAATGTTATTATTTCTGTTCGGTCTTTTGTTTTGTTTTTTAATTCTTTGTATTCTTCTCTTTTTCAAAAATATTTTATTCTGTTTCATATTGTTTATTAATTCATTTGTTATTATTGTTTCTTCTTCTTCTGCGTTCACTCGTATGTACACGAGTGGGCTTTTACGTGTATGACTGTTTTTACCCCGCCATGTAGGCAGCCATACTCCGTTTTCGGGGGTGTGCATGCTGGATATGTTCTTGTTTCCATAACCCACTGAACGCTGACATGGATTACAGGATCTTTAACGTGCGTATTTGATCTTCTGCTTGTATATACACACGAAGGGGGTTCAGGCACTAGCAGGTCCGCACCATATGTTGACCTGGGAGATCGTAATAATCTCCACCCTTTACCCACCAGGCGCCGTCACCGTGATTCGAACCCGGGACCCTCAGATTGACAGCCCAACGCTTTAATTACTCGGCTATTGCGCCCGTCTGTTATTATTGTTTCATTTTATCTTATTTCTTTTTATTTGTTTTATTTCATTGCATCTTTTTTTTCCCCTTGAGTCCTGACAAAGTGCATTGGTTTACGCTGGGTCAGACACCTGCTTAGCGGATGTGATGTAGTGTATATTGATTTGCCAGAACGCTGTGACACCTCCTTGAGCAACTGGTCTGAGCTGAACTGAACTTTACACTTTGAAAGTGCTTTATGAAGAGTTTTTATATTTAATCATGTTTAATCATGTTTTCTTCATCAGGTAAACCAAAAGATGAGATTCAGCTTACATGGGCTCCTATTGAAGTATGTATCCATTGTTTCCTTTCTGTATGTGTATCTGTGTGTGTGTGTATATGTGTGTGTGCGTGCATGTGTCTGTGTATGCTTGTGCATATGTGTGTGTCTGCGTGCATGTGTTTGTGTGCATGTGTGTGTCCGTCTGTGCATGTGCGTGTGAGCGTCTGTGTGCGTGTGTGTGTGTACAGATGAATGTATGCTGGTGCCAGCATGGTCTTTAACTATTTTGCTATCTGTCTTTTCATTTTAAATCAGACGATTTGCCTTGCTTATTTGTTGTTGTTTTTTGTATGCTTGCCTTGTCATTCAGATAGTATTTTTTTAATCAAAAGATTGATGGTTTCTTCACCACATATTATTTGTTTTGATAATATGCAGATTTATACGAGTACGTATTTCCCACCTATTTTTAGTGCAGATAACCCTTATGGTCGCACCTTCCCCCTCCCACTCTGCAGAGAAAAAGAGACACTATTTTGTAAAAAGTTAACAAAAATGGTTTCCTGCATTGTGTATTATCATATACTTTATGGAAGTTTTCTGTTTGTGTAAATGTCTATCAAATGGTTTCAGAGCTGGCTGGACATGAGCTCTGAAATGGTCCACTACGAACAGACAAACCTCTCAAACGTCCTCAGCAGGGTGAGTTGCTTGATGTGCCGATTCAGATTACATTTCGTCGTGTTTGCTTCGTTCCTGTTTGCTGGGTAGGCAGCGGGTTTCTTTAACTTGCCCTGACTGCATTTCTATGACTTACGGTGTCTGAACGGTGTGGGGCTGCTCTTCATTTCTATGACTCACGGTGTCTGAATGGTGTGGGGCTGCTCTTCATTTCTATGACTCACGGTGTCTGAACGGTGTGGGGCTGCTCTTCATTTCTATGACTCACGGTGTCTGAACGGTGTGGGGCTGCTCTTCATTTCTATGACTTACGGTGTCTGAACGGTGTGGGGCTGCTCTTCATTTCTATGACTTATGGTGTCTGAACGGTGTGGGGCTGCTCTTCATTTCTATGACTCACAGTGTCTGAAGGGTGTGGGGCTGCTCTTCATTTCTATGACTTACGGTGTCTGAACGGTGTGGGGCTGCTCTTCATTTCTATGACTCACGGTGTCTGAAGGGTGTGGGGCTGCTCTTCATTTCTATGACTTACGGTGTCTGAACGATGTGGGGCTGCTCTTCATTTCTGTGACTTACGGTGTCTGAACGGTGTGGGGCTGCTCTTCATTTCTATGACTTACGGTGTCTGAAGGGTGTGGGGCTGCTCTTCATTTCTATGACTTACGGTGTCTGAATGGTGTGGGGCTGCTCTTCATTTCTATGACTCACGGTGTCTGAACGGTGTGGGGCTGCTCTTCATTTCTATGACTTACGGTGTCTGAAGGGTGTGGGGCTGCTACAGCAGCGCCTCCAGCTGACTTGGTTCTGGTGTGTCCACTTCAAGTTAGGCCCATGGTGTGTCCTCTTCAGGTTGGCCCCATGGTGTGTCCTCTTCAAGTTGGGCCCATGGTGTGTCCTCTTCAAGTTGGGCCCATAGTGTGTCCTCTTCAGGTTGGGCCCATGGTGTGTCCACTTCAAGTTAGGCCCATGGTGTGTCCTCTTCAAGTTGGGCCCATGGTGTGTCCTCTTCAAGTTGGGCCCATGGTGTGTCCTCTTCAGGTTGGGCCCATGGTGTGTCCTCTTCAGGTAGGCCCATGGTGTGTCCTCTTCAGGTAGGCCCATGGTGTGTCTTCTTCACGTTGGGCCCATGGTGTGTCTTCTTCACGTTGGGCCCATGGTGTGTCCTCTTCACGTTGGGCCCATGGTGTGTCCTCTTCAAGTTGGGCCCATGGTGTGTCCTCTTCTAGTTGGGCACATGGTGTGTCCTCTTCAGGTTGGGCACATGGTGTGTCCTCTTCAAGTTGGGCCCATGGTGTGTCCTCTTCTAGTTGGGCCCATGGTGTGTCCTCTTCAAGTTGGGCCCATGGTGTGTCCTCTTCAAGTTGGGCCCATGGTGTGTCCTCTTCAAGTTGGGCCCATGGTGTGTCCTCTTCAAGTTGGGCCCATGGTGTGTCTTCTTCACGTTGGGCCCATGGTGTGTCCTCTTCAAGTTGGGCCCATGGTGTGTCCTCTTCTAGTTGGGCACATGGTGTGTCCTCTTCTAGTTGGGCACATGGTGTGTCCTCTTCTAGTTGGGCACATGGTGTGTCCTCTTCTAGTTGGGCACATGGTGTGTCCTCTTCAGGTTGGGCCCATGGTGTGTCTTCAAGTTGGGCCCGTGTCCATTTGGCTGCCTTCATTTCCGCCCACTTGCCTTTGTTTACATTTATGTAAATAACTTCTTCACAGGTGTAGCTGCTACTACTGCTGTTTTTTTTTTATTTGTTTTATTTTGCTTTTGAGAAGAAAAAAATAAAAATAAAATCAGAGGATTGAAGCTGCTTTGTTCCCCCTCCCCCCCCCCCCCCTTTTTTTTTTTTCTTTTTATTTTTGACATGAGAGGACGAAGCAAGTTGTTAAACTGTTTCAAACTGGAACAATTTCAGATGTTGTGCTGTGGACCTGTCAAATGTTGGTTGACTTGTTGCACATTTCATAGTCAATTGGTGGGGGGGGGGGGGGAAGCTTAATATCTATATGTAATTTTTTTTAATGCCTGTGTTTGGGAATATTAGCACATTTTGACAACTGTTTCCTTTTCCTCACAAAGGTTGAGGGTCATTCACTGTGTTGCTTCCTGCTCTCAGGATCATGTTGTTTTCTGCATTGATTTTTTTTAAACACATTGTGACACATAAAGAAAAAAAAACAATTTAAAGGATGAAAGGCAAAACTCCCTAAACAAAACAAACACACACACACACACACACACACACACACACACACACGCACACACACACACACACGCACACGCACACACACACACACAAAAACAACAAAGGTGTGTGGATGCAGGGGGAGGATAAACAGGGATAACTTTTGACGCTTTTTGACTTTTTCCATTTTTGTATTTACTGAGTGAGTATATTTAATTACCAGATTTCATTGTTAAAAAAAAGAGTATTATTAAGATAAAAGTATTTAAAAAGAAAAAACAACAACCACCTCCTTTCCATACAAAATGTGCATGGCTCTAACTTGCATTTAAGTTTAATTTTGAGTCAAAATGATGTTCCGTTATATGAACCCTGTGTGACAGGAAATATTCTTTCCGTCTCAGGTGTTCAGCTGCATCGGCCATTTTGGGGACTTTCCGCAGGCAGACGATACAGCATCGGAACTGGTGCCAGACTACGGGAAATTGTATCGTTATATCGCCGCCATCATGGACGAGTCACTGTCAATGCCTGACCTCTCTCCCCTGGGTGAGTATAGCCATGTCTCTGCAAGTTCCAGAATGGGCAGGGGGGTGGGAAGGAGGAGTGGGGGGTGGAGGGGGTGTTGTCTCCATGACAACAACAAGTGAAGAGAAAGATAGTGAGACAGAGAAAGGACAGGTGAGATATATATATATATATATCATTCTCTCTCGCTCTCTCGCTTGCTCTCTCTCTCTCTCTCCTTCTCTCTCCTTCTCTCTCTCTCTCTCTCTCTCTATACATATCTATATATGTGTGTGTGTGTATCCTCTCTTTATGCATATCAAACATATATTTGAAATATGACTTGATAAAAATAAAGACTAGTTAGTTTATGAGTTTAATCTTAGAGTTCTCCCCTCTCACCCTGGAAAATGGTAACCTTTGAAAGAAAAACGTTAGCTGTCCATCTTGTGTATCTTTGCAATTTGATAATTACAAACACTTTTTTATTCTTTTTTAAATGATATAAAAGCATTTGTGTGTTTGGCTGTGTGTGTGAGAGAGAGAAAGTGTGTCAAATTTCATGTGCATGACCACAATTTGTGTTGTGTAACAGGTGTTTGGTACAGTTTTATGTCTCTGTGTGTATGCAGGTATCTGATATGTAACACTGTTTGCGTTGTATAACATCTGCATGTGTTTGGTATAATTTTGTGTCTCTGTGTGTATGCGGGTATGTGTGCGCCTGTGATATTTCTGTATCGGTTGTTGACACCGCTTTCAGTGAATGTAACTTACAACCAAACCATTCATGATGCCCTCTCTTTCCTGCCTTGTGAACAGAATCGGCCATCATAGCTGACCTGATGCATGGACTGGGAGACCTGTTACGCATGTCGGACACATCTCTGCAGCGCAAGGTCATGTGCTGGAAGTACAAGATGCTCAACTACAAGTTTGAGTTCGATGATGTTCGCAGCAGTCTGGACCGCATTCGCAAGGCTTTGACCAATGGTAGGTGATGAGCAGATTGCTGGGATTTTGTTTCTGTGACTTTGACACACAGTTTATTTTTTGTATTTTCTAATGTCATCTTGATGAGCAGATTGCTGGGATTTTGTTTCTGTGACTTTGACACACACAGTTTATTTTTTGTATTTTCTAATGTCATCTTGATGAGCAGATTGCTGGGATTTTGTTTCTGTGACTTTGACACACACAGTTTATTTTTTGTATTTTCTAATGTCATCTTGATGAGCAGATTGCTGGGATTTTGTTTCTGTGACTTTGACACACACAATTTATTTTTTGTATTTTCTAATGTCATCTTGATGAGCAGATTTATCGGAATCTTTTCTGTGAATTTGCACACATTCAATTTTTTGGGTGGTTTCTGCTACTATTGTGATGAACCAGTTTGTCTGAATTTTTCTGTGGATTGGGCTACACATGCTATTTTTTAATTGATTAAATTTTTTATTTGAAAAACAGCCTTCTAAAATGCCAGCACTGTGTATTTTTTTTTCTTTCTGTGTTAATGGGCTGCAATGCAACTCCCATGTTCACTCATACCTGTGAGTGGGCTTTTATTTGTGATCATTTTTACCCCATCATGCAGGCAGCCATACTCTGTTTTCAGAGGTGTGCATGCTGTGTATGTTCATGTTTCCATAACCCACCAAACACTGCCCTGGGTTACAGGATCTTTACTGTGTGTATTTGTTCTTCTGCATGTATGTATATGAAAGGGATATAACACTTGTTTGTATGCACATGATTGACTTTGGAGATTGGAAGAACCTCCACCCTCAACCCATCAGGTGCCAGTTCCAGGATCAAACCCAGAACCCTTAGTTTGAAAGTTTGATGCTCAGCTGTGTTTTTCTGTTTTTCTGTTTGTGTTTTTGCTGACTGTTCATGCAGACAGAGATTATATAGTTCATTTGTGTAGTTCATTAATCTGTGTTTATGCTGATCATTCATACAGATAGAAATTATGGAGTTCATTTTTTGTGTTCTTTAATCTGTGTAGAAATTATAGAGTTCTTTTTTTGTTCTTTAATCTGTGTTTATGCTGATCATTCATGCAGATGGAGATTATAGAGTTTGTTTTTGTAGTCCTTTCATCTGTGTTTATGCTGACCATTTGTGCAGACAGAAATTATAGAGTTCATTTTTGTGATCCTCTAATCTGTGTGAGCAGTTCTTTTGTGCATATGTACTTGAGCACCGCTGATCCATACTGTCTACACTCCTCAGTCTGACAACATGGGCAGTCAGGTTCACAATGGAATAGTTGTGTTCACAGCAGAGTCCTCCAACTCAGTGTCTCAGAAGTCGCAGTTATTGTCAGAGTTGAGCTTAAAAAGAAAAGAAAAAAAGTTCTGTTGTTTTTATACAGAGCATTGTGAACAGAAATCGCAAGTATTGCTCTTTAAAACGTCAACTTATTAGTTATATATTTTTTCAACCACTCGAAAGATGGATATGAACAAGAATTGTCTTAGGATTTATGGAGAACAATAGGTTTCTCGATAGGGTGTCTGTTCCTGCCCAGCTTGGTCTTGTCTTCAATCAATATATATATATATATTTATATTGTGTGTGTGTTTATGTATTTATGTGTGCATGCTTACTTTCTTATGTGTCTGCAGGTGCTAAGTGGTGGTGATTGTATTGGAAATGATGTTCTGGACTAGTCAGATGTCAGATGCAGTTGTGGTTTTCTGTTTGAATTTTTTACGTTTCTGTATAGAGCTTTTAATTCCACTTTCAGTAGTAAACAAAAACAAAAAACCCAAAAACACACACACACACAAAAAGATGAATAATTCACACACTGTTTTGTGCTTGCAGATTTTTCAGATCTTCAGAGAGACAACCGTACAGTGTCAGGTCTGCCGTCTTTCAGCCAGGCTTCCAGCAGCGCTGCTGACGAGACAACAACTCCATCTGCAGTCTCTGCGATGTCTTCACCTTTCATCTCAGCTACACAGTCATCCAGTGCTCCCAGCGGTGGTGAGGCGTCATCAGTGACTCCCTCACATCCTGGCCAGACATCTGGTGAGGCATCACCTTCACGCTGCCTAAAAATGGAGCCAGAGCCTTGTGCCTCCAGTGACGGTCACCAGCCTCAGCAGGTGGAGGACACAACGGAAGACAAGCCCAAACGGGGCAGAGGGAGACCTCGCATCTATGACTGGAGACGCCCTATAGAAAAACCGCGCCTGTTCACTATGAATCCGTTTTGTGTGCCTATCCGTCTGCTTCGATTGAAGCCACTCCTTGGGGGGGAAACGGCTCCCAGAAATGCTTCTGCCCCAGCAATGTTGAGACGGCAGCCTGCTCCTGTTTCTCCCAGCCCCTCTGATGCCAGTGACAACCCGTCCTGCAGGAGAGGGTCTATCGAGGCAGAGAGCAGCCAGGCTGAGCTGACCAACAGTATTCGGCAGGTGACAGGACTGTATGTGCCCAAAGTGGTCAGAAAGAACAGGAAAAGAGCACTGCCTGTTCAAGCCTCGGCCAACACCATGAGAGCCATTGCTGAAGCCCTGGCGAAGAGAAGCAAGGAGAAAGAGGCGGCTAGGCCCCTCCAGCCAGCGGCAGACCCCAATGTAGTAAAGGTGATTAACAAGGGCAACAGCTCTGCCACCACTCCTTCCCAAGCCTTCCGTTGTGTGCCTTTACCTGATGGGAAAATGGCCCTGGTTCCCTTGCATCTGAGAGACGCTGCTACCTTGTCGCAGGTACAAATGAAGGAAGCGGTACCAGTACCTAAACGAATGCCTGGTTTGAAGGCTTGTCCTGCTGTTGAGAGATCCAGAAGTCCAGATCTTTATGCTGCGGGGGGCAGTTCTGCCATGTCTGTCCACGCTCCCGGGACAAGTGGGGCCAGGCCAGTCAGCACACCAGGGCTTGTGGCCTGTTCCGGTCAGTCCACCATCTCTGCCCACATACAGGGTGTAGCTTTGCAGGTGGATACATCACAGAAAGCATCACATCCCTTGTCAAGGGAGCTGACAGTAGCCCAGCTGCACTCGAGCACACTGCATCAGAACAGAGTAAGGTCTCCATCTCGAGTGGAAGAGATCGTCCAACTGACGCTTGCACCCTCAAGCTTGAGAAATCCTGCGCAATCAGCAACAAACGTAGCTGTCCAACAGAAGAAGAGCGCACTGGGAAGTAAGGAACAGAAGTATGATGCCCATCAGCCCCAGTATGCACAGTCAGTGTGGGCTCCCAGCAGAAAGAGGCCACACAGTCCCCAGCCAGTCTCCGAAGCCACCCCTGCCCACCACGGAGTGGCCGATGACAGTGAGGTGAAGGTGCCGATGTTTGCCCAGATCATACCCAGAAAGAGAAGACCCTATGCAAAACAGGCCCAACCACTGCCCACCACCACAGAAATTGTCGTGTTACCACCTAAAGCGTCTAAGATGGGGAATATGCAGGTAACGAGTGGCACATCCAAAACTGGTCCTCCACCAACAAAACAAAGAAAACGGACAAAAAGTCCACGGAAAAAAGCTGCCAAAGACCCAGGTCCTGAGAAGAAAGCAAGGAGCTCCAAACCAAGGCAGTCGAAAGCAGGAAGGAAGTCCACAAAGACTGCACCTCCTCTGGATGCTCAGACTGTTGTGAGTTCTGACACTCCAAATTCATCACAGCTTGAAGCAGGAACAACATCAAGTTGTACTTGTGCAGACAGAAAAGCATCAGATACAAATGACAGTGAAGCTTCTGTGTCAGACCTGTCACCTCACCATCCAGAAGCATCAGGCCCATTGGAGAATGGAGTTCCTTTGACATCAAGTCTCAGTAGCCGACCTGAGGTAAATTTCTCTGGCCCACTCATTCCACATTCTGCTGTGACTGAGCCAAACTCTTTTCAGGTCACTGCTGCTCATCAAGCAGAAAAAATTGGTGATTCCATCCAGAAATCCTTGCCACCAAAACATGTCTCTCAGACATTAACAGAAAACTCCCATCAGACACAGCCATGTTCTGCAGTTCCTGCTGTTGGTCAGGCAACACCAGAGCACAGCAGACAAGGAAAGCCATCGTTCAGAACCATCTTGGCACAGGTGGCTTCTGATACTCGTATCTGTTCTGCTAGCGGCACCCCGAGCAGTGCAAGGTCTGTGGTATCGGACAGATCTTCAGAGTCTGGACCTACAGTTTCCCCCCATGCCAAACCGACTCCTGGCCACAGTGGACAACCACGCCCTTCGGCTTCACTCTCAGCCCCAGCACAGCGCTCCCCCTCCAAGAGAATAAAGCTGACAAAGAATTTTCTCAGTATAAAAGACCCTAAAAGCACCCCCCAGTCTCCTACATCCCTCAGAGGTAGGAAGAAGAAAACAGATGAGCCCGATGAAGACATCCCAAGCAAGTCCAGTAAGACCGACAAAATGGTTAAATCCGCTGCTGCTTCCAAGAACATCAGAAAGCAAGTCAGTGGAGGGGCCGTCGCCTCGGACATGTCAGCTGGTAAGAATGTGAAGAAGCGGCCTCACAACTTCCTAGCATCTCAGGACATCAGTAACATGATAGTGGAGGTAGTCACCCCCCAAGACACCAAACAGCGTCTGTTAGCCAGCATGGGCAAAGGTCCAGACAGCACAACTCACAGGCCAAAAAAAGTGGCTGAAGCTCAGAAACTGTGTGGTGGAGACGCTTTGAATGTTGTATTGGATGATGATGAGATTTCACTGGTCAGCATTTGATCATGGTAATGATGAGATCTCAATCGTCAGCATTTGATTGGGGTGCTGATGAGATCTCGCTGGTCAGCATTTGATTGGGGTGCTGATGAGATCTCGCCGGTCATTTGATTGGGGTGCTGATGAGATCTCACCGGTCATCATTTGATTGGGGTGCTGCTGAGATCTCACCGGTCATCTGATTGGGGTGCTGATGAGATCTCACCGGTCATCTGATTGGGGTGCTGATGAGATCTCACCGGTCATCTGATTGGGGTGCTGATGAGATCTTGCTGGTCATCTGATTGGGGTGCTGATGAGATCTCACCGGTCATCATTTGATTGGGGTGCTGCTGAGATCTCACCGGTCATCTGATTGGGGTGCTGATGAGATCTCACCGGTCATCTGATTGGGGTGCTGATGAGATCTCACCGGTCATCTGATTGGGGTGCTGATGAGATCTTGCTGGTCATCTGATTGGGGTGCTGATGAGATCTCACCCGTCATCTGATTGGGGTGCTGATGAGATCTTGCTGGTCATCTGATTGGGGTGCTGATGAGATCTCACCCGTCATCTGATTGGGGTGCTGATGAGATCTTGCTGGTCATCTGATTGGGGTGCTGATGAGATCTCACCGGTCATCTGATTGGGGTGCTGATGAGATCTTGCTGGTCATCTGATTGGGGTGCTGATGAGATCTTGCCAGTCATCATCTGATTGGGGTGCTGATGAGATCTCACCGGTCATCTGATTGGGGTGCTGATGAGATCTTGCTGGTCATCTGATTGGGGTGCTGATGAGATCTCACCCGTCATCTGATTGGGGTGCTGATGAGATCTTGCCAGTCATCATTTGATTGGGGTGCTGATGAGATCTTGCTGGTCAGCATTTGATTGGGTGTTTGGGACTGAATAAATGTTGTCAGTTCAGAAACTTGCCACCAGTGGTTGTGTTTCCATGTCTTTGCTGAAGCTGGTTGCATGCATGTGCCTGGAGACTATTCTACCCCTCACTGTTGGCAATGGACACTGGCAGAACATCAGGTTAACAATTTTATTCTGTTCAGTTTGTGCAAAATATTTTCCTTTCTGCAGCCAGGCTAACATTTATGTCAGTTTTTCAAGGTGTGCACACTTCAGATGAATTACTCTATAGACAAGAGAAGTCAGTGAAGTTGAATTTCCCAAATGTACTGATTGCGTTGACAGATCCAGCTCAAGGTTTAAATGTACTGATTGTGTTGACAGATCCAGCTCAAGGTTTAAATGTACTGATTGTGTTGACAGATCCAGCACAAGGTTTAAATGTACTGATTGTGTTGACAGATCCAGCTCAAGGTTTAAATGTACTGATTGTGTTGACAGATCCAGCACAAGGTTTAAATGTACTGATTGTGTTGACAGATCCAGCACAAGGTTTAAATGTACTGATTGTGTTGACAGATCCAGCACAAGGTTTAAATGTACTGATTGTGTTGACAGATCCAGCGCAAGGTTTTCACTGTTGCTCTTTGTGTCCTTGAATCTTTGTGTGTGTGTGTGTGTTACTGGCATCAGAAATGTCATCGTCGTTGTTATCATCAAGAATGTTTGATTAATGTTACACTGGCTGAGATACAGGGTTGCAAGCATGCAATATATGATTCTGTTTGTATTTATTAATACTTAGTTCTCATCATGATTGCTCTTTTTCCCTGTGGATGGAAATGAAAATTGTAAATAAATTGCAGACCCATCAGTCATTGTCAGCATTTGATGTTTATGTGTTTATTCTCTTTTTTTTTTCGCCTGAGAGTGTGTTTGTGTGTGATGACCATGTCTGTATGTCTGAAGGAGTGTGTGTGTGTAAGTGGTGGGGTAGTGTGTGTTGCTGGTTTTTGTTTTTTGTTTTGTTTTTATTGTTTTTAAATATGTATTTGGTGTCATATACTGTACCATGTCAAACTGATGCAAACTAGGCCTATCGGTTTGCTCTGCTTGGCCAAATTTCACGTGGCTAACGGTGGAAAGTGTGTTTAAGCAGTGGGGTAGTGTGTGTTGTTGTTTATTAATATGTATGTGTTTGCTTGCATGTTTGTAGTATTAGGTGGTGGTGTGTGTGGTTGTTAGGTTTTTTTTTGTTTTGTTTTGTTTGTTTGTTTTGAAATGGAATTGTAAAAACTGTTGCTGTCCTCTGTACATGGGTGGAGTGAGTGCAGAGTACAGTGCCACTGTTTTTTCTTTTTTGTCCTGCAAACATCTGTTTACTTGTCATTGTTGATCATAGTGTAGATTATTCTCTGCAGCCATGTAAGCATGTGTATGTTCATTCATGTACTGTTGTTTTCTGGTTTGGGTGTGCATGTACTTTTCCCCCTTTTCATACACTTCCTTGACTATCAACTGTTTGGGTGTGCATGTACTTTTCCCCCTTTTCATACACTTCCTTGACTATCAACTGTTTGGGTGTGCATGTACTTTGCCCCCTTTTCATACACTTCCTTGACTATCAACTGTTTGGGTGTGCATGTACTTTGCCCCCTTTTCATACACTTCCTTGACTATCAACTGTTTGGGTGTGCATGTACTTTCCTCCCATTTCATACACTTCCTTGACTATCAACTGTTTGGGTGTGCATGTACTTTCCTCCCATTTCATACACTTCCTTGACTATCAACTGTTTGGGTGTGCATGTACTTTGCCCCCTTTTCATACACTTACTTGACTATCAACTGTTTGGGTGTGCATGTACTTTTCCCCCTTTTCATACACTTCCTTGACTATCAACTGTTTGGGTGTGCATGTACTTTTCCCCCTTTTCATACACTTCCTTGACTATCAACTGTTTGGGTGTGCATGTACTTACTTGACTATCAACTGTTTGGGTGTGCATGTACTTTTCCCCCTTTTCATACACTTACTTGACTATCAACTGTTTGGGTGTGCATGTACTTTTCCCCCATTTCATACACTTCCTTGACTATCAACTGTTTGGGTGTGCATGTACTATGCCCCCTTTTCATACACTTCCTTGACTATCAACTGTTTGGGTGTGCATGTACTTTCCCCCTTTTCATACACTCACTAGACTATCAACTGTTTGGGTGTGCATGTACTTTTCCCCCTTTTCATACACTTCCTTGACTATCAACTGTTTGGGTGTGCATGTACTTTCCCCCTTTTCATACACTCACTTGACTATCAACTGTTTGGGTGTGCATGTACTTTTCCCCCTTTTCATACACTTCCTTGACTATCAACTGTTTGGGTGTGCATGTACTTACTTGACTATCAACTGTTTGGGTGTGCATGTACTTTTCCCCCTTTTCATACACTTCCTTGACTGTCAACTGTTTGGGTGTGCATGTACTTTTCCCCTTTTCATACACTCACTTGACTATCAACTGTTTGGGTGTGCATGTACTTTTCCCCCTTTTCATACACTTACTTGACTATCAACTGTTTGGGTATTCATGTACTTTTCCCCCTTTTCATACACTTCCTTGACTATCAACTGTTTGGGTGTGCATGTACTTTTCCCCCTTTTCATACACTTCCTTGACTGTCAACTGTTTGGGTGTGCATGTACTTTTCCCCCTTTTCATACACTTACTTGACTATCAACTGTTTGGGTGTGCATGTACTTTTCCCCCTTTTCATACACTTACTTGACTATCAACTGTTTGGGTGTGCATGTACTTTTCCCCTTTTCATACACTTACTTGACTATCAACTGTTTGGGTGTGCATGTACTTTTCCCCCTTTTCATACACTTACTTGACTATCAACTGTTTGGGTATTCATGTACTTTTCCCCCTTTTCATACACTTACTTGACTATCAACTGTTTGGGTGTGCATGTACTTTTCCCCCTTTTCATACACTCACTAGACTATGAACTGTTTGGGTGTGCATGTACTTTTCCCCCTTTTCATACACTCACTTGACTATCAACTGTTTGGGTGTGCATGTACTTTTCCCCCTTTTCATACACTTCCTTGACTATCAACTGTTTGGGTGTGCATGTACTTTTCCCCCTTTTCATACACTCACTTGACTATCAACTGCATTGACAGACTGTTCGTTCTCTTCTCCTTCTCTTAAATGAAAGAGGCACCCAGGCTGTCACCCACAGTATCCAAAAAAAGAAAAAAGACAACAAGAAAAAAGACACACTGTAAAATCTGGCATAGCTGACAGAAATTTTAAGCATGTTATATATATTTAAAAAATTTTTTTTTTAAATATACATTCCTCATGTTTAAGAGATAGTATTATGATGTGTCGTTGTACTTGTCCCAACAGACTGCTGAAGCATGAACTTTATGATGCTATTCCCAGGGAGGGTGTGTTGCTGTAGTGCAGCACCACCCTTTTTATAAATTGTATTTTCTTCTGTCTGCAAGTGTATTTCTTTTACAAAGCAGATTTTATTGACAGATTCTTACCAAGAACAACCCTTTAGTGTTGTGGGTTCTTTTACGTGCATTAAATGCATGCTGCACACGGGACCTGGATTTATTGTCTCATCTGAATGACCAGCACCCTGACCGACCACCCAGGGATGACAGGCCAGCTGAGGCCAGCAAAGCTTCAGATCGGTGCCAGCACTTCAGACAATGGTACAGCCCCCCTCCTTCCCTGCCCCTTTCAGGTATTGTCAAGAGTGGCTTCGCAATATACACAACCAGAACCAGTTCCATCTAGAAGTTTTAACATTCAGCCAGGAGGAAATTGAAAACCTAACTGAAAAATAGGTTGTTTAAGGTTTCCTGCTTTTTTGTTTGTTGGTTTGTTTGTTTTTTGCTTTGTTTTTTGTTTTGTTTTGTTTTTTTGCTTTTTTTTAATAAAGAAAGAAATTCATGTAAGCAGGAAAAAGAATCTGAATGTTTCCAGCATCTTTTGTCTAAGTCTTGCACAATTACAGACTGAAGCTCACGTGTGAAGAACCTAGAAATTAAAAGCTTGAACATTGTTTGGAGTGAGTCCGATTCTGCTGGAGACGGTTTACTGTCTTGCATATTATGATCACTACTCTCCCTCAACAGTGTAGTTTCATAGGTGGCTTTGTGTTTCAACTGATGTTTGTTAGTGTTCATTTTCTTTTAGAAATTTGTATAAATAATGATTGTGCAGTTGAATAAACGTTTGTTTGGTACATTCCAGCAATGCAGTTTTGAGTGATCAGATCTGTTCTTGTTGAGTTGCTCTTTTTATTTATTGATTAACAATTTTTTAGGGGTTTAGACAAAGTGAGTATGTAATAACACTTGGTTGGTTGTGTGTGTCCACCCAGCATTGTATCTATGTGGTTGGTTGTGTGTGTCCACCCTGCATTGTATCTATGTGGTTGGTTGTGTGTGTCCACCCAGCATTGTATCTATGTGGTTGGTTGTGTGTGTCCACCCAGCATTGTATCTGTTGTGTGTGTCCACCCAGCATTGTATCTATGTGGTTGGTTGTGTGTGTCCACCCAGCATTGTATCTGTTGTGGTTGGTTGTGTGTGTCCACCCAGCATTGTATCTGTGTGGTTGGTTGTGTGTGTCCACCCAGCATTGTATCTATGTGGTTGGTTGTGTGTGTCCACCCAGCATTGTATCTGTGTGGTTGCTTGTGTGTGTCCACCCAGCATTGTATCTGTGTGGTTGGTTGTGTGCGCCCATCGAGCATTGTAATAATCAGTGTGTGGTATAATTTGCTGTACAGAGTTCTGCAGGAACTAGAAGAAGAAAAAACCAACAGGTTGCAAGGACAGTAACTGTTCTGAGCCTTCAACCTTTTGAATTAGTTGCAAAAATAGGGAAGGTTAAAGATTATTGCTTAATAGATATTGAAGCAGTTGGGTTGGGTTTTTTTTTGTGTGTTTTTTTGATATTTCAAAAGTTGATATTTTCCCTTGTCCTTGACTTTTGCTGCCATGTTTGTGTGTGAAAAACACTCCCCACCACCAAATGATTCAGACTCAACACACTCAGTCACATAATTCGGTTTGTGTTGAAACAATATTTTGGACTTGTTCACTTCAAAGTCAGTCAAGAGGGAAGTTGTGTGTAGCTGTTAAGCTTTTTTTACAATGTGAAATATATGTCCTTTTAACTTGGCCCCTTCATGTTGACTAAAGTCACGGTGAAAGAGTTGAGCTGAATTTTTGTTGTATTATTTTCCATGATATTATTATTGCTGGGTTTTTTTGGTTTTTTTACTTTGTTTCTGGTTGTTTGGTTTTTTTAAAGAAGAAAAAAAAGGTTAGTTGTAAAACTTGTATTTCTATTTTGGACTGTGTTAAAACATTTGCATTGTGTACTGTAAAATTGTCTTCATTCTCTTACATCCCAATCAACCATTGTTCCTTCTTTCTTTCTTCTCTTCCTCTTCCTGTTTCATTTCACAAAAGATGAGATGGAATAATTCCTACTCATGAATCAGTCACTGGTATTTAGGATTATTTCAACTCGGGAAGGTTTTAAAGTAAACATATCATTTGAAATTAAGACTTTTGGTTACAAACAGTTATTAATTGATGTTTTAAAAAATGCTTTATTTTGTGGGGGTTTGGTTTTTTTTGTTGTTATGCATACATTATTTAGACAGATTAATTTTAGTTGAATACAAAATCATAATCTTTGACTTTTGTGAGACACAATTTCAGCAGTTACAGACTTCTTAACACAAGTAGCTGCACAAAAACAGTGAGTAAATAACAACACAAAATTGCTTGCATTATCATTTTGTAACAGAAATTACATATTATATTTTCGAATATGATTTGTGATGTTAGAATTGAATTAATTTGTTTCACCATTGGGATTTTTTGTTCTTTCCTGCTATTGTTGATAAATGTAAAATTTTGCAAAAATTGTTGGTAATTTGAAAGTTATTCCATAAAGTCTTTCTGTGTTGCATAATTGTTAGCAATTAAAGCGTAATTGCATAAACAGTCTTTCTGAATGCCATGACATTGACATGTATGCATGGATGAGCAGTTGTATGTGGTATTTTGAAATATCTTTGATGCCCTGCTATTATTGTGACATCAGTTTCAATTTCCCCTTATCCACTTGCCTTTCATGCTTGTGGCAATTTCCTGTCATTTGTGCCAAGGTCTCCGGCACCAGCAGATTCATGGTAGACTGTTGTGTGCAGTAAAACCTAGCCAGACAATATCACACACACACACACACACACACGCATGCATGCATTCATGCATGCATACATGCAAGCATACACACACAGCCACAAACATGCACACTGTAATTAATGTGGACAGCATCCACTCCCCACTCACACCCCCCCACCCCCCTTTTCATTTATTGGAAATGCTCCAAGGTTTGTTTGATACTTTAAATTTCTCGTTATACATTTTGATAGTCCTCTTGATACACACAGAGAAAAAGAAAGTGTTAAAAAGCAATAGCAAGGCTTTCTGAAAACGACAGTTGTTCTTCCCTTCATTTTGTAAGTTGTCCTGTTTTCATCATTCATTATTCATATTCCATTAACCACTGTTCTGTGCAGCAACTTTTAACTCGTTGAAATGAGATCAGTCTTGAACAGTTTGCATTAGTGAAATCTAGACTTTTTGTTCTCATAATCTTTATTATTATTATCATCATCATTTGAATTTTTTTTTTTTATGTAGAGGATTAAATTTGAAGTGGTCATTCTGTAGGGGGCATATAAGTCTGGGTGGCAGATTGGAAGAAATCCATAAAAGGGTGGAGGATGGAGAGCAAGCAGCATTCTGAACTATTACAAACTGCAGCTGTAGTGTATGGGACTTCAGTGGAGAGCACAGGAAGTGTGGGATGGGGAGGTGCAAGTAGGTGGGAGAAAGGTTAGGTGTAGACATAAGATGGTCTGACTGGTGCGAAAGAAGCCACCGAACTCTCCACTGCCGACATAGATATGGTGGAAGGATCAACCGAAAGGCCCGATGCAACTGACATTGAGGGACAAAAAGAGCTCACAGAAGACCCGACAACGCTGGCGGTGGGCCGGGCTATACTGATGCTGGGAGCTGTGGACAGAGTCCTGATGCGGGGAGCTGTGGACAGAGTCCTGATGCTGGGAGCTGTGGATGTG
This sequence comes from Babylonia areolata, assembly GCF_041734735.1. Lineage (NCBI taxonomy): Eukaryota > Metazoa > Mollusca > Gastropoda > Neogastropoda > Buccinidae > Babylonia > Babylonia areolata. Next base: position 39,472,853 of record NC_134888.1, on the reverse strand, counting down.
GACAGAGTCCTCAACATAGGCTGTGGAGGAGGGCGTGCGACTATGATACCAGCGTTGCCGCCACCACCAAAGTGCTTTCGAAACATGGGCACTCCGCGTCCATGGACGGCGGTCTTTCTGAGAGGATCCCCGCTGCACGTCCCCGACAGGACAAGCACCACACACGTCACGGTCATGAGGGCTGCTACCCCCACAATGCAAAATGCAATTTCCATGTACATGGTGAAGTTCTTTTCCAGCTGGGTCTTTTCGTCGTTCTGCTCATCCGGCCCAGATCCTTTATCATCGTCCTGATGTGTTTGATTCTGATGTTGACACGACTTGAGGTCTGGCCTGGACCCTGCTGCAAGGCATTTTGTTCCAGGGATGCCAGTGCAGTTGTTATCCGACTGGCATTGAACCAGCTTGCAGGACATGTTATAGCCCTCTTTTTGTGCCCCTTCGTTCTCCACGCAGACGGTGAAGGGGCTGTGCTGAGCACAGAAGGTATTGTTCAAGCAGGGAAACACACAGGAAGTGTTGGAATGGTGAAGCCGGGAACCGGGGTCACAGACACAGAAGGAAGACTTCTTGGTGAGGACGAGACAGTGACTGCTGCCCTCCACTACAGTGCTGCAGTTCGCCTTGACCGTGCACCTGATGGTCGTGATTAGCTGCTGACTGACGTTGACGCATTTGGAAAAGTCCGAAAAGTAGTTGTAACCGCCTCGGCAGCGGCACTGTTGTTCTGTACACTGAGTTCCCGGCATGCAGTCACCATCTTTCTTACAACCATCTCCCACCGCTGCTCGCACGCCATTCTGGCATTCATACACGCAGAGTGCTGCTACCACAACAGCTACCACAAGCTCTTCTTTCATTGTTTGAAGGTTCTTCCAAGCTTGCAAAAAAAATTCAATAAAAAAAATTCATACCGGATCATGAGAGCAATGTAGATCTGAGCCTTGGTCCATGTCTTACCGGACCATTAGAGCGATGTAGATCTTAGCCTTGGTTCAGGTCTTACCGGATCATTGGAGCGATGCAGATCTTAGCCTTGGTCCATGTCTTACCGGACCATTGGAGCGAAGTAGATCTTAGCCTTGGTTCAGGTCTTACCGGACCATTAGAACGATGTAGATCTTATCCTTGGTTCAGGTCTTACCGGACCATTGGAGCGATGCAGATCTTAGCCTTGGTTCAGGTCTTACCGGACCATTAGAACGATGCAGTACAGCACAACTGCCAGACTATTCCATTGCCATTGTTCAGTGCGGATGTATTGCAAGAACACTTCCGATTCTGTGGACAGCTCAGATCTTCGATCGTGTGCTAAGGTCTGTAGAACATACATATACGTCATCCAGTCTGACTCTACCTGACGTTAGTGAGTCTTTGCGTCATTATGTGAGTTGAGAAAAGAAACTTTACGACCTTCAACGAATGCCAGTGAGAAAATGAAAAGTAAAACAAGAAAGGCAAGGCCTTCAAGACTTCAAAACCCTTGTGATACACTTTTTAAAAAATCCAAGCTTTTTATGTATTGAGTATAATGCATTTACTGTTATATTTATATTTTTTGTATTCTCTAAACTTGGCACTTTGATCTGATATTTGACCCAACAAAAGATCTGTCATTATTATCATTTTTTGTTCAAACAGGAACTTCTTTTGATAAGCATGGAAGTTTTATTTATTGCAAACATTTTGGTGTAGGCAGTAAAACAAGGGAAATTACTCTGCTGGGGAACTTAGTTTGCTTTAAACTGATCTTTCTCATCTTAAACATTACATTTTGAAATTATACTCAATACATAAAAAGCTTGCATTTTTAAAAAAAGTGCATCACAAGTGAGTCTTGAAGGCCATGCCTCTCTTGTTCCAAAATGTAATGTTTAAGATGAGAAAGATCAGTTTAAAGCAAATTAACTCCACTAGCATTACAGAGTAATTTCCCTTTTTTACTATCTGCACCAAAACGTTTGCAAAATAAATAAAACTTCCATGCTTAGCAAAAGAAGTTCCTGTTTGAACCAAAAATGATAATAATGACTGTTCTAGCTGTTGGGTCAGAATATCAGATCAAAGTGCCAAGTTTAGAGAATACAAAAAATATAAATATAACAGTAAATGCAGTTTGCATATAATTAGGCTTCATTCTTTATGTTTTTGTGCCCATCCCAGAAGCGCAATATTATTTTAAACAAGATGACTGGAAAGAACTGAATTGTTCATATTTTTATGCCAAATTTGGTATCAACTGACAAAGTAGTTGCAGAGAAAATGTCAATGTTAAAGTTTACCACGGACACACACACACACACACACACACAGACAACCGAACACCGGGTTAAAACATAGACTCACTTTGTTTACACAAGTAAACCAGGCTTGACCCCCCTCTGCCCCCTTCCCTATCCCCTTCCGCCCCCCAAAATGACAAGAAAATTAAAACTAAGCACCAGGCGAACCAACACCGGCTGAACCCCATATAATATATATAATATTCATGGCCCGACTTCCTCCACACTGCTGAAAAAGTCGGTGAGTAACACCCATCCCAGTGCGGGATGTCTCTGCCATGCCACATACACAACACAAGGTAATCATTCAAAACCAGAAGTAAGATAGAGGACATGGGAGCCGCTGAATAAACATCCTGTGATGACTGTCCGCTTCGAGGAGGACCGGCAATCCGCCCCGGAAGGTCACTTGGACATCTGACGTCGTCCTTGACAGGACGGTCAAAATCCTGAGCTGACCCTGATGTAGAGGTGTCAATAATATAAATGCTCCCTTTGTCACGCAGTGGTAGCCTTGACCAGCAAGCTGTTGTTATTGTTGACAGTTATGATGATGGTGATGTTTGATTCTGATTTAGTTGCCTTCTTGACCTGCCAGTCGCTCGTTCATCACTTTGAATATATATATATATATAGAGAGAGAGAGAGGCACCAGATAAAAAACAGTAGACCCCCGAAAGTGGAGTATGGCTGCCTACATGGCGGGGTAAAAACAGTTATACACGGAAAAGCCCACTCGTGTACACTCGTGTGAACGTGGGAGTTGCAGCCCACGAACACAGAAGAAGAAACCGTGCCTTTTATGAAACACCGCTAGTAGTAGGCAGCAATGATGGATAATTTATTTCGTTTTAGAAAAACAGGCATGGTAGTGGGTTCCTACATCATTCCTAACATGAAACACGTAACAGCCACATTATGAAACAGTTTCATATTGGGAACGGCGTTTCATAAAACGAGTATCAGTTCGTCAAATCCATATACGCTACACCACATCTGCCAAGCAGATGCCTGACCAGCAACGTAACCCAATGCGCTTAGTCAGGCCTCGAGAAAAAACAAACAAAAAAGAAATAAAATAAAATAAATAAAATAAAAAGATAATAGATAAATTCATAAAAATTCATAAAAGGAGCAAGTGAAGAAGACGTGAATACTGAGCTTACGTACTGCGTCAAATTGCTGTGTTTTACGTCACATGGCGGGCTCTTTCATTATTCTGCTTTGAGAATACAAACGAATATCGTACGATGACAATTTGGGTTATGTTCTGTGTGTGTGCGCGCACGCGCGCACGCACGTGCTTGCGTGCGAGTGTGCGTGCGTGAGTGTTTTCAAGTGAAGTGTTTTGTGTAGTTTCTTGTCACGTTATTCAGTTCGTTTATCAGCTCAGTTTTAAAGGAATATTATTGGTGATGTTTCGCATTGCTGACATTTGCTACATCAGTAGCACATAATCCAAATATAAAACCGCGTGTTTCACATTTGGCGCGGACATGTTTAGAATGAATTAAGTGGTCCGAATATGAAACTTTGCATTTTCACTTTTAAAACAAAGTGATCATTTGTTTTGGATTTCTCTCTCTCTCTCTCTCTCTCTTTTGTTTGATAATGTTTCAAGGTACGTCGATTAAAGTTCAGTTAAATCAGCGCTTTTTTTTTTTTTTTTTTTTACATAGGCATCTTGCTATCGCGCATATTCTTGAAGCTGTATGCATCCAGGTTTTCTTGTTTGTTTGCATGGCTGTAAGATGAGCTTATGCTTAAGTGTTTCATATTTGGTGTTTCTTCTCCCCGATATGTTCACCATTTTATTCATTTGTCCAGCAAATAAGCGCAGAGCGCAACACAACGCAATTAAACAAACAACAATGAAACCGAGCGACCGAGCGAAGACGTATGTGTCGCTGGTCAATGGCAAACACGATCGCGCATGCTTTTCCGGTGTTTTCTTCCGAATGCATCTACGAAGAGTGCCCCGTTTTCTGGACACGATTTGCGAATGCCGTGTCCACACACAATCTAACGTGTGTGGATGATGACTTGAGATAACCGTATTGCGTTATTAGGATTTCGTTTATGTGTACATCTACGTTTTGTACAATGTGCTCTCGTCACATTTGAGTGTAGTCTCTTCGATCGTTGAATTCTAGGCCTGCATTTCACAGGTTGACATTGTGTTGTTTGTGGGTTGTTTGTTTGTTTGTTTTGTTTGTTGGTGTGTGTGTGTGTGTGTGTGTGTGTGTGTGTGTGTGTGTGTTCTTTTAAATAGAGAAATCGGCATTACTTCACACGTGCTCAATAAACAAGGCTTTGGTTATACTTTGGTTATACTTTTGTGACTGGTTCATTTGTTATTATATACTATTATTATACGATTTCTATTTCACGACGGTAGTGGAATGAGAATTATTAAGGTTTGCTTTTATCTTGATAACACACACACACACACACACACACAAATAAAGACATGTACAAGTCATGCATATATGAGAAGAGAGAGAGAGAGATACTGTAACAGTTTCATCAGTGAGGTGGGTTCAGTGTTAAAATCCGCAGAGGTTGACAGAGAGGGAAACCACAGTTCATACTGTATCTGGGTGTGTCAAGTTGTATCTTTTGTACCTCCATAATTCATTTGTCACCGTCTTGCCAACCTGGACTGGTGGAAAGATACAGATCTCTGTTCAGGAAGTAACCTCGTGTGTGTGTGTGTGTGTGTGTGTGTACGCGCGTGCGTGCGTGATTGCATGTTTTTTATGGTGTGTGTGTTTGTGAAGAACTTGGCATTTTCCCGACGACAAGAGGCATATCTGGCAGCACTATACATGAATTCAGGAATGAAATCTCTCCCGTAGAGAAGCGCTTGACTGGTTGTTTTCAGTCCGAGTGACCCCGAGACCCCCTTGCAATTCAAGATATGCGTGCACACGTGAACGCAGCTTACACTCCACGCTAAGGCACCACTCACACGAGAGAGAGAGAGAGAGAGAGAGAGAGAGAGAGAGAGATGCAAGTTTCAGATGTCCAGCAATGTATCTGAAGACAAAGACTCACGTGGAAATTATATTTCAGAGAATGTTAGATATACGAATAAGTTTTCAATATACTGAAATGCAAATTGTAAAATTCTATCGAGTACACACGAGTGTTTTGGTCACGTGATATTATATATATATACAATTATGTATATATATTATATATATATGTGTGTGTCACGGTGTGTGTGTGTGTTTAAAGTTTACACGCATACAAAATTTCGGCTCACGACAACGACCGTCCGTCATAATGAAGACGACAAAAGCAATGACGATAATAATGATGATGATCATCATCGCCGTCATTTACTATGGCCTAAAATTCAGTTTGTCTTCGTACGGCTTATACTAAGAGTATTATACATATATAAATTTTCGACAGAGATAAGATTATCAAAACCTTGTTTGTGTCAACTAATGCACTGGTTGATGAACGAAATACATTTCGATGAACTGGGGGTATTTAGAAGTACATCTAATTCACTAATTACTTCAAGAAATCAAGAGATCAAGAAAGAGCGCTTGTTTGTACGTGTATCAGTGTGTGTGATTTGGTAGTTTATTTGTCTGCAATTGCATTCGAATGCGTGTATAAGTGTGAGTGAGAGAGAGAGAGAGAGAATGTGTGTGTGTGTGTGTGTGTGTGTGTGTGTGTGCATGTACGTGCGGGCGCACAAAAAGTGCACTGATGATTATGTGTTTGATTGTGCGCCTGTTTTTTGTTGTTTTGTTGTTGTTATTGTCTTATTTTGGGGGACCGTCGACATAGGAGGACCCGTCTGCCGTCATTGACATGGTCGACGCGGTGGCCCCAGACTGTGAAATGGAGATCCCAGACTGTGTCCCGGAGACCTCAGACACGGACACTCCAGAGGCGGCGGCGTCGGACTTACTCGGGCCCACACTGCTCATGCTGGTTGGGTCCATCTGTATGCCTCCTTTGCCGACTGACCCTTTTTTTGACCCTATGCTGGTGGTTGACGGTTTTGCCTTTCCCGCGCCGGCTGGCGGCTTTCCTTTTCCGGCTGACGGTTGTTTCGTGCCGCCGAGGGCAGGGGGGATGCGGCGCTTCAGTAACGGCACACCTCGGCCCTGGACGGGTTTGCAACCAGGGTCTCCGCTGCACTTGCCCGACATGACGAGCGAAATGCAGACGACGGCGAAGAAGATGCCGCCTCCAGCGATTATGCCACCCAGCTTCAGCATGTCTTCAAAGTCCTTCTGCTGCGTAGTCTTTTCATCGGTTGTGTCTCCGCCGGCATCTACTTTTGGCAGCATGCAGTACTTGTCCTGGCTGGATCCAGCCAGGCGACATTCCGTCCCTTCCCAAATTGTGCAGTTGCCTTGGGGGCTGCATGGAACATTTTCGCAGAAGCCGTGATTGCAGATCTGGGCCGGGTTTCTTTGACTGCAGAACTCGTGGTCTTTGCATTTGCACGTGTTTGACAAACACTCTGCCCCCGACACACAGTCGTCAGTGGTGGAACAAGACTCTTCCAGACCAGCTTTTGTGTTTTGATCAGCTTTTGTATCGTTGTTAGCGTCTGCGTACACGAACAAAACTGAAACCACTACCAGAACTACAGCCAGGGCTGCCTCCAATCTCATGATTGTGTATTTTCAATCCATATTTGTGGACTCTGAAGCTCAAAGGTTCTCTGAAATATGTCACATATCTGTTATTTTACTGTGACGACGACGAAAAGAAGTTGCCGATTCTGGTTTCAGCGCACGAAGATCTCACTTTGAACGCCGACGCTTTCAGGAAACTTACGTGGCGTCAAGTTGCGTTTTTATCGGCTTCAAAATGACGTCAAACAATTTTGTCATCATCAAGGAGTTTCGGGTTGAATAGTGTATTGGTTTGTAGGCGGAAAGTGGTTCGTTTGTGAAAAAGAATTCGGCAGATCACAGCAAAATATATCGTGAAAACATGTTTTGATTCTCTGCAATTTTATTTTATTTTATTTTATTTTTTGTGCCTGTAATATTATGATTTTGGGTGTAATATTGTATGTGGGGATTCTCTTTCTCTTCCCCACTTCAAGGCAAAAGTCCTCATCAGGGCTACACGCCTTAATATTGATATGAATATATGACAAGGTCGTCGGGGAAGTTTATAGGGCTTCGTTATGATATTACCATGGAAGTACCCACGCCGCATGCGGTAGATCTAGCTAACGTACGAAAATATTACACTCCACTTTTCATAATGAAGTAAGATTATCATGTCGACAAGGATATGTCTTTAATCTGATAGTGAAAACTAGTATGTTACGTAAATGTTATGAACAAGAAATCATTGATTTGTTTTGCTGTCAGTGCTCCTTGTCCAGTGTGGAACATAACGCAAAGACTTGATCGTGAACACTGATATTCAAAATCAAAGCTTTTGTCCTGTCTTTGGATTGGAGAGACTCTTGCAAGTCTTTATGGTCTGCGGATCATCACTGTTGGCCAGAGTTGTGCTTGGGTTGTGATGTCTCTGGATTTTGCCGATGGGAAAAGAGTGTCAACTCCGCTGGTGTGAAGGCTGATTGGCTGACTGATGTGGCTCATCCTGCTATCAGATTCAGTCTTGTCAGTTAGATCAGTCCAACACGCGTCTTTTTCTGGCTTGTATTGAGGCGCTGTAGACGCCGTCTGGCTCTTTTTCGGTATTATGGTACCATTTGGAGACCGTGCGCCATGTAGGATCAGTAGGTTCATCTGTAGCGTCCAGAACAGTTGCTGGTGTCTGTCACAGCCATCAAACTAAATGTGTACTATTGTTGGAACATAATCTTTACGTTGTTGCAGAGTTTAATGGTTTTAACACAAATATTAAAAGCCCTAGAAATAGTGTAGACCCGCCCGCCACTTCAACATGTTATATTGGATAGGTGAGCTACCTTTATATGTATAGTATTGTATCACTAAATAGATCTTAGAGACCTATTGTTTGGGAAGAGTCCCGGTTAGAAGTCACTTTACATATAAATGTAAAGAGCTTTAGTGCCAGAAGTCAGAGTTTGTTTTTTTTTGTTTTTTTTTCCAATCCTCACAACAGCACAATCCTCAGCAACCTCCCCAAACTACAACAGAATCATCAATATAATGATGCTGGTTGTATAAAGGAAGAAGAAGAAAACAGTCTGTGATTGTTGGAACGTTCAGTTGTGCTAGATTCGTTCTGGTAGGGATCAATATCGTTGTATTCTATGTATGCCCTGGCTTTAGACTCCCGAAACGGGGGAGTGACGAGTTAGGTGTATTTATTAGCCCAATGATCTAAGTGAAAATCCTTGAGGAAGGATTTAGGATTCCGAGTGGGCAAAAATTCGTCTGTCCTGTCAGTTACGTGTGTTGAGGTGCGGGCTACTCTGGGCCGGGCCGTGGGCTGTGCATTCTGGAGACTCCAGGGTTCATTTTCTGTGCCCCATCTTATACCCCATTTCCACTTACCATTTCCCCTGCACCCCTGCTCCTCCCCTTCTGGGATCTACGCCTGTGAAGTGAACGGCCAGACTGTGCGTTAGCTGTGGGGTAGGCTTCGGACAGGCTTTATTTTATTACATCGAGAAGGAACTTGACATCACGATTTTATTGTGGACGCTATCCTGGTAAAAGAAAAGTTTTATTATTTGTATTTCCCAGGATAGTTCGAGGAGGAACTTGACATCACGATTTTATTGTGGACGTTATCCTGGTGAAAGAAGAGTTTTATTATTTGTATTTCCCTGGATAGTTCGAGGAGGAACTTGACATCATGATTTTATTGTGAACGCTATCCTGGTAAAAGAAAAGTTTTATTATTTGTATTTCCCTGGATAGTTCGAGGAGGAACTTGACATCACGATTTTATTGTGGACGTTATCCTGGTGAAAGAAGAGTTTTATTATTTGTATTTCCCTGGACGGTTCGAGGAGGAACTTGACGGAAGAATATGAATGAATTTAGCGACCCACATAAGGGTCAAAGGATTTGGTGTGTTAGAGCAGATGTATGATTGAGAGAGTGCAAGGTGCGTCGGAGTAGAGTAAATATTAAAATTTGATGTCATGGGTGAATGAATAAATGTTTGTTTGACTGGTCATTAAGCCCGTGTCGTTGTTGATATTTTGTATGTACGTCCATATCTATGTTCGGGTCTAAGGGGGCATATCTTATCTAATATCGCCTATTTCTTTTCTTGACTGTCCATCTCTAACTCCATAGGGTTCTTCTCTTCTCTGACAGTGTCCAGGGGTCTTCCTTTTCCCTGTTGCATCAGGGCTTGTTGCCCTTTGAAGAGTGGTGGAAGGTCATGGGTGGTTCTGTCGTCATATTTCTTCTGGGTATGCTGCCGTTGGTTCATATTCTTGCAGATGGTCTCGATTCATTCTAAGACTGGAATTTGGAATGGTTGCAGGTTTCGAATCTGTGGGAATACAGGATTTCTACAGATGATGGGAGATGATCGTCAGTTGGTGGTGTTCTGAAAGCTAGCAGTACCATGTCGTAGTTTGTATGGCTGGCTTTAGCGTAGGTGAAAAATGTTTTTGACAGTTTGCACACGGAGTTCCGCTTTGCCATTGGATCTTGGATAACGAGGGGAGCTGGTGGTATGTTTTAATCCCCATTCGTTGGCAAAGTTTTCAAATTGTGTTGAAAAACACGGTGTGCCATTGTCAGTAATGATTTTCTCAGGGATGCCATGTTCTCCAAACATACTTTGCATGTAAGACCCTATGTGATTGTATTGTATTGTATTACTCTTTGTGTCACAACAGTTTACTCTGTGTGAAATTCGGGCTGCTCTCCCCAGGGAGAGCGCGTCGCTACACTGAGTGCGCCACCCTTTTTTTCTGCCTGCAAGTTTATTTGTTTTACTATCGAAATGGATTTTTCTACAGAATCTAGCCAAGGACAGCACTTCTGTTACCGTGGGTTCTTTTGCGTGCGCTAAGTGCATGCTGCACACAGGACCTCGGTTTATCGTCTTTCATCCAAATGACTAGCGTCCAGACCACCACCCGAGGTGTAGTGGAGGGTGAGAAAAATTAATACAGGCGACTGTGGGATTCGAAGCAGTGCGCTCAGATTCTCTCGCTTCCTAGTGCGGACTCGTTACCACTAGACCAACACTCCACTGATGACTTGTGTGGTGTTTGTCTGGTTTTCTGTGGCAACGTTCCGAACCATCTGGAATTCGCATTTTAGATATGGATAGATGATGTCTGTCATTATGTAGTAGGTCATGGCCATTCATAGAGTGACATTCTGTCTGTCATATAGGTAGTCATGGCCATCATAGAGTGACTGTGCATTTTAGGTAGCATGGTCAGGTTTCGATATTGATCATTCAAGAGTGACATTCGTCTGTCATTATAGTAGCATGGCCATCATAGAGTGACATTCTGTCTGTCATTATTAGGTATCATGCCATCATAGAGTGACATTTCGTCTGTCATTATTAGGTAGTCATGGCCATCAAGTCAGTGTGACCATCATGTCATTGTCTCATTATATTATTAGGTAGTCATGGCCCATCATAGAGTGACATTCTGTCTGTCATTATTAGGTAGTCATGGCCATCATAGAGTGACATTCTGTCTGTCATTATTAGGTAGTCATGGTCATCACAGAGTGACATTCTGTCTGTCATTATTAGGTAGTCATGGCCATCATAGAGTGACATTCTGTCTGTCATTATTAGGTAGTCATGGCCATCATAGAGTGACATTCTGTCTGTCATTATTAGGTAGTCATGGCCATCATAGAGTGACATTCTGTCTGTCATTATTAGGTAGTCATGGCATCATAGAGTGACATTCTGTCTGTCATTATTAGGTAGTCATGGCCATCATAGAGTGACATTCTGTCTGTCATTATTAGGTAGTCATGGCCATCATAGAGTGACATTCTGTCTGTCCATTATTAGGTAGTCATGGCCATCATAGAGTGACATTCTGTCTGTCATTATTAGGTAGTCATGGCCATCATAGAGTGACATTCTGTCTGTCATTATTAGGTAGTCATGGCCATCATAGAGTGACATTCTGTCTGTCATTATTAGGTAGTCATGGCCATCATAGAGTGACATTCTCGTCTGTCATTATTAGGTAGTCATGGCCATCATAGAGTGACATTCTGTCTGTCATTATTAGGTAGTCATGGCCATCATAGAGTGACATTCTGTCTGTCATTATTAGGTAGTCATGGCCATCATAGAGTGACATTCTCAGTCTGTCATTATTAGGTAGTCATGGCCATCATAGAGTGACATTCTGTCTGTCATTATTAGGTAGTCATGGCCATCATAGAGTGACATTATGTCTGTCATTATTAGGTAGTCATGGCCATCATAGAGTGACATTCTGTCTGTCATTATTAGGTAGTCATGGCCATCATAGAGTGACATTCTGTCTGTCATTATTAGGTAGTCATGGCCATCATAGAGTGACATTCTGTCTGTCATTATTAGGTAGTCATGGCCATCATAGAGTGACATTCTGTCTGTCATTATTAGGTAGTCATGGCCATCATAGAGTGACATTCTGTCTGTCATTATTAGGTAGTCATGGCCATCATAGAGTGACATTCTGTCTGTCATTATTAGGTAGTCATGGCCATCATAGAGTGACATTCTCAGTCTGTCATTATTAGGTAGTCATGGCCATCATAGAGTGACATTCTGTCTGTCATTATTAGGTAGTCATGGCCATCATAGAGTGACATTCTCAGTCTGTCATTATTAGGTAGTCATGGCCATCATAGAGTGACATTCTGTCTATCATTATTAGGTAGTCATGGCCATCATAGAGTGACATTCTCAGTCTGTCATTATTAGGTAGTCATGGCCATCATAGAGTGACATTCTCAGTCTGTCATTATTAGGTAGTCATGGCCATCATAGAGTGACATTCTCAGTCTGTCATTATTAGGTAGTCATGGCCATCATAGAGTGACATTCTGTCTGTCATTATTAGGTAGTCATGGCCATCATAGAGTGACATTCTGTCTGTCATTATTAGGTAGTCATGGCCATCATAGAGTGACATTCTCAGTCTGTCATTATTAGGTAGTCATGGCCATCATAGAGTGACATTCTGTCTGTCATTATTAGGTAGTCATGGCCATCATAGAGTGACATTCTGTCTGTCATTATTAGGTAGTCATGGCCATCATAGAGTGACATTCTCAGTCTGTCATTATTAGGTAGTCATGGCCATCATAGAGTGACATATGCCCCTCAACACCCCACCCCCCCACCCCCACCCTCACCTCCTTCGTCTCTCTTTATGTCATCACATACGCATGCATGCAACACACACATTCAGATACAGAGAATTATATATCAATACAGGTTTGCGTGACAAGACCCGTCAATCATATCTAGCCTGCAATGGTACACAAACGCTTCAGTGATATTTTTAATCTTCATTCGATACATATGATCTTGACATGCTGTGAGCTTCGTGTTGGGGAGAAGAAAAAGAAAGAAAAAAAAAGATTGTTCGTTTGCTGAGGGTGATGTTACAAGGGGGTGGGGTGGGGGGACACTGGAGTCTTTTTGACATATTGATAGTTGATTGTGTGTTTTGACAGTTGATATCTGAGGGTAAACTCAGTTAAACGGCGTCAGTTCTATTTTACACCAACCCTTTCTTGACATGGAAAATACATCCCAACGTTTTTTTGTTGTTGTTGTTCTTGTTGTGTGTGTGTGTGTGTGTGTGTGTGTGTGTGTGTGTGTTTAGAAGCTGTTTCGTCAACGTCCGATTTCAAACACCATAATAAATAAATAATTATAGCGACCCACGATCAAAGGTGGCTTGCGCGCGCACGTGGGTGTGTTTGGAGACAGAGACAGACGCAGACAGACGCGGAGATGAGACAGAAGTGTGTCTGTCTGTAGGTGGGTAGGTATGTCTCTGAGAGAGAGAGAGAGAGAGATTGTAGTGTCCATTCAACATTAAAGCTCTTTAGGCAAGAGGGAATCACAGTTACACTGACATTATTCTCAACAAAGTCAACCTAAATCATAAATGTGTATTAATGTTCACACACACACACACACACACACACACACTCCCCCCCCCCCCTTCTCTCTCTCTCTTACGTATTTGTTAATGTCGTATATCGGATCATTTGAAATCGGTAGTCATTTATTTTTATTTCTAACATTCATTCCTTCTGAGATGAATTTGGCAACACTATTAACCACGACTTTGTTATCATTGGGATGTCTTTAAATACGGTGATTACATTGCAATTTTATGTTTGTCTCATAGTCAGTGCACTAGAGAATGCATTAAATTTCTGGATCATTTCCGCACTATGGACACAGTTAATCAAGTTATTGAAAGAATGTGGCTGAAGTAGCATTATTTACAATTTTCAGTCTGTTTACTCTCAGTCTAATTCGTACGAAGCTATCCCTGCGACATTTATCGGTAACAAATGAATGATGAATATGTTTCTGCCTTTAAAAAAATCAATTAAGATAATAATAATAATATTTTTTTAAAGAACGTCGAGAGGTGGAGATGGACTTGATACTTTGACATCTAAACACTTGAATGCCATTGGTCATGAGATCCTTATGACATGGGTGAATGCATCAACGTATTTTCGTTGCATAACAAAACATAAAAATAAATAAATTAACATGGTTAAAGCAAATATCTTCTTTAAAAACAAAGGAGAGGAGAAAAAAAGAAAGCTATTTCAGTGATGAAAAAGGTGGAAACCAGCAGACCACCCAACACATTCTAATAACTCTGTTCATTCATCCATCAGTGAAAAGGATTCCATCATTAGTTACGGAGGAAAATGCCAGATCTATCTAACCACGCAGTTTGTAACTGTTAGTAGTGTGTGGGTATTTTTGTTTTTGTTTTTTGTTGGGTTTTTTTGCCTGATCTTCAAAGTTTCTGATACATATTTTGCCATCAAGTTTATCACCTCGTGTTCTTCTGATGGTAACATGCCAAAGAGTTCTTTTCTTTTTGCAGTATCTGTTTCAAGAAACACATCTATTTATCAATTCATCATAAATCTTACTTGGCACAGTGACAGATAATTGTCCATTAGGACGTAACCACAACATTAATTTTTCTTTGTGCACTAAGTGCCATAAATGGCTGGATGCATTAAGTTCGCACATTTGAATTCTACATAATTTTTTGTGGTGGGAGAAATTTATTTGGATGGTTTCTAGTTTCTGCGTTGAATGGACATATGTGCACACGGATAAAATGGTAAGAAAACGATGAACACCTGGTTGCAGTTCATGACGGAGAATCGTTCTGGTCACCTCGGCACCATTTGTCAATGGTGGGTCGTTTAACAGATGGTTGACAACTGCACATACATTATTTTCCCTTTAAGCACACACATATCCCCCCTCTCCCCGTTTCATCTGTTAGATTTGAGACTTTGATCTGATGAAATGGTCTTTATGTTGAACTTGGTTGATTTCCTCTTGTAGTACTGGCTTCCACAAGCTGTGTCTCAGTCTTAGGCTTTGCATATCACCCGAAAATTATTGGTCAGTAATGTGACCTTAGACCTGAATAAGAGGTGGAAAGAGCAATGAAAAATGAGTCGCCAAAATCAAGACACAAACACGTGCAAATGGTAAATAATCTCCAAAGGTGTATATATATAAAGAGATTTTTTTTTCTAAATAAGACCTACTTTAAGAAAGAAAAAAAAGGTGGGGTGTCCGAGTTTGTTTCAGTGTAGGCGTACCTTTTATTTAATTGTGTGCAAGATGAATCGGTAGCATTGACTTGAAGATGTGTACCGTATATATGGAGATGTATACTTCTCTTTATTGTTGTTTGATACCACTGTTCATTTAGACGGAGGTGAAGTGTCATTTCGAGAAGCTGTCAAGTTGCTGGACAACTTTGTATTGTTGTCAAGTTTAAAGATAAACAACAACAACAAAAAAGAAGAAAAAAAGAAAAAAAGATTGGATTGGCAAGTAGAAGAATTTTCCATTGAGATATGTGAGAGATAAGATTTTTGCTGTGATTCTGGGATTTGTTCTGCACTTGGAGTCAAATTTGCAGCAAATGTTGAGAATGTGGTAGACCTAATCATGAAATGTATGATGTGGTTAATCAGATAGTGCCTATTCTTGGTCCAAGCTACAAGTGCTTTACAAACATGGGGCCATTTGCACAACAGGTTGACCCGACCAATAGCTGCCTTTGGTTTCCTGTGTCAGTCAGTTCAATTTCAGTCACGCGCACACACATACTCACTCTTATCCCGCCACGTAGGCAGCCATAATCCGTTTTCGGAGGTGTGCATGCTACGTACGTTCTTGTTTTCATAACCCAACGAACGCTGACATGGATTACAGGATCTTTAACGTGCGTATTTGACTGATCTTCTGCATGCGTATATACACAAAGGGGAAAAGCCACAAGCAGGTCTTCACATACGGTGATCTTGGAGATAGGAAAAAATCTCCACCCTATACCTACCAGGTTCGCCAAAACCGGGAATCGAACTCGGGCGAGAATCCAGCAGAGTTAGAGCAACCATTCGACCGCGCCCGTCATAGACATCAATATATATATATATATATATGTGTGTGTGTGTGTGTGTGTGTGTGTTTGTTGTTGTTGTGTTTTTTTTTCATTTAGCCAATACATCAGATGCCCCCGAAAACGGAGTATGAGTGCCTACATTGCGGGGGCACGAAACGGTCACACACGTAAAAACCCACTCGTGCATACGAGTGAACGTGGGAGTTGCAGCACACGAATGCAGAAGAAGAAGAATGCATCAGATCAAAGCAAAGGGTGATCCTTGGGACTAGTTTGGCAAGGCAACAAGTTTATTTCACGTGCCCCCTGGGGGCAGAGAGACGTTCTACATCCACGTCTTCAACACACACCATATAAACAAAAAGAGTGATTGTTTTCCTACGTGTTTATTGTTTACTCAGACGTTCTATGAGGAATGAATACTTACACAGCGCCTATGGAGTGATGGCCTAGAGGTAACGCGTCCGCCTAGGAAGCGAGAGAATCTGAGCGCGCTGGTTCGAATCACGGCTCAGCCGCCGATATTTTCTCCCCCTCCACTAGACCTTGAGTGGTGGTCTGGACGCTAGTCATTCGGATGAGACGATAAACCGAGGTCCCGTGTGCAGCATGCACTTAACGCACGTAAAAGAACCCACGGCAACAGAAGGGTTGTTCCTGGCAAAATTCTGTAGAAAAATTCACTTCGACAGGAAAAACAAAGCAGCCCGAATTTCACACAGAGAGATTTGTTGTGATAAAAAGAAAGAAAAAAGAAATTCAAATTCAACTATTCTCGGTCGGAGAACCAAGCTCTAAGCGCTTTGCAAACACGGAGTTATTTGCACACCAGGCTGCCTACCTGGGTAGAACCAACTGACGGCTGCCATAGGGCGCTCGTTGTTTCCTGTGCCATCCAATCAGATTTCGGGCACACACATAACACACTCAGACAGACATGTAGCATTTTACGTGTATGACCATTTTGTTTATTCACCCCGCCATGTAGGCAGCCATGCTCCGTTCTCGGGGGTGTGCATGCTGGATATGTTCTGGTTTGCATAACCTGCCGAACGCTGACATGGATTACATGATCTATAATGTGTGTATTTGATCTTCTGCGTTCGTATACGCACGAAGGGGGTTCAGGCATAAGCAGGTCCGCGCATATATTGACCTGGAAGATCTAGCTACAGGTAGTAACAAACGGTACACAAATACGAAATTTTCTTTTTGAAGAATGTTTTTCAATGCCTTCAGTCAATAATTTTACGCATTCCCAGATTCCAACACTCCACTGTTGGCCGCCCAGATTTCTCTGTCTCTGGACCTTGCAATTGAAATGAACTTCCTCTTTCGCTTCGTCAGGTCTCCGCACTCAGCTCTTTCAAGTCTGGCCTTAAAACCCACCTCTTCCCCTCCCTCTTCCTTGTCTTCAGTTTCTCCAGTTTTTAGAGTTATGCATGCGTGTGAATGACTGGTGCGAAAACGCTTTGTTTTGTCTCTGCACAAGATTCAGCGCTATATAAATATTATCATCATCATCATCATCATCATCAAAACTGACACACAGTTGAGATGGTTCCAGTATAGATTTCTGTTAAGAATTCTGCCAACAGGCAGATATCTCTTTCTCAGTAAAGTTATTGTTTCTCCCTTATGTTGACTTTGTGGTGAAGAAGGATAAACAAAAGACACTATGGAACTGTCACATCACTGGCACTTTCTGGAGTTCTTTGGGAAGATTAATGGGGACTTGTGAAACTTGTACTCACAGAATGTTTTCATAAAGATCTAATTTTATTTAGCGTAAAAGGTGGTGTTATGATTTTCGATTGTATTCTTTTGCTCACTGAATTCCATGTTTATTTGTGCAAATGCATTACCAGTAAACCTCGCTTCAATACCTTCACTGGACCACTGAAAATAAAATAAACTGATAAGAAGCTTTTCGATCAATAATGGCTTCCTTACAAACCTCTGTTCGAATAATTTCCCATTTCACAAACTGGGAAAATTACTGAAAAATTATAAATTAAACAAGCATCTTTCTCTCTCACTTTTATTTCGCAATGTTCCTGTTTATATGATTATCATCTCGATTTTGCTGATGGGGCATAGTTTTTTTTCCAGAGATTCCAAGACACATATCAGTTCGACATTTGATTCGACAGATTGATCTCTCTCTCACTCCAGCTGGAACGTACATGTTATTATACGTTGTTTTTTGTTGTTGTTTTTTGTTTTTTTTATTGTACGCACTTTTCTCCTTTGTTTCGAATGCGATCCAAATGGAAAATGTGTTGATCAATGCTTTTGATAATACAAGAAGAATAGTAGCAACCCTCTCCCTCCCCGGCCTAACAAAGGGCGAGTGACATGTAAAGTGTGGCAGTTCACTCTAAGGGATGCAGAGTAGCTTTTATGTAAGAGGTATTTGTTCTTCTTAATTTTCTGTTTGAATCCACCCTGCTGTTGAATATATGTATTTGGTGCCTTGTCTGGTATAGCTAGCTGTGAAAGACCAGTCATCAGTCACTTCATATTGCCATTTTAACTTTCGTAATGTGGTTTTACTTTCATGTGCAATGTTGCTGATGTATTCATGTATGCAACTATGAGAAGAAGAAGAAAAAAAAAACAGCTGTTGTTAACTCACATTATAAAAGGCACCTGTCTGTGTGAAATTCCAATCCAGAATTACAAACCCAGTTTGCAACAAATACAGGTTGGTCCTCCTCTTTGATTTAAAACAAAATCTATCCTTTATTGTGATGTTGCTTTCAGCCCAAGCGACCACACAGCATCCTACGTATCAGGGCTAAAAAACTGAAAATATCGGTCCTGTAGAACTTTCTATCATTATTTTATTTTTTAAAAATTAATATTAAAGAATGGAGGGGGTTTTTTTTAAATATAAAATTAGGCATAGGTACAGTCACATTCATGCACACAAACCTTGGACCTTGTCTTAACGTTCATTTACCATTCCGTCAATTTTTTTCATTACACTTTTTTTTAAAGATCATAAACATTATGAAACATAATACACTAAATTATATACAATGAACAGGCACAGAAAACCCCAAATTGCCAACAAGCACGTTACACGTCCTGGGCGAGAAAGAAGCAGAAGAAGAACACACAGTATCCAACTATCCAGTCCAGAAAAAGGCAAACTATATTCAAGGCTTTCTGGAGAGAAAAAAAAGGGATGTAGGTGAATAGACCAGCAAGGCTGCAACAAAAGGAAAAGGCTGCAGAGAGAAAGAGGAACATCCACAAACCCGAGACAGCGACAGAAAAGAGGACCATCTCTAGCGCAGAACCTCCACAAGTTGGGGGAAAAAAATATCAGTTCTGAAAAAGAGCTCCCGACATCCCCTCAGGGTTGAAGCCAATAACAACATTCTTTCTGTTCAGCAGCTGTACAAGAAGATGAATCTGACTTTTTTGTTTTGAGTGCCTTTGTAACAGTTCCAACACAAGTGTCATCGTCTTACAGCCTTTGCCTTCCTAAGTGGGCCTCACAATTATCACACACACACACACACGCACACACACACACATAGATAGATAGATAGATGTACAGATATATTTCTTGACTGCCTATGCGTGCGCAAATAAAAAGATCAAATGTATATTTTTCATTACTGGCTACCGCGCATGCCACGTGTTCTGCGTACCCACGACTTCTTACACACACACACACACACACACACACACACACAGAGGCTGTTATACATATTATAGATAGATAGATAGATGTACATATATATTTCTTGATTGCCTATGCATGCGCAAAAAAAAAAAAAAAAAAAATCCAATGTATATTCTTCATTACTGGCTGCCGTGCATGCCACGTCTTCTGTGTACCCACGACGAAAGGCAGCGTTCTCCGGTTGTTGTTGTTGTTTGTTTTTTTAGCGTCTTAATGGGCCGTCCACCACGGATTCCTCCGCACCGGACGTTCCAGACATACCTGATGCACCTGATGCGCCAGACATTTCCGACACCCCCGACGTGCCAGACACTACGGACTCAGAGACCTGGGACATGGAAGCTTCAGAGGCGCCGCTGTCAGAGGGAGGCTTGCCGGCGGTGTTGCCCATGCTGTAAGATTCGGGCTGCGTGCCTGGTGCACCTGTACTCGGTCCCTTCCCGGGTGCTGACGGCTGTTTGGTGCCGCCCAGGAAAGGGGGGATGCGGCGCTTCAGTTCCGGCACACCTCGACCCATGAGGGGCTTGGAGCCAGGGTCTCCACTGCACTTGCCCGACATGACGAGCGCAATACAGAGGACGTTGAAGAAGATGCCGCCCGCCACAATGACGCCACCCAACTTCAGAATATCTTCGTAGTTTTTCTGCTGCTGAGTCTTCTCATCATCGCCAGAGGCTCCACCTCCTCCGCCAGTGTCTTCTGGCAGCATGCAGAATTTGTCCTGGTTGGGTTCTGTCTGGCGACATTCCGTCCCTGCCCAAAGCGAGCAGTTGCTTTGGGTGATGCATCCAAACCTATCGCAGGAGCCCTGATTGCAGATCTGGGCCCGGTCTTTTTGACTGCAGATCTCGTGGTCTTTGCATTTGCACGTGTTTGACAAACACTCTGCCCCCGACACACAGTCGTCAGTGGTGGAACAAGACTCTTCCAGACCAGCTTTTGTGGCGTTTTGAGCTTCTGCGTTCATGAAGAAAACAGCAACCACCAACAGATCTACAGCCAAGGCTGCCTCCAATCTCATGACTGTAAATTACTGGTTCTCATTTCTATGTAAGATTCTACAGAACCTGACAAACATCTCTTCTGCTTGTATTTCTCGAGACGACGAAAGAAACGGCAGCAGCTTATTCCATGGTAAAAGCTGGTTTCCGGGGATAAGATTCCCAGTTTGAGCGCTGACGTACTCAGGTAACTCCACTGACCTTCTTGTCAGTCTACATAATCAGTGACATAAAATGACGTCAAACATGTGTCACATAAAATGACGTCAAACATATGTCTGTTCTTTTTGTTGTTGCCTTTTGGGTGAAAGGAGACGGAAAGATTAAGGCGCTTATTTGCTGTGAGGGTCTCAGTTCCAAACCAGGTCTCGTTCTTTCTCCAAAGTTTGGCTGGGGAAAGAAAATCAAACTGAATGTCAAATCATTCGGATGAGACGATAAACCGAGATCCCGTGTGCAGGCGCACTTGGCGCACTGAAAAAGAACCCATGGTGACATGAGTGTTGGTGTCTGAAGCTTGCCTGAAGCAGGCCTGAAGAAGTGCATTGGGTTATGCTGCTGATCAGGCATCTGCCTAGTAGATGCGGTGTAGCGTATATAGATTTGTCTGAATGCAGTGACGTGTCCTTTAGAAACTGAAACTGAAAACTGTATTTTGTATGTTTGTGTGTTTTCTTTTCTTTTGTGTGTGTGTGTGTGTGTGTGTGTTGTTTTCCCTTCTTTCTTTATTGTTTTGTTGTTGTTATTAGATTGACAGAACTATTCACAATGAGCCTATCACTTCGAATGTCAGTTGCTGTTGTCAGACTGACAAAACTGTTCACTGTGAGTCTATCGCTTCCAGTTTCAGTCAGTTATTGCTGTTGTTAGACTGGCAAAACTATTTACTATGAGTCTATCACTTCCAGTTTCAGTCAGTTGTTGCTGTTACTGCCAAGATTGTCCATATTCGTTATAATTACTGTGATAATTCTTTAAAACATAACTTTGATATGTTCAGTGTAGTGTTAAGGTTGTGTCTCTGTTATAATCACTGTGGTATGTTGTTGCTTTTTTTGCTTTAAAAAAAAAAATCATAACTTTGATATGTTTAGAGTAAACCAGCGAGACTTCAACTGCTTCCCCACCACCACCCACCATTCTTTTTTAAGCAATCGAGAAACCTCTCAGCGCAAATAGTCACTTGAATCTTTTTTTTCTTTTCTGATTCGATATCATAATTCTTACTTTTTACTTGTAAATAACACAATTTCATTTCCCGGTCAAAAAAAGAAAAAAAGACCTGTTACAATTTATTATAATTAATGAAGGTATAGTACAAGGAGTAGAGTTGAAAGTCATCAGCACATCTTTTTCCATCATTTACGTGCATTGCAATTACATATCATTCACACACACACACACACACACACCACACTGCATGAAAAAGATCATGTAGATTTAAAGGATAGCCCATTTAGACCTGCTTCTGTGAACAGAACCGTTTTTAGATCTGTCTTTGCGTAGCTCCCTGTAACATGCTGCACCACAGCATTGCAGAAACAACTAAGAATACAGTATACATTGAGCGGGAGGGGTGAGGGGCGGAGGGGGGGGGGAGTTTCTTACCCTTTCAAACCAATGTGTGTTTGTTTGTGACAGTGTGTATGTGTGCCGTTTGTGTGTGTGTGTGTGTGTGTGTGTAGTAGTAGTAGTAGTAGTAGTAGTAGTTTTCAGTTTAACGTCTTCCACTTTAAGTGATATCAGACGAAAAAAAAAGGGGGGTGAGGGGGGGGGGGGGTGGAGGGCGGAGCGTGGTGGTGGGAACGGTATTGGGCAAAGGGTGATGAATGATGTATGTGTGTGTGTGTGTGGTGGGGAAAGATACAGAGCATTGGAAAAAATAAGACATTAAAAGGGGAGACATAGGCACAATATAGAAGGAAACGCTAACATCAAACAACTGTAACAGCTTTTATAAATGTCCAGTTGGACTATACAGCAAACCTTCTGCAATAGCAGGTAACATGTTAAAGGGAACTACGCAAAGACAGATCTAAAAACGGTTCTGTTCACAGAAGCAGGTCAAAATGGGCTATCCTTTAAATCTACATGATCTTTTTCGTGCAGTGTGGTGTGTGTGTTTAGTGTGAAGTGTGTGTAGTGTGTCTGTGTGTATGTATGCCGTGCGTGTGTGTGTGAGTGCGCCCGTCTATATGTATGTGTCTGTGCATGTGCTTCGGAATGTAATTATAGCATGACCGTTTCTTATTAATTTTTCTTTATTACAAACCAAGATTTGTGCCCGAATTGGCCGAAGAGGGTATCATGTGTGTGTAGCACAAGGCGTCGTGAAGAACGTAAACGGAAGGCTGACACGAGAGACTGACTGACTCAGCAGCTCAAACTACGTACACCGGATAGGGGGGGAAGCGAGCCACGCACTAAGTTAGTTATATTTGTATTATGGTTATTCCTTGTGTCACAACACATTTCTCTGCGCCGTGAAATTCAGGCTGCCGTCCCAGCCTGGGGAGAGCGCTTAAAAATTTTTTATATATATATATATAATAGTCGTGTCCCACAATGACCAGCAGAACAGCAGAGGAGGCAACTGCTGTCCCGACTATTTGGGCTAGAATTTTGATTGTAGTGGAGACGGAGTGTCTTGCCCAAGTAACATCCCCACTCTCTGGGCCGGTGGGGGAGGGCGGGGGTGAGGGGGGGTTGGACAGTCGGTGTTGGGTTGGGGTTGTTCCCAAAAGGCCAACTAGCCCCCCCCCCCCCCCCCCCCCCCCCCCCCCCCCCCCCCCCCCCCCCCCCCCCCCCAAGGCTGAAGCAGTAAGAGCCAGTGCAATTTTGCCTCCTAGTTTGAAGTCAGAGTCCTTCACAAAAGACTGAGCTGTAAAACAAATTTCCCATTGCATTGAAGAAACCATTGTACAGCTCTCACTTTGCTGTTGGCCCAACTAAACATATGTCAATCTGTGATATAAGACTTGTGTTGTGTGTGTGTGTGTGTGTGTGTGTGTGTACCACGCGCACCCGCACCCGCACTTAACTTCAGCTCCGTGATAAGTCATTGCCTTCGCATCGACAAACGTTAATTCATTGTGCCTGCCTATTTTGATTAAAACGATACAAACCAGAACAGGAGGGGGAAGGGGGGGGGGGGTCCGAAAGAGTCAGTAGATGCGCAAACTTACATGATGACAACAAAGACGTCCGGGAAGTCGGTCGGTCTGTTTTGATGACAACAAAGACGTCCGGGAAGTCGGTCGGTCTGTTTTGATGACAACAAAGACGTCCGGGAAGTCGGTCGGTCTGTTTTGATGACAACAAAGACGTCCGGGAAGTCGGTCGGTCTGTTTTGATGACGGATTTTCCGACAGATGACTAAGTCGCTCGATCCCTTTTGCTCTGTCAGCGACAAAGCGACAAATCCGCGACATGTGCTGAAGTCACCATTTGAGGTGTGAGCGGGAACGGTGATTCACAGGACGGTTACTGTGACTGTGGCAGGAAACAGAGACAGTGCACACCGTCCCTGTCACCTAAGTTGTGAGATGTGTGTGTGTGTGTGTGTTTGTGTGTGTGTGTGTATGTGTCTGTGGGTTTTCTTAAGAACAAGGCTGGGTTCCATGAGTGAACTTAGCAGAGAGAACTAACTTTCATCCGTCTGTACGAGTCGGCTTTTAGTACGTATATGACCGTTTGTACCCCGCCATACAGGCAGCCATACTCCGTTTTCGGGTGTGTGCATGCTTTGGTATGTTCTTGTTTCCAGAACCCACCAAACGCTGGCATGGAGTGAGGGATCTTTTAACGTGCATATTTGATCTTCTGCGTGCGTATACATATATATATATATATACACGAAGGGGCCAGGTGCGAGCAGGTCAGCATATCTATTGACCTGGGAGGCTGGAAAAACCTCCACCCTTTCACCCACCTGGCGCAGTGACAAAGACTGGAACTGAACTCGGGACTATCAGACTGAATGTTTCAACACTTTAACCACTTGGCTCTTTCACCTGTAAACACTTTAACCACTTGGCTGTTTCACCTGTAAACACTTTAACCACTTGGCTCTTTCACCTGTAAACACTTTAACCACTTGGCTGTTTCACCTGTATAAGCGTTACGAACGTTCTGTTTCACCTGTATAAGCGTTAGGAACGTTCTGTTTCACCTGTATAAGCGTTACGAACGTTCTGTTTCACCTGTATAAGCGTTACGAACGTTCTGTTTCACCTGTATAAGCGTTACGAACGTTCTGTTTCACCTGTATAAGCGTTACGAACGTTCTGTTTCACCTGTATAAGCGTTACGAACGTTCTGTTTCACCTGTATAAGCGTTACGAACGTTCCTAATTTCACGCTTATTCCATGGACTAATGAACTTTCTGGTTTAACGCTAAGCAAACATCTGGAGTCAGAATAACTGATTACCTCAGTCAGAGAACGGAAGTGTGGTGACGTCTTGTGATACATGCTATCTAACCTGAAAACACACACACACACACACACACACACACACACACACACACACGTCCTATCGATTTCCAGTTTGCTTTGAATAGTCTGGTGTTATCATCATGGAAACATCTTACGACAGAGAGAGAGAGAACGAGGGAGAGAGAGAGAGAGAACGAGGGAGAGAGAGAGAGAGAGAGAACGAGGGAGAGAGAGAGAGAACGAGGGAGAGGGGGTGGGTAGTAGGGAGCTGAGAGAGATGGGCCAAACAAAGAGACAGACAAACACACTGGCAGACGCAGAGACAAACAAGTACACACACACACACACACACACACACACACACACACACACACACACAGATAACACAAACACAGATACACAAGTTTGCCGACAGAAGTTTGCATGCTTCTCCACCAGAAGGGGTGGGTGAGGATAGGATGGGGAGGGGGGTGGGGGGGGGAAGAGAACATTGTAAAGACAACTCGTAATAGATAGACAGATGGGGATGGACAGAAGATGGAGATTTTCACTGTAAGATCCAAAGTTCTAAAGTCCAACTGATGTGTGTCAGGTGAATAGAAATTCCCGATCAGATTTTGTGCAAGAACTATAAATCATATTTGGATTTCTAGACGTATAGTATAGCTTTATATCAAACAGACATATAACAACTTCAAGCAAATATCACTGTTGCTGCTGGGGAGTGGTCCGAAAATCCGCAAAGGCAGAAGTTCCATCGAACAGATATTTAACCTGCTTACCCTTTGAGACAAAAAAACCAAACAAACAAAACAACCAAAACAAACAAACAAACACCCGTATAGCACCGGAGGCAGTTGTTATCATGTCTTTGCAAACTTCAAGAAGGCATTTGACACTGGGAGGCATGATGTTCGACACAATGCCAGGCCGCTACAACGGCTAGCGGCAGAACATATCGAGCGAGTACGCGAATGGATCTTATTAAAAAAAACCTTTTATTTCAGCCTGATCCATTCGTCTGTTTATTCAGATTCTAATTGTTTATTCATTTGTTTATCCTATCATTTCTCTATATTTCAGCGGTGAGTACGCGAATTCACCTTATGTACTTGGGGCCTCAGTTATCAATTGTTATTCATTCAGGTTATAACCGTTTATTTATTTGTTTTTGTCCACCATTGTGGGGGCAAGTACGCGAATGCGTCTTATTTATTTAGGCCTTAGTCATTTGTTTATTCACTCAGGTTGTAATTGTTTGTTTTTGTTTTGTCCACCATTGCTCTACATTGTGGGGGCAAGTACGCGAATGAACCTTATTTATTTAGGCCTTAGTTATTTGTTTATCTATTCCAAAATGCTTATTTGTTTAGCTCTCCATTTATCCATGTTGTGGGGGCGAACACGCGAATGTACCTGATTTATGTTGGTCTTATTTGTCTGAATATTCATTCAGGTTGAAACTGTCTATTCATTTGTCTGGTTCACCGTTTCTTCATATTGTGGGGGCGAGTTCGTCAATGCACCTTATTCATTTAGGCCTTAGTTATTTGTTTATTTATTCAGATCAGTTGTAATTGTTAATTCATTTGTTCAGTCCACCATTTTTTTTTCTCTCTCTCTGCATGTGCGTGTGTGTGTGTGTATGTGTGCCGTATGTGTGTGTGTGTGTGTGTGTGTGTGTGTGTGTGTGTGTTTAATATTTTTTAATCAATTGTTTAATCTTTTTTCCCTCTGTTATGTATTTCTACTAACACCATGCTTTATTTTCATTTAGTATTGTGTAGTGTGTAGTGTGTAGTATTCAGGGCTGGGACTGCATGTAAAAAAAATAAAATAAAAAAAAAGCACACCAGTGGTTATCTAACATCCTCGAAATAACGAATTTTGTCTTGTCTTGTCTTGTCTTGTCTTGTCTTGTCATGTCTTGTCATGTCTTGTCTTGTCATGTCTTGTCATGTCTTGTCTTGTCTTGTCTTGTCTTGTCTTGTCATGTCTTGTCATGTCTTGTCTTGTCATGTCTTGTCTCTTTGAGGGGTAGGCTGTTATTTCTTGTTTCTTTGCAGTTTTATTTTATGTACTGAACGAACCCTGACTGGACTCGAAACAGGCTAAACATGTGTGTGTGTGTGTGTGTGTGTGTGTGTGTGTGTGTGTGTGTGTGTGTGTGTGTGTGTGTGAGTATGTGTGCCGTATGTGTGCCGTGTGTGTGTGTGTGTGTGTGTGTGTGTGTGTGTGCCGTGTGTGTGTGTGTGTGCGTGTGTGTGTGTGTGTGTGCCGTGTGTGTGTGTGTGTGTGTGTGTGTGTGTGTGCCGTGTGTGTGTGTGTGTGCGGTGCCGTGTGAGTGAGTGTGCGTGTGTGTGTGTGTGTGTGTGTATGCCGCGTGTGTGCCGTGTGTGTGTGTGTGCGTGTGTGTGTGTGTGTGTGCGTGCGTGTGTGTGTGCGTGCGCACGCGCGACTGGACTCGAAACAGGCTAAACATGTATGTGTGTGTGTGTGTGTGCGCGCGCTCGTGTGTGTGTGTGTGTGTGTGTGTGTGTGTGTGCGCCGTGTGTGTGTGTGTGTGCGTGTGTGTGTTGCACGCGCGAAAGGCTTGATCCGTTGACGGTGCAAGTGACCCACAGGGCGGATTCACCCACTGATTCGTTCTTCCGGCATCACACGCTTCCGATAATCATGATGGCCGCCGGCAGGTTTCGTCAGTTCGACACGAGCCCCATTGTGCCTGTCCACATGCTCTGCTTCAAAACTGAGCAACGCTCCATCTTCCGCCCTCCTTCATCTCCCTTCCATCCTTCAGCTGCATCCGTACAGGCGCCTCACATGCGCGTCACGCTGGTTGCGCGTATGCGCGTGTATATATACACAAAGGCGCGCGCGCGCACGTACACACACACACACACACACACACTCATACACACACACATAATTTCACACATACACACACACTCGCGCGCGCGCGCGCGCATGCACGCACGCACGCACACAAACACATACTCTCTCACACACACTCACACACACGTGCATGCACGCACGCACGCACGCAAACACAAACACGCTCATACACACACATAATTTCACACACAAACACACAAACACACACACACACACATGCACGCACGCTCACACGCAAAGACAAACACGCTCATAAACACACACATAATTTCACACACACACACGCACACACACACACACACTCACGCACGCACGCACGCACGCACGCACGCATTCACACACACATACACACACACTCACACACACACGCATGCACGCACGCACGCACGCAAACACAGACACGCTCACACACTCACACTCACACTCACACACACACACACACACACACACAGACACGACACCACACACACCACACCACACCTCAACAAGCCTCACGCGCGCCTGTGCAAAGAGCACGCGCCTGTCCAGTCACGATGCCATAACCTCCGGGGCTTCCCAAATATGGACATGGATCCTTGTTCCAAGCGAACCCAGTCACCCATACAACAACAGTCTCCACTGTCCCGTGACGTCAGGTCAGTCATCTCCAGAGCTGGACCCGGCAAGAGGATGTGACGCGGGCGTAAAGGTCAAAGAATCTGCGTTCATTCACGGACGCTGCTGGCCACTATAAATAAAACGCAGCATCTTCTGCAGAGATCATTCACAAGCCGTTCTGCAGCTAACGGCTAACTAAAGCGTGACAAGAGAGGGTTTTTTAAAAAGTTTTCTTCAGTGTGTGTGTGTGTGTGTGTCTGAGCAAGGCTGACACACTTATTAATTAGCTGCTGCTGTTTTGAGTTGGAGATTCTCGGTGGAAGGAACAGAGGGCAGATAGAGAGAAGATGTTGAAAGTTCTTGCTGTTGTTGTGGTGGTGAGTTGGAAGTTGTTTTTTCATTTATTTTTTTTTTGTTTGTTGGGTTGTTTGTTTTTGTTTTGTTTTTGTTTTTGTTTTTTCTTCTTCTTTTTTTTTTTCTTTTTTTTTGGGGTGGGGGGTGGGGGGGGGTTGTTGTATGTTGTTGTTGATTTTTTTAAATTTTTTTTTTGGGGGGGGGGGGGGGGGCGGGGCGGGGGGGAGAGGGTGCAGGGGGGGCGTGCAGTGCTTACACAAGATATAAAAGAAACAAAAATATACTCAAATGAAGAAATAGGAGGGGAAAAAACAACAACAAAAAACCGTGTGTATGATTTCTCATCAGATAAATGGGGAAACCCCGACTGGCTCTCGTCATGTCTGTTGTGAACAAAGAAGTGACGACGACGAAGAAAAGAAAACAAAGGTGGAGAAATAATGCAGACAGCGAAAAACAGAAAGTTGACTGTCAGGCTGGATTTAATTCATGTCAAGTCTGTTCGTACAGTTTGTCTGGCGCCGGCGGGGAAGGGGGGGGGGGGATTCTAAGACAGGTTGGGTGAACAACCAAGGGGAAGACGGGACAGACCAACCCCTCCCCCCCGCACCCCCTCCCCCCCCCCCAAAAAAAAAAGAAGTCTACACAGAGAATTTTCCCCCCCGCATTTTGACAGGCATGGGGGTGCGTTCAAGGATCCCCGATGCTGACCGGAGATCCGTACAAAGACATTCTGGACGATCCCAACTTCAGGCCCCAGCCTGAGAAGACCCCCAACAAAACCATTGACCAGGTCATCACAGAGATGCACGGAAGTCTGAACAGTGAGTGCAATGGTGGTGATGCTTCCACTGACGTTTGTTTGTTTGTCTTTACAGCTGAATTGTGCTGAATGTGTGTGTGTGTGTGTGTGTGTGTGTGTGTGTGTGTGTGTGTGTGTGTGTGTGACAGAGGATGTTAGTGTACAAAAATGTATTGATCTGGTGAATTCTGAGATTTAAAAAAAAAAGAAGAAGAAAAAACAAGTACACATTCACACATATATATATAGGCAAATTCTTCGCAACAAATATGAATGTGATGATTGCTTTTGAGGGGGAGTAGAAGCCCAGCAACAGTTTCTTAGGGTTTCTTGAGGGATAAACGGGTGAAAGGGAAAGGAATTGGAGGGGTCAGGGGGTGGGTGAGGGGGAGGGGATAGGTGTGGAAATGCACGTCCCTCACTGTGGCCACTGGTGCTGTGACTTTCAGCCTACATGAGCGACAACTTCCTGGACATGAGGGGCGACATCACCACGGAGCTTGACATGGTGCTCAAACCCATGCAGTATAAATCGATGTACCTGACGTAAGTACAACATGAAATCTGTGTAGGTTACGTGACGTGTAGGTTACCTTACTTTTTCTTCCTTCGTGGGCTGCAACTCCCACGTTCACTCGAATGTACAGGAGTGGGACTTTTACGTGTATGACCGTTTTTGTTTTTTGTTTTTATCCCGCCATGTAGGCAGCCATACTCCGTTTTCGGGGGGGGGGGGGGGTACCTTACATAGGCCGGGCTACGTTTTTTGCCTTGACATGGACTGTTGCTCGTTTTGTTGTTGTTGATGTTGATGTTGATGTTGTTGTTGATGTTGATGTTGATGTTGTTGTTGTTGTTGATGTTGTTGTTCAACAATGACGATGCTTTGTATTTTGAATGCAACAATGGGGGAGGGGGGGGGGGAGAAAAAAAAGTGTTTCCCTGTGGCAAAATTCTGCACGCGCTCACAGAGGCCTGACAAAGCGTGTTGGGTTATGCTGCTGGTCAGGCATCTGCCCAGCGGATGTGGTGTAGCGTATGTGGAGTTGTCTGAACGCAGTGACGCCTCCTTTAGAAACTGAAACTGAATTTTGTATGTTTGTGTTTTCTTTTCTTTTCTTTCCTTTTTTTCTTCTTTTTTTTTGTGTGTGTTCTTTTCCCTTCTTTCTTTATTATGGTTTTTTTTCTACATTTCTTTCTGTTGGTTTTCTTCTTCTGTTCGTCTGCCTGCCTTGTTGTTCTCTCCTTCTTTCGTTCTCCACTCTTTTCTTTGTTTTTTGTCGTTCCTTCTTTCCTTCTTCATCCAGTCTTCCAGCCCCATAATTCAGTGTTATTTGGTCTGTCTGTCTGCACTCTCACTGTCTCTTTTTTCTTCTTCTTTCTTTTAACTGCAGCTATCAGAATGTCTTAGCATATAGATTTCTGTGTGTGTGTGTGTGTGTGTGTGTGCGTGTGAGTGTGTGTGTGTGTGTGTGTGTGTGTGTGTGTGTGTGTGTGTGTGTGTGTTCGTACGCGCGCGCGAGTGTGTGTCTTGACGTTCCATACATCTGTATCTAGTGTGTGTGTAGGGGTGGGTGGGTATATTCATATGGGAGGGGGGGGGGGGGGGGGGGGGGGTGCCTGTATGTAATCAGCATTTGTTGGCATGTGTGAGGGTGTTATTGTTGTTGTTGTTGTGTGATATTTGTACACCAAAAAGGGTGGGAGGATTGTGGTGTGTGTGTGTGTGTGTGTGTGTGTGTGTGTGTGGAGGGGGCGGGAGGTATTTGTGTGCAAGGGGAGGGAAGGGGCTGTTGTCATTGTTATTGGTGTGTGTGGATGTGTATGTGTGTGTGTGTGTGTGTGAGAGAGAGAGAGAGAGAGAGAGAGAGAGAGAGAGAGAACAAGAACAAGAACAAAACTTTAATCTCCAGGCCTCCGGCCCCTAGAAAGAGGTCAAAAGTACAAAAGTACACAATATGGTGATCACTCAGCCACAACAAAATGTAAAATACGTACTAACTTAACCTGTAGAACAAAAGTGCTTCTCGTGCATAGTAAATTAATTCTAACTTTCATCATTGTTGTCACAGAATTCCTGTCGTATCTTCAGGGCATTAAATATATATATGCATAGTTTACGAATACTGTAAACAGAACCATTCTTCATCAAGTGAGAGAGAGAACAAGAACAAGAACAAGAACAAAATTTTATTCCATAGGCCTCCGGCCCCAAGAAACAAAAAGAACAATGTAGAATGTCTATTAAGGAAAAACGAAAACATGAAACAAGCCATGCATGCAAGAAAGTGGAATTTCCTAAACCTACAGATTTTCATTCAGTTATTTTCACAACTGACAGCCAGTAAAGAGGAGAGAGAGAGAGAGAGAGAGTGTGTGTGTGTGTGTGTTGGGGAGAATGGCAACGGAACAGGTCATTTATTAATTATAGACTGAGCTCTCACGAACGGATCTTGCGGAGCAGAAATAACGATGCCGCCACTTGAAAACTACGTTACTCACTATAGCATTGCATTGTGTGCAAGTGTTCCGGATGTTTCACCGTCACGTTTACGGCACGAGGTGATAGACACTTGTCATGCCACATGTCGTGTCACATTTCGTCGACAGACAGCATCTCGTCTACTGTGTGTGTGTTTGTGGTTGTGTGTGTGTGTGTGTGTGTGTGTGTGTGTGTGTGTGTGTTTGCTTGTCTTTGTGTGTGTGTGTGTGTGTGTGTGTGTGAGAGAGAGAGAGAGAGAGAGTGTGTGTGTGTGTGTGTGTGTGTTTCCAACTCCAATTTCTAAAGCCTTTGATGTGATATTGCATGTGTACATGTGTGTGTGTGTGTGTGTGTGTGTGTGTGTGTGTGTGTGTGTGTGTGTGTGTGTGAGAGAGAGAGAGAGAGTGTATGTGGGTGTGTGTGTGTGTGTTTTTCCAACTCCGATTTCTAAAGTTTTTGATGTGATATTGGATGTGTACATGTGTGTGTGTGTGTGTGTGTGTGTGTGTGTGTGTGTGTGTGTGTGTGTTTCCAACTCAGATTTCTGAAGTCTTTGATGTGGTATTGCATGTGTACATGTGTGTGTGCAGTCATGTGCATGAGTGTGTGTGCAATGTGTGCAAGCAAACATATGTACGTATATTTTCTCTGAATGTTTCTTCCTCCTTCTCGAAGTGTGTGTGTGTGTGTGTGTGTGTGTGTGTGCGTGTGTGTGTTTTCCATCTTCAGTTCTTTCACTATGTCTTTCTGTTGCAGAGACCATGGTCGACACAAGAGGAAGGCCACCCGTCCCCTGGTGTACAGGTGGACTGACAACACTATTCCCTACGAGTTCATCACTTCGCATTTCAGTCAGTAGTCATGACACACTTTCTTCTTCTTCTTCTTCTTCTGGACTGTGGCTGTTGTTGTTGTTGTTGCTTTGTTGATGTTGTTGACGTGTAGACGTTGTTGTTGTTGCTGGTTTGGTTGTTGTCGTTGTTGCTGTTGTTGTTGCTGGTTTGGTTGTTGTCGTTGTTGCTGTTGTTGTTGCTGGTTTGGTTGTTGTCGTTGTTGCTGTTGTTGTTGTCGTTGTTGCTGTTGTTGTCATTGCTGGTTTGGTTGTTGTTGCTGTTGTTGTTCTTGCTGTTGCTGGTTTGGTTTTTGTCGTTGTTGCTTTGTTGCTGTTGTTGTTGCTGCTGTTTTGGTTGTTGTTGTTGTTGCTTTGTTGTTGTTGTTGTTGTTGTTGTCAGACTGACAAAACTATTCACGATGAGTCTATCGCTTCCAGTTTCAGTCAGTTGTTGTTCAGTGTTACTGCCAAGATTGTCCCTATTTGTTACAATTATTGTGATAAATCTTTAAATTATAACTTTGATATGTTAAGTGTAGTGCTAAGGTTGTGTCTCTGTTTGTTATAATTACTGTGATATGTTGTTGCTTAAAAAAAAATTTTAATCATAACTTTGATATGTTCAGAGTAAACCAGCCAGTTTGAGTAACTGTAAACACACACACACACACACACACACACACACACACACTGAACACAAACGAAGCAACCACTGGGTGAACCTTCTTTTACTGCCCTTCACTGAACAGACGTGAACGAGATCTATTACATAAAGGCCGCCATGAGGAGGTGGCAGGAGACGACGTGTCTCAAGTTCAGACCTGCAACCAGCAGGGATTCCAACCGCATTCGGTTCCAGAACGGAAATGGGTCAGTATCATTTTTATTTTATTGTATTTTATTTTTCGCACGTGATTTACGTTTATTTGTGTGTGACCATCGACCATGTCTGTAGAGAGAGAGAGAGAGGGGGGGGGGGGGAGAGAGAGAGAGAGAGAGAGAGAGAGATGACCATCGACCATGTCTGCTAGAGAGAGAGAGAGAGAGAGAGAGAGAGAGAGAGAGAGATGACCATCGACCATGTCTGCTAGAGAGAGAGAGAGAGAGAGAGAGAGAGAGAGAGAGAGAGAGAGATGACCATCGACCATTTCTGCTAGAGAGAGAGAGAGAGAGAGATGACCATCGACCATTTCTGCTAGAGAGAGAGAGAGAGAGAGAGAGAGAGAGGGAGGTTCAATGGTTTTGATCATAAATGTCACAGCCCCACATGAACAAGGGGCGATAACAAAACCAAAATGTTCATATCACCAGAACTGTAGCAGTTAATTAATTACACAGACAGACAGACAGAGAGTATCTGGCTTACAGAGCAGATGATATATGAACGTGAACATTACCACGAATAAGCAACTCTCCTTTACTAAAACGCTTTGCATAGAAACAAATGTAAAAAGGGGTGTGGGAGTGGGGGTAAAAGGAGAAGGAAGGGGTAGGTAGGATAACAGGCAGAGGATAGGTGCACAATCCACTCTCTCCTCGTACCACAGCAGGGTCTTTTAGTAAGATGAATTGAGGTGTTTATTTCCCTAACTTAACACAGCACTTAGCAGCACATCCTAACTTAGCAGCACATCCTAACTTAGCAGCGCATCCTAACTTAGCAGCGCATCCTAACTTTGCAGTTAGCAGCAGCTAGCATTCAGCAGCACACATCACTCCTGGTCAACAGATGTCTTTCTCAGTGGAACCTCAGTCTCTCAGTCTGGCTCCCTAGTTTGCTAACAGCAGGGAAAAGGCTGTAGCCATCTCACCTTGTTGGAGTTTAACGAGCTATTGGCGTCTACACCCTTAAGGTCAAATTTGTTGGGTTGGAGTTGTTTGCTCTAGCCATGTGAGCTTGCTGTTTATATTCATGCTTTCCTAACTGGTACAACCCAATGGACCAATGGGCCCAACACTCCGTCTGTGTCTATGATTTAGAGACACATCACCTGATTGGTTGTAAATACACTATATGTATAAAATGTTCCAAACGGACACCTCTGGTTGGTCAGAAGAGGATGACCAATAGCCAGGATGGAACACACACACTGTCCTAATCCCTACACACACTTCAGCAGGGAAAGGGTGGGGGGAGGGATGAGGAGAGTGGGGGGAGGAGGGAGTTGAAGTGATGTCTGAGAGGCTGATTGTTCTGGCTATGTTGGACTGTGAGGTGCCTGCAAGGGGCTTAACAACAGAGCAGGCATGTGGGCTTAGCATGTGAGGAGAGGGCTGGGAGAGAGGGAGATGGGGGTGGGGGGGGGGGGGCGGTGGTGGAGAGGAAAGGGACTTCCTGTGATGAACAGTCTCAAGTGGGGGAGTAGTGGGGATGGGGGGGGGGGAGTTGGTAAACAAGGGGTAGTGTGTTGTGGCTTGGGGATGCCACAACCCAACCATAACCTGACACTATAACACAAAGAACTAGTTATATTTCCATAGACGCTGGGGTTGTGGGTTGTGGGGGAGGGGTTGTGAGGCGTGTGTGTGTGGAGGGGTGGGTGTGGGGGGGGGGGAGGGGTAAGGGCGTTGTATTGTTATTGGTGTGTGTGTGTGTGTGTGTGTGTGTGTGTGTGCGTTTGGTGTATGTACTGAAATGTGCGTGTAGTTCCCTCTACATTGGGTGCCCCATTCTGAAACAGTTTCCCACACTTCTCACGTTGTTAACATAGCATCAGACTGGATGTTCCTTTTCAAGCCCTCTCCAACAGTTGATTGGTTGGTTGACTGACTAACTGACTGACTGATTGATTGGTTGGTTAGTTGATTGATTAGCTGGCTGATAAATTCACCGATGGATTGATAATTTTATCATATGTTGTTGTGTTGTTTCTTTCAGTTGTAACTCCCTGCTGGGTATGGCGGGGGGGATGCAGCCCATCAATCTTCAGTCACCGGGATGCAGATACGTAAGTAGTGACAATATTATAGACACAGGAAATATAACACGTGCATGGTAAAGCGGATCTGTTGACGGTTAGTTGAAGGTAGGGGGGGGGGGGGGGAAAAAGAAAGAAAGGAAATTCTCCAGAGGTAAAACAACAACAACAACAACAAAAACAGTGATCCACACAACCAACAAACAATGATACACAAAGGGCCGACGAACAATTCCTATTTATTTTTCTTAAAAGACATATACAAACAAGGACGCTCAAATAATCATAAAATGACTTTCGTCAGGAACCAGAACAACAACAAAATTGTAAGGATCACAGAG
The DNA here is from genome assembly GCF_041734735.1 of Babylonia areolata. Taxonomy (NCBI): domain Eukaryota; kingdom Metazoa; phylum Mollusca; class Gastropoda; order Neogastropoda; family Buccinidae; genus Babylonia; species Babylonia areolata. The sequence continues at coordinate 39,436,645 of NC_134888.1, read as the reverse complement.
AAAGTGCATATCTCTCTCTTCCTCTCTATTTAAATATATATATCGGTTTTTATTTTTATTTTTAAAGCAGTCTTTACATACACACAGACACACACACACACACACATACGCTTTTTTTTGGGGGGGGGGGATAATTATATATATATATTTTTTTAATAGCATTTACACACATGAAAGGGGTACGGAGAAGCTTTACCTTCTAATATACACGTGTGTGGTGGAGCACGTGACTCAACGGAAGCCTGACTGAACGACACAGAAACCGGCGAATGACATGATAACGCCTACAGTCAGCTGTTGTCGGGTTTCAGTGGCCCAGGTTGTGCTAAAATGACACTGTGTTTGTAAAGTGAAGGTAGTTTCCATACAAGTGATAACAACAACAGCAACAACAGCAGCGACAAGAGCAACAATATAATGTTAAAGATAATAATTATAATGATATCATGAAGCAGACAACAAAATAACAAAAATATTGATAATAATAATAATGATGATGACAATGATAGCAATAATGAAGCAGAGGGAAAAGATACCTTAGTTCTTCCAGGTAGGTCTTTATGTTTATGAAACATAGGGATACGATGCGGTTTTGTTTTCAGTGGTTTTTGTTTTTTGTTTGGTTGGTTGTTTTTTCCCACAGTGGTTTTGACCATCCTGAAGCAGAGTATACACACACAAATACACACACAAAGAAAATGATGCACAATATATAATTTCTTCTTCTTTATTCCAGAGCGGTTTCCTGAAGCAGACAGAGAGAGAGAGAGAGAGAGAGAGAGAGAGAGAGAGAGAAGATGCATAATTATAGAACCTTCTCCTTCCAGAGCGGCCTTTACCTTCACGAGGTTGGCCACGCCATAGGGCTGGTTCACGAGCACCAGCTGCCAGACCGGGACCAGTACATCTACATCATCTATGACAACGTGGCGCCCAGCATGCGGATCTGGTTCAACAAGTACTCCACCAAAGACGTCAACCAGTATGGCGTCCCCTTCGAGTACTCGTCCGTCATGCACTATGGCATCACTGTGAGTATATAGTATAGTGGGCATGGGCTCTGGGAAATACACTGACATGATCAGTGCATGCGCACATGCACGCGCGCGCATGCGCCGGCACGCACACTTACTCACTCACACGCATGTTCATATTTACCTCATACACAGATACACAGAGATACAGATACACAGAGATATAGACGCAGACACAGACTCTCGGACACACACTCACAGAGATGAGATAGATAGATAGATAGATGAATAGATAGATGAATAGATATATAGATACCGTGAGATAGCTACTGATGGGTAGACAGACACAGAGAGGGATATAGATAAAAGAACTCATGATATTGTCAGACTTTGAAAGTTCTGTGAACGTGTGAACGATCATACTTCCTGAATGCTGATAAAACACTAGCTAGAATAAAATGATCGCCTTTTTTTCTGCGGCTCCATTGATTCATTCACAGTCAGTCGAGCTTGTAGCTGAATCTCCGGCAGTTACCCAAATTTTCTGTCATTTATTTTGTGTCTGCTGGCCTATATAGCAGTATCCCACTGGCCGTAGTGTAAGGACTGTCAATACCGGGAAGACGGAACACCCGGTTGTATCATCAATTTGACATACGAGTATTGCTTTGAAGACGCGGCTTTCCTCGGCCTGTGTATTAACTGTTTGTCAAGCTCTGACCAGACTGAGCTGTTCTTCTTGGCAGGCATTCTCCAAGGACGGTTCGTCTCAGACCATCCGTGCCAAAGACAGGAGGAAGGAGAAGGAGATCGGGCGTGTCTACCTGAAGGGACTGTCGTTCTCCGACATCAAAGTGGTCAACCTCATGTACGGCTGCAATGGTAAGAGCTGCAAAGAGAAGTTTTGGTTGTCTGATCTTTCATTGTATCGTTGATTTTTTTTTCTTTTTCTTTCTTCTAAACATAAATGTTTGTCCATGTTAGAAGAAAAGGATCTACAGTATAAAATGTAGGTGTTGGGGTAGGGAGAAAGGAAATAATATACTACCACCAGGGTAATGAGTGATACTAGTGTCTACAGTATAAGATGTGGGGGTGGGGTTCGGGACATGACATGATAAATGTTTAACTCCATGGGTTTGGTAGCAATGATATGTACTTCCGGTGACGTGTAGGTTATAAATGTTAACTCCATGTTTTTTGGTCAGCAATGATTATGTAACTTCCGGTGACGTGTTAGGTTATAAATGTTTAACTCCATGGGTTTGGTAGCAATGATTATGTACTCGCCTGTGGACGTGTAGGTTATAAATGTTTAACTCCATGGTTTGGTAAGCAATGATATGTACTTCCGGTGGGGTTGGGTAGCTATGATATGTACTTCGGTGACGTGTAGGTTATAAATGTTTAACTCCATGGGTTTGGTAGCAATGATATGTACTTCCGGTGACGTGTAGGTTATAAATGTTTAACTCCATGGGTTTGGTAGCAATGATATGTACTTCCGGTGATATGTAGGTTATAAATGTTTAACTCCATGGGTTTGGTAGCAATGATATGTACTTCCGGTGACGTGTAGGTTATAAATGTTTAACTCCATGGGTTTGGTAGCAATGATATGTACTTCCGGTGACGTGTGGGTTATAAATGTTTAACTCCATGGGTTTGGTAGCAATGATATGTACTTCCCGTGACGTGTAGGTTATAAATGTTTAACTCCATGGGTTTGGTAGCAATGATATGTACTTCCGGTGACGTGTAGGTTATAAATGTTTAACTCCATGGGTTTGGTAGCAATGATATGTACTTCCCGTGACGTGTAGGTTATAAATGTTTAACTCCATGGGTTTGGTAGCAATGATATGTACTTCCCGTGACGTCTAGGTTATAAATGTTTAACTCCATGGGTTTGGTAGCAATGATATGTACTTCCGGTGATATGTAGGTTATAAATGTTTAACTCCATGGGTTTGGTAGCAATGATATGTACTTCCGGTGACGTGTAGGTTATAAATGTTTAACTCCATGGGTTTGGTAGCAATGATATGTACTTCCGTGACGTCTAGGTTATAAATGTTTAACTCCATGGGTTTGGTAGCAATGATATGTACTTCCGGTGATATGTAGGTTATAAATGTTTAACTCCATGGGTTTGGTAGCAATGATATGTACTTCCGGTGACGTGTAGGTTATAAATGTTTAACTCCATGGGTTTGGTAGCAATGATATGTACTTCCCGTGACGTGTAGGTTATAAATGTTTAACTCCATGGGTTTGGTAGCAATGATATGTACTTCCGGTGACGTGTAGGTTATAAATGTTTAACTCCATGGGTTTGGTAGCAATGATATGTACTTCCGGTGACGTGTAGGTTATAAATGTTTAACTCCATGGGTTTGGTAGCAATGATATGTACTTCCGGTGACGTGTAGGTTATAAATGTTTAACTCCATGGGTTTGGTAGCAATGATATGTACTTCCGGTGACGTGTAGGTTATAAATGTTTAACTCCATGGGTTTGGTAGCAATGATATGTACTTCCGGTGATATGTAGGTTATAAATGTTTAACTCCATGGGTTTGGTAGCAATGATATGTACTTCCGGTGACGTGTAGGTTATAAATGTTTAACTCCATGGGTTTGGTAGCAATGATATGTACTTCCGGTGATATGTAGGTTATAAATGTTTAACTCCATGGGTTTGGTAGCAATGATATGTACTTCCGGTGACGTGTAGGTTATAAATGTTTAACTCCATGGGTTTGGTAGCAATGATATGTACTTCCGGTGACGTCTAGGTTATAAATGTTTAACTCCATGGGTTTGGTAGCAATGATATGTACTTCCGGTGATATGTAGGTTATAAATGTTTAATTCCATGGGTTTGGTAGCAATGATATGTACTTCCGGTGACGTGTAGGTTATAAATGTTTAACTCCATGGGTTTGGTAGCAATGATATGTACTTCCCGTGACGTCTAGGTTATAAATGTTTAATTCCATGGGTTTGGTAGCAATGATATGTACTTCCGGTGACGTGTAGGTTATAAATGTTTAACTCCATGGGTTTGGTAGCAATGATATGTACTTCCGGTGATATGTAGGTTATAAATGTTTAACTCCATGGGTTTGGTAGCAATGATATGTACTTCCCGTGACGTGTAGGTTATAAATGTTTAACTCCATGGGTTTGGTAGCAATGATATGTACTTCCCGTGACGTCTAGGTTATAAATGTTTAACTCCATGGGTTTGGTAGCAATGATATGTACTTCCGGTGATATGTAGGTTATAAATGTTTAATTCCATGGGTTTGGTAGCAATGATATGTACTTCCGGTGACGTGTAGGTTATAAATGTTTAACTCCATGGGTTTGGTAGCAATGATATGTACTTCCGGTGATATGTAGGTTATAAATGTTTAACTCCATGGGTTTGGTAGCAATGATATGTACTTCCGGTGACGTGTAGGTTATAAATGTTTAACTCATGGGTTTGGTAGCAATGATATGTACTTCCGGTGACGTGTAGGTTATAAATGTTTAACTCCATGGGTTTGGTAGCAATGATATGTACTTCCGGTGATATGTAGGTTATAAATGTTTAACTCCATGGGTTTGGTAGCAATGATATGTACTTCCGGTGACGTGTAGGGTTATAAATGTTTAACTCCATGGGTTTGGTAGCAATGATATGTACTTCCCGTGACGTCTAGGTTATAAATGTTTAACTCCATGGGTTTGGTAGCAATGATATGTACTTCCGGTGACGTGTAGGTTATAAATGTTTAACTCCATGGGTTTGGTAGCAATGATATGTACTTCCGGTGATATGTAGGTTATAAATGTTTAACTCCATGGGTTTGGTAGCAATGATATGTACTTCCCGTGACGTGTAGGTTATAAATGTTTAACTCCATGGGTTTGGTAGCAATGATATGTACTTCCGGTGACGTGTAGGTTATAAATGTTTAACTCCATGGGTTTGGTAGCAATGATATGTACTTCCGGTGATATGTAGGTTATAAATGTTTAACTCCATGGGTTTGGTAGCAATGATATGTACTTCCGGTGACGTGTAGGTTATAAATGTTTAACTCCATGGGTTTGGTAGCAATGATATGTACTTCCGGTGATATGTAGGTTATAAATGTTTAACTCCATGGGTTTGGTAGCAATGATATGTACTTCCGGTGACGTCTAGGTTATAAATGTTTAACTCCATGGGTTTGGTAGCAATGATATGTACTTCCGGTGACGTCTAGGTTATAAATGTTTAACTCCATGGGTTTGGTAGCAATGATATGTACTTCCGGTGACGTGTAGGTTATAAATGTTTAACTCCATGGGTTTGGTAGCAATGATATGTACTTCCCGTGACGTGTAGGTTATAAATGTTTAACTCCATGGGTTTGGTAGCAATGATATGTACTTCCCGTGACGTGTAGGTTATAAATGTTTAACTCCATGGGTTTGGTAGCAATGATATGTACTTCCGGTGACGTCTAGGTTATAAATGTTTAACTCCATGGGTTTGGTAGCAATGATATGTACTTCCGGTGACGTGTAGGTTATAAATGTTTAACTCCATGGGTTTGGTAGCAATGATATGTACTTCCCGTGACGTGTAGGTTATAAATGTTTAACTCCATGGGTTTGGTAGCAATGATATGTACTTCCGGTGACGTGTAGGTTATAAATGTTTAACTCCATGGGTTTGGTAGCAATGATATGTACTTCCCGTGACGTGTAGGTTATAAATGTTTAACTCCATGGGTTTGGTAGCAATGATATGTACTTCCGGTGACGTGTAATGTGGGCCTGACAAGTGAAAATTCGCCATCAGGGTTAACATGCAGTTGGTGGCAAACCTTTCCTGTGTCAGTGTGTTCCAGTGTCCTGGTAGCTCTGCAGCAGTGTATAACAGTCAGTCGTGTCCGACTATGACCATCATCAGAACAACAGATGAGGCAACTGCTGTCCCGACTATCTGGGCTAGAATTTGATTATCGTGGAGAGTGTCTTGCCCAAGTTACACCCCCACTCTCTCGGCCAAGAGGGTTTTAGGACAGTCGGTTCAATATGATTCCTCACCATGGCTATTTTTTTAACATGTGATCAAAACGCATGCGCCTATGTCTTGGCTGCTATGTGATGCAGTGAAATGCCATGTAACGTAATATAACATGCACAGTGCTTCACTTAGGTTACAGTAATTAGCAAGAATAAAAACTGCCTAAATAAGACTAAGAGGGAGAAGTATTATTGAACAAGAAACATATATATACTGGGAGAGACGGCAGTTTTAGATAATTTTACAATTAAACAACAACAAACAAAAAAGAAGAAGAAAACAAACACAAAAAAAACACTCTGACCATCCTGTTAGCTGGTTTAAAAATTATGGAGTGTGTGTGTGTGTTTTGTTGTTTCTTCCATTCATTTTTAAGGGAAAATTCAACATGTTGTGATCCAAAGAACTTTCCACAATCAACTGGAGGTCAATCGGAAATTCATCGCGGGCTTGTTGACGAGGGGACTTGCCATTTCTGTGCGCGAGAATGTTCTTTACCAGACACCACCTGCTCCAACAAACATCGTAGGTGCAGTTTGTAGCAGAAGTTGACAGAAATGTCCTTCGTTTTCACCCCCACGAACGTCATACTACGAATTTACGGCAGCATTTCGACAGTTTCTAACCTGTGAGCGCACCTTATAAGACGGGTAGGTCAAGTCGAGGAGAAAAACATATCAGGAAACCACCCAGAGTATTGCCTTATAGTCTAGTTCGTAAACTATGACGCGATGTACATACGTCATGAACGCTGAATATTATTTTTGTCGTCACCAACAGCGCACTGTGCCAAGAACCCTAACTGCAAGGATCCGGGCTATTTGGACAAGAACTGCAACTGTGTGCGACCCGACGATGACGGGTCCACCACCACCACCACCAAGCCTGGTCAGTGGAACAGTTTGATTTGGAAACACACACACACACACACACACACACGCACACACACACACAATCATATGAGTATATGCACGATTGCACATGGGCATACACAGATGAAAATAAATGTATGAAGGCTGCAAAGAACACAGAGGAAAAGTTCTGGGGTTGAAACTGTGTGTCTCAAAACATGGTGCTATTTCAGTGAATTTCATTCAGTGCTGTCACTACTGGATATGCCTTTATTGTCTTTTGTTATTTCTTTTTTTTCTATGTAGTTTTTTTCTTTGTGGGTGTTGCATTGTCAAAGTCTTGCACACATATTAATAGTCTTTTTTTGTGTGTGTGCTTATATATGTAGTAACACTAACAGGTGCATATAGTCAGTCACACGTACATCGGAATCAGAAAAATACACCACCTTCAAGTCATCAGTTAAACAAAATCTGATTACAGTTTTTTCAAGCAAGTTTTCGTGTAGAAATTTTTATAGTTTGTTTTCCCCAGTCCCTGCCACTGTTGATTTGACTGGACAAAATATTTGTTGAGTGTTTGTGTGCATGTGTGTGTGTGTGGTGTGCATGCGGAGTGAGTTTTCTTTGAAAGAATTGTGATTTTAAAATGCCATATATTATTATCATTATTGTTATTATTATCTCATTTTTCCTTCTTTTTTTTTAATGGCCTGACTAAGCGTGTTGGGTTACGCTGCTGGTCAGGCATCTGCTTAGCTGATGTTGTGTAGCGTATATGGATTTGTCCAAAGGCAGTGACGCCTCTTTGAGCTACTGATACTGATCAGTACTATTACTATCACATCATCATCGTCATCATTTATAATCTTTATCATCAATCAATCCTGTTTCCTGATGCTGTCATTGTAGGAAGCTGCAGTAACGTCTGGAAGGATGAAGACTGTGACGGATGGGCCCAAGCTGGGGAATGTAACGCAAATCGAGTGTGGATGGAAGAAAACTGCAAGAAATCCTGCAACGCCTGTGACAACACTGGAGATGGTGGAAAGCCAGGTTGGTAAAACCATTGGTGAAGTCTTGCACATAGTGCTCTTCCCCTTGGCAGGTGAATTGTGGGGAAGGTTACCATTATTTGTCTGAAAGGGATTACTTGGATGCATATTTCATTATCATTATGATGAGTAAAACACTTGGATACTTGTCATATTGATTTCAGAAAGTAAATACTTGGATGCATGGATCTGTTGTATCACTGTGAGAAAACACGCCCATTTTCACAAGCCTTTGACATTGTTGATCACAAAGTACTGAAAATAGAATTGTTTTTGTTAGCCTTGACACTGCTGATTTTAAAATAGGCCAGTTTTTATTTCTGAAGATATTGCTGACTCTCTTGTAGTGTTATTTCATGATTTTGAATGAAAAAAAGGTGCTCTGATTAAAGAGGAGCATGTTAAGTTTTTTCATTTTCAGTTTTTGTGGTGTTGTTTTTTTAATGATTGCTTTAAGACTGTTATAGGAAGATTTCATGTTGTTTGTCACTTGTCAAATGTCTTGATGCTGTGAACTTCCCTTGTTTTATGTTGTTGTCTCTTTTTGATGTTGTTTGTCACTTGGCAAATGTCTTGATGCTGTGAACTTCCCTTGTTTTATGTTGTTGTCTCTTTTTGATGTTGTTTGTCACTTGTCAAATGTCTTGATGCTGTGAACTTCCCTTGTTTTATGTTGTTGTCTCTTTTTGATGTTGTTTGTCACTTGTCAGATGTCTTGATGCTGTGAACTTCCCTTGTTTTATGTTGTTGTCTCTTTTTGATGTTGTTTGTCACTTGTCAGATGTCTTGATGCTGTGAACTTCCCTTGTTTTATGTTGTTGTCTCTTTTTGATGTTGTTTGTCACTTGGCAAATGTCTTGATGCTGTGAACTTCCCTTTTTTATGTTGTTGTCTCTTTTTGATGTTGTTTGTCACTTGGCAAATGTCTTCATGCTGTGAACTTCCCTTGTTTTATGTTGTTGTCTCTTTTTGATGTTGTTTGTCACTTGGCAAATGTCTTGATGCTGTGAACTTCCCTTGTTTTATGTTGTTGTCTCTTTTTGATGTTGTTTGTCACTTGGCAAATGTCTTGATGCTGTGAACTTCCCTTGTTTTATGTTGTTGTCTCTTTTTGATGTTGTTTGTCACTTGTCAAATGTCTTGATGCTGTGAACTTCCCTTGTTTTATGTTGTTGTCTCTTTTTGATGTTGTTTGTCACTTGGCAAATGTCTTGATGCTGTGAACTTCCCTTGTTTTATGTTGTTGTCTCTTTTTGATGTTGTTTGTCACTTGGCAAATGTTTTTATGCTGTGAACTTCCCTTGTTTTATGTTGTTGTCTCTTTTTGATGTTGTTTGTCACTTGGCAAATGTCTTGATGCTGTGAACTTCCCTTGTTTTATGTTGTTGTCTCTTTTTGATGTTGTTTGTCACTTGGCAAATGTCTTGATGCTGTGAACTTCCCTTGTTTTATGTTGTTGTCTCTTTTTGATGTTGTTTGTCACTTGGCAAATGTCTTGATGCTGTGAACTTCCCTTGTTTTATGTTGTTGTCTCTTTTTGATGTTGTTTGTCACTTGGCAAATGTCTTGATGCTGTGAACTTCCCTTGTTTTATGTTGTTGTCTCTCCTTCATTTTCATGTCCTTTCTTCTCTGTTGAAGGATATTTCTGCCACACAATGACAGTGCAGGACACTGATAGAAGACTATGTGCACCCTTTTCCAGATTCCAAAGAATGCACCAACGTGTGGGGGGATCAGAAATGCCAGGGCTGGGCTGACAGCGGGGAGTGCGAAGCCAATCCGATCTGGATGAAGCAAAACTGCAAGAAGTCTTGCAAAGACTGCGAGGACAACAACGGCGGCGGCGGCGGTGGTGGTGAGTCCATACTGTGTAGATTTATGTGTAGGTCAGACATCGAGTTCATAGTGTGTAGATTTATGTGTAGGTCAGACATCGTGTCCATACTGTGTAGATTTATGTGTAGGTCAGACATCGAGTTCATACTGTGTAGATTTATGTGTAGGTCAGACATCGTGTCCATACTATGTAGATTTATGTGTAGGTCAGACATCAAGTTCATACTGTGTAGATTTATGTGTAGGTCAGACATCGAGTCCATACTGTGTAGATTTATGAGTAGGTCAGACATCAGTTCATACTGTGTAGATTTATGTGTAGGTCAGACATCAAGTTCTTACTGTGTAGATTTATGTGTAGGTCAGACATCGGTTCCATACTATGTAGATTATTGTGTAGGTCAGACATCGAGTTCATACATGGTAGATTTATGTGTTAGGTCAGAACTGTCGTGTCCATACTATGTAATTTTATGTGATAGGTCAGACATCGAGTCCATACTGTGTAGATTTATGTGTAGGTCAGACATCGTGTCCATACTATGTAGATTTATGTTAGGTCAGACATCGAGTCCATACTGTGTAGATTTATGTGTAGGTCAGACATCGTGTCCATTCTATGTAGATTTATGTGTAGGTCAGACAATCGAGTCCATCTGTGTAGATTATGTGTAGGTCAGACATCGTGTCCATACTATGTAGATTTATGTGTAGGTCAGACATCGAGTCCATACTGTGTAGATTTATGTGTAGGTCAGACATCGTGTCCATACTATGTAGATTTATGTGTAGGTCAGACATCGTGTCCATACTGTGTAGATTTATGTGTAGGTCAGACATCGTGTCCATACTATGTAGATTTATGTGTAGGTCAGACATCGTGTCCATACTATGTAGATTTATGTGTAGGTCAGACATCAAGTTCATACTGTGTAGATTTATGTGTAGGTCAGACATCTGTTGTTGTTTTCTTCAAGCAGATGTGGTGTAGCTAATATGGATCAATCTGTGTAGCTAATATGGATCAATCTGCATGCTTTGACACCTTGTAGCTGAAGCTGTGCAGGGAATGGGATGTGTGTGTGTGTGTGTGTGTGTGTGTGTGTGTGTGTGTGTGTGTGTGTGCATGGCTAGGGTGTGTAAGAATGTTAAATTTAAACACAGCCCTTGTTTTGTTTTGCATTGTGACCTATGTTTGTGAATGTCTGAGAACAGTACATTCTTTTCTTTTTTAAATTTTTTTTATAAAGATCCTTCACTATCATCTGCAGTCAACCATTTTCATTATAGCATTTTAATGTTGATTAGTTGGATAAGCATTTCAATGTTCAGCTGATTCAACATACCACTGAACTGAAAATTGTCTTTTGTTTACAATAATCACTTGTGGAGAGAAACCCAATAACAATGGTTGTGTTCCCCCCCTCCCTCTCCCGTAGTCTGGGTTCAGACCGTTGGGGCACCGCTGCTGACCTGGTTGTGTTCAGGCATGAAAATGTGTCTTTTGTTTACAGTAAGCACACACTGAGAAGGAAACGTACCAATTGTTTTGACTATGTGGGAAAATTGTCTTATTGTTTGCAATAATCACATGTTGAGAAGGAAACTGATACTGATGGTTTTGTGTGTGCGTGCAGTTCGATGCATTGACAACAACCAGTACTGTGCCTCCTGGGCTAAGAGCGGTTACTGTGCCACCAACTGGTACACCAAGGAAAACTGCCACAAGTCATGTTCAACATGTTCCAAAGCATCCAATGACGATAGTAAAACAGGTTGGTTTTATTATTCTCTTTTTTTTTTTTTTTTTTTTTTGCTTCCGCAGCACATACTTGGCAGTTGCCCAATATCCATGTGTGTTTGCCCAATATGTGTGTGTGTGTGTGTGTGTGTGTGTGTGTGTGTGACAGAATCCTGTTTGAATGACACAGGTAATGAATTATGAGCGCTGAAAGGCACCTGTCAGTTGGCTCTACATAGGTAGACATCAATGTGTATCCGCATATGACTGAAACCCGACTAAATGACACGGGAAATGAATGGTGAGTGCCCTCAAGGCAGCTGTCAGCTTTACTCAGGAAGGCAACCTTTATGTGCAAATGACTCAGTTTTTAAAGCATTTAGAGCTTGGTCTCCGACCGAAGTTAGGCTAGCTTTAAGTATCAATAAAAGTCAGCTATAGACAGGTATGCAGCCTGTTGTGCAAATGTCTCTGTGATTGTTCAACACTTACAGACTGGTCTCTTACCTAAGCACTATAAAGAATCCATAATAATACCTTCACGCTGCTCATTCTGAAACACCATTACATAGCCACACATAGGCTTGTCTGCTAAAGTACTAGTGCAGATGGAATTGTTAATGTTAGGTCAGCATGAGACCACACACTAGAGGAGACCCTGCTCTGCTGTGGAGCCAGCTTGGTGGTGTCCTGTGTTGCCTGACTGAATATTTGCTGGACACCCTTTGCTAAGCCCCTACTGACATCAGTTGTCAATACTTTTTTCAGTCTTGTGGATGTCTAATTAAAAACCCAGAAAGCACTGGGTCCATTGTACAAGCTTCCTGAAATTCAGTATTAACAGTTAACACTTGGCTTCTTGACTCTGAATTTTAACTGCACAGGTTATTAAAACATTCAGATTATTAAGGCGCTGTTATGACATTTTCATAAAAATCAATTCCATTGTGAATATATTGAATTTTAAAAGCGTTAATCATGCCTTCACTTAAATAATCGTATCATTTCACCCGATACATTGTCAGATGTCTGTACACTTGATAATGTTCACTTTTCCTGTAAAAGAAAGCACCAGCTTAAGTTTATCAGTTATATCAAACATTCTTCAGAAATGTCAATTTTCACTTCATCCAAAAGGTGCATCAGAGACAAAAACTCCATTATCAATTCACCAAATGCTTTCGATCTTGAAAACAGTTGGGAAGTGTTCATCAGCTGTGTGTGTCCCGTGTCTCATAGAGAATGTGTGTAGATATTTTTCTGTCTCTACCAATGGTTTGGAGTTGTCCTACCAAGTGTAAAAGCACTGGTTTTTTGTTGTTGTCTTGAGATTTTCAGACAGCCCTGGAATTTCTGTAACATTTCTGTAAAGTTTGTGTGGGAATTTTAACATTACTGTAAAGTTTGTGGGGGAAATTTAACAATTCTTATGTTTCTTTAGGAATTGTATTATTTCTGGAAAGTTTCTGTGGGAACTGTAACATTTCTGTCAAGTTTCTGTGGGAATTGTAACTTTCCTTTAATATCTAGAGTTTCTGTGGGAACTGTAACATTTCTGTAAAGTTTCTGTGGGAACTGTAACATTTCTGTAAAGTTTCTGTGGGAACTGTACCATTTCTGTCAAGTTTCTGTGGGAATTGTAACTTTCCTTTAATATCTAGAGTTTCTGTGGGAACTGTAACATTTCTGGAAAGTTTCTGTGGGAACTGAACATTTCTGTCAAGTTTCTGTGGGAATTGTAACTTTCCTTTAATATCTAGAGTTTCTGTGGGAACTGTATCCAATCTGCCAAGTTTCTTTGGGTACTATAACATTTCTGTGAAGTATTCTGAATAGTGCTTCCTGTGTTTGTAACTGACTATAGAAGTACATACAATCAACTAGCTGGTGGGTTTTTGTGACAACTGTGCACATTTAGATAGTGTTTTTGGTGTGTGTCTGTGCACGCATGCTCTTGTAAAGTGCTGTGATGTCTGTGTGAGGACGGGCAATATGCAATGGTGCTATATGAATGCTTTTATAATCACTATGTGTCTTCCGTTTCAGAGAGTGAAGAGGAGAGAAACAGTGGGATGACTGTGAGGATGTCACTGCTGATGATCGTTCTGGCAGCGTTCACTGGAAACTATTTGTCGATATTTTTGTCTTAAATTGATCTGCATGAGTGGCCGAGAGTCTGGACATGTTATTTATTGATCAATGTAAGCGATTGTGAGTGTGTGTTTGGTGATTTTTTAAATATGTTTTTTTAAGTGATGCAGTATTACTTTTACGTTGTTCCTGATTGGCTATTTGTGCACTTTTAAACTGTTTTGGACGATGAAATGTTCTTTGGATTTTGCATGTGGTTGGGGGTCATATGGAGAAAAACTATGAAATGTGTTCGTGTTTTCAAAATTTACTGTATTCTGATTTTTTTTTTTTTTAAGGAAAAAAAAAGAGAGAACTAAATTGGAGAAACAGAAACTCGTCTTCCTCCTTGTGTTCAGTGATGTGGGAAAAAATGGCAGGGGAAAGAAACAGATTAAGTACAGAAAAATAAACTGTGTTACTGTTGGGGTACTTCACAAACAAGAAAAAACAAGAATGTGTCTGGCATTGCTTGGTTGTGAAACAACTGTTATTTTATGAATATCAATAGATGCAGTTTGAATGGCACATGAACAATGATGCATTACCTATCCACCCACCTTGACTAGTATTAATGAATATTGACAGATTACCTAGGAATGATATTTGGCTGACATTTCTGAGTTACCAGATTCCCTTGAAATCCAGTTAGACTGACGGCTGTGGATATTAATGCTGTTTATGGGTACCAATTACCTTGAAATCCTGTTACACCAGCATTTCTAAATATTGATGGACTATAAATCCACAAGCAACCTGTTCACATCCATCTCTTGTCTTAAGTCAGTAAAGACTGGGGGAAAAGAAAAAGACATTTGTTTTTTTAAATGTTGCTGGACAAAAGTTACATAGTATTGTATCAGGATTTTTTTCAGTATTTTTTCAGTTGAAATACACGTAAGTGATTTATGTACCAGAGGTAATTTGGTAATCTGACACAGCTGTACAATGATTAATTTTTGTGTTTCTATTATTTCTATATTGTGTTTTTAATAAAGGAGTGAAAATGGTAAAGTGTGTTTATTTTCATCAGGTATCCAGACAGCAACATACATCTGTGTTGAAAAAAACTTCAAACATACAACACATAATTTCAATTTTTATTTTTCTCAACATCATGATATATGTCTTGCACATTCTCCTCATTCATACATGATCACCCCCCCTCTCTCTCACACACACACACAGAAACACACACACCCTTCAATAACATTTCCTGATGCATGACTGGCCTGGTCAGTAGACAACAGCACAAATGGACATTTCTGACCCAACACATCCTAACACAATCCTATCAAACGCCATGCATATCCAAGTCAAATCACACAAAATTCACCATACAAGAGAACGATCCATGAAAATAATTCTTTTAACAAAAATGAACTTTCTCCATGAAAATTTGGGTTAAGCTGGAATTGGGGCCACTGTGAAATATGGTGACCAATACCACAAAGAAGCAAGAAATGTGATACCCACTTTAGCAAACACAGCAATTATTCAACAGACAAGGACGCTACAAAACAGATCAATTAGCAAAAGGACATTTTTAATTGCACACCGTTAAAAGTGCGCTAGTGTGTGAACCACTTTCTCCCCTCACCTCCCTACTACCCTCCTCTGTGATATTCTTACACAGAACTAAACAGACCCAAGCCAGATGTGAATCACTAACAACAAATGGAAATAAACCAGGTGTTCATGCAATGGCAAGCCAACAGTGTTGTTTCCAACTCTTCACTCTAGTTTCAATGGAATCATCTGCCATGAACTTTCTTCTTCCTTCACTATCCCCACCCCTCCCCCACCTTCCTCCCAAAGTTGTGAGACTCAGCAGTGAAGCAAGCAGTAAAATAACAACAGGACTGCAATCCTGCAACGATGTGGGGAGAGAACGGTAAACGAAAACAGCAACTTTTCTTTTCTTGCAACATACATATATATTATTTTCTTCCCCATCGCCATAAGGCTTCTGTTCTTTCAGAATAACAGAATTCACAACCCCACCACAGGAAACATCTTTTCACACAACTAGAATTCAACAAAATGTCCTCGTATGCCCAGCTGTGAATACTGCTCCAAAACAAAAAGCAGTAAACAGTATCAGTAGCTTAAGGAAGTGTCACTGCGTTCGGACAAGTCCATGTACACTACACCACATCTGCCAAGCAGATGCCAGATTAGGAGCCAGTTGCATTGCTTGATTCTAATTTTTTGACAGTTACACATGACTAAATGCCTACATTGACCAAACTACGCCATTGGTCAGTTCCATACTACACACAGTAGCGGGTACGACCATACTAAGCTCTTCCGTCTGAGCAATGCAACTGACTCCAGCAGCATAACCCAACGCACTTAGCCAGGCCTTGAGAAAAACAAAAGAAGAAAAAAAAAAAGAAGTAAATGAATATTTAAATAAAAAAATAAACAAAAAAATGATAAAAACCACCACCACCCCGAAAAAAAACTATTTCACTCTGGATTCAAACAATATTTCTTTTTGTTAACAGATTAAAGACAGGAATGGTCTAACTCATAATGACCACCCTGACAAGTGGTCTTTTAGGCTGGAAAATAAAGGTAAACAAAATTCCCTTTTCCATCAGATATATTATTCGTTTCTGGAATACACCCAAAGAGATCAACACAATAAAAAAGAAATGACACAAAACGAGCATAACATGAACCAGTCTTGGTTTTTTAATACACACTACTGTCTATGCAGAGTGCTTCAAATGACTGTGGGGCAAATCTTGTGCTAGGTAGCCTTTGCAAAGCTGATATTTCCTTACTGCTAACTCCACACTGACATGATCACTACAAACAACAGTGTGCACCTTCAAGCCTACTGTCCCTGAGCACACTGGTAACTCACACTTTTTCCATGCACAGAACCTTCTGGAAAGATGTAGTAACCTTCTGATTTATCACGCTAGTATGGCTATTTTTTTGTAGGTTTGTTTGGGGTCATTTTTCTGGCAACATTCGAATGAGATGATACATCAGTGTTGTCTGCAGCACACCCCTAGCACTCATTACATAACTGCCCTAAAAAGTAAAGATTTGTCCTCAGCAAAACTCGGAAAGAATTCCATGTACATAAAATTCAAACACACACATGCATGCAGAGAGATGAAAGAAGAAGAAAAAAAAAGGAGGCACTGGATCATGGCAACATGCTCTCCCCAAGGAAAGCAGCCCAAATTTCACATAAATTACAATGCTGACTGCTACTTCAGTCAATTTCAGTGATGTAATTCTAATCAGCGCTGTTGTTCATAGCTCAAACTGGGTTACAGCTCAGTGGCAGAATGCTTGCTTCTACTGAAGTCAATATCAGAGATGCCATTCTTATCCTCACTGTTATTTACAGCTAAAACTGGGATATTGCTCAGTGGCAGAATGCTCAGTTCCACAGTCAATTTCAGAGATTTAATTCTGATCAAAACGGTTTAATTCTTCTCATTGCTGTTGTATACAGCTAAAATTGGGATGTAGCTCAGTCGTAGAGCGCTCGCAAAGCACAGGGACTGATAATGTCACAGCATTTCCTTAGAAGGTCCACTCCTGAAGAGGGATGTAGTGCCTGAATAGCTCTCTCTCTCTCAACCTGCTATTTCAACTATCCATAATAACCCAGGTAATAATCATCAATAAAATCCTGTCTTCCAGGTTAACCTTGTTCAATTTTGTTGAGAATGTTAAATAACCCATGATGGGCTGACTTAATGCTGAACCTGGAATTACGGTTAAATGCTGTTCTTGGAATCAGGCTAAATGCTGTTCTTGGAATTATGGCTAAATGCTGTTATTGGAATTGTACGAATTCACAACACAAGCTCTAAAACTGGTATTAAAAAAAAAAAAAAAATCATCAGTTCATTATGTTCCATGAATTAAGCAGTAACCCAAATTTTCACAAAGGGATACAATGGATGAAATGGGTAAACACAACAGGAACAAAAACATTCTGACCCACCTCTCACTAAATTACTAAAACATTGTGGGACAAGGCCAACATTCCTGTTATTAAAAACTGACAAAGAACTGAGAAGCAGGCTGAAAAAAAAAAAAAAGGATGAGTGGATGGATGATGATGATGATAATGATGAAGAAAAAATTTCAATCAATCATCATAGCATTCAGTCCTTCATTCACGACATCTGGACCATAAGGAAAGCAAACACAGTCTTTCAATCCCTGTGCTTTCTGTGGCGTTTGCGGCTGTGTGGCGATCTTCCTCGTGGTGAACGTGACCGTGATCTCTTGGATCGCTTGGGGCTGAAACACGGAGATCACATCTTCATCTTTAACTCTGCTTTCTCTTTTTTGTACTTTCTTACATCATAATGTGAACACACAACAGTATACATGCTGTTCTGTTTTACATTCATGCCTTTACACCATTTTCATGTGACAACAGTTCACTGAGAGAACCTCCAAAAACTAATGGCAGGCTGAGATAACTTACAACAAAGAACGGCCAATGGAATGGGCTAAATGTTTCTGACTTGTGTGATGGTGGAAGAAACTCTTGCTACTCTTTGCACATCCATTCAGCTACAATTTTCAGGGGATGGGTGGTGGGGGAGCAGGGAGTAACATACTTGTCAAGGCAGTCTGGTGTGGGAGTAAGAATCTTTATTTTGTTGACATATGGAAAAAAAAACCCCAAAACAACAAAACCACCTTCATTGGCAGCTTCAGCTGAATTGTGATTTCTCTCCCACAGAGTTTGGGAAACGGACATGACTGCAAGTGTTGTGTTTTGACCATGTACTTTGGGACATGGTGGTTCACAACTACTGCTGACATCTGAGGCCTCAGAGCTCCTCTTCCATGGGGTGATCACACAGCTTCCACAACACCCAGGGCACAAGTATCCACACTAACAATGGAGCTCCTCTTCCATGGGGTGATCACACAGCTTCCACAACACCCAGGGCACAAGTATCCACACTAACAATGGAGCTCCTCTTCCATGGGGTGATCACACAGCTTCCACAACACCCAGGGCACAAGTATCCACACTAACAATGGAGCCTTCCATGGGGTGGTCACACAGCTTCTACAACACCCAGGGCACAAGTATCCACACTAACAATGGAGCTCCTCTTCCATGGGGTGATCACACAGCTTCCACAACACCCAGGGCACAAGTATCCACACTAACAATGGAGCTTCTCTTCCATGGGGTGATCACACAGCTTCCACAACACCCAAGACACAAGTATCCACACTAACAATGGAGCTCCTCTTCCATGGGGTGATCACACAGCTTCCACAACACCCAAGACACAAGTATCCACACTAACAATGGAGCTCCTCTTCCATGGGGTGGTCACACAGCTTCTACAACACCCAGGGCACAAGTATTCACACTAACAATGGAGCTCCTCTTCCATGGGGTGGTCACACAGCTTCTACAACACCCAAGGCACAAGTATCCACACTAACAATGGAGCTCCTCTTCCATGGGGTGATCACACAGCTTCCACAACACCCAGGGCACAAGTATCCACACTAACAATGGAGCAGTGGCCTAGTGGTAACACACCCAGCTAGGTCCTTGAGTGGTGGTCTGGGTGCTAGTCATTTGGATGGGATGATAAACTGAATTCCTGTGTGCAGCATGCACTTTGTGCTGGTAAAAGAACCCATGGCTACAAAAGGGTTGTCCCTGAAAAAATTCTAAAGAAAAATCTGTTGATCATAAAAAAAAAAACCCTGCAGAAAAAAAACCCAGAAAAAAACCTGTGGTGCTGTACTGAGGTGACAGCCTCTCTCCAGAGAGAACAGCCTGAGTGTTACACTGAGCAATCTGTTGTGACAAAAGACATTTTGACACCATACAATATACACTTGCTCCAACAGAATAACACATTTACTCTATCCAGTCACACATAACATAATGCAGCTTTTTCAAAATACACGACATAACTCACCTCTTGTTTTTCTTCGCTCGTTTTGGAGACACGGATCTGTTGCGTGGTGTAGCTGGCGACCTTGACCTCTGGTGTTTGCGACTTTCCCTCACACTGCTGCCAGGTGAGTCAACACCTTCGTTGTTCTTCTCCTGTTGATGTGGCCAAAAAAACAAACATCAACAGTCACACACACACACACATAACACTGTCAATACTTCATTACAACCATCGCGACATATGTTTCAATGGCACACCCACAGCAACACCCTTATTTCAAGAGAGACCTTGAGTAAAGGTCCACAATCCTTGTAACTGGGAATATCAACAGTTACAGTGCAATAAAGATCAAGAAAAAAGCAACATAAAACAAGAAAGGCAAAGCCTTCAAGGCTAATGTGTAGTACCTACATAATGAAACAGGAACTATGGAACAGAAAATAAAAAATACTCTAAAGAATATCATGATGCAACAGGACAGTTTTAATTGCACACTGTTTGACTGAGTGATCTTCAACACCAACATTTGAAAGTGCTTGTTTTGACAGAGACCAATCACAGAACGCAGTTTTAATAACTGATGAAAATGGGAAGTAAAACCAAGCTCAATAACACTTCACCATCTTTTCCTTGTGCCATGCTGTGACCTTGAACTCTTGACCCCAGCCACACAAAGAAGCTTTCAGTCACTCCAGTCCTATCATGCCTACCTTGTTGATAACCTATCAGTCACTCCAGTCCCATCCTGCCTACCTTGTTGATAACCTATCAGTCACTCCAGTCCCATCATGCCTACCTTGTTGAGAACCTTTCAGTCACTCCAGTCCCATCCTGCCTACCTTGTTGAGAACCTTTCAGTCACTCCAGTCCCATCATGCCTACCTTGTTGAGAAGCTATCAGTCACTCCAGTCCCATCATGCCTACCTTGTTGAGAAGCTATCAGTCACTCCAGTCCCATCCTGCCTACCTTGTTGAGAAGCTATCAGTCACTCCAGTCCCATCATGCCTACCTTGTTGAGAAGCTTTCAGTCACTCCAGTCCCATCCTGCCTACCTTGTTGATAACCTATCAGTCACTCCAGTCCCATCATGCCTACCTTGTTGAGAAGCTTTCAGTCACTCCAGTCCCATCATGCCTACCTTGTTGAGAAGCTATCAGTCACTCCATTCCCATCATGCCTACCTTGTTGAGAAGCTGTCAGTCACTCCAGTCCCATCATGCCTACCTTGTTGAGAAGCTTTTTACGGTAATGGGCCACCTGCTCCGCAATGGACATCTGACTTTTCCGGGATCGTCGCCCTGTCTCAATGTCGTCTTGGTATTTGACCACCTTCATCTGTAAAACATTAGTTTACGGCTTTTGAGCTGACAGCTTTTATCTATACTGCTAGCTGGAAATTTCTTTTACTGTTTCAACTGTCACACACAGATTCAATTAGTGAGGAAAAAGATAATATACAATATTATTATATCACTTATATTTCCATCCTTATTTTGTTTTTCTGAGATGAAATAAAGTCATTCTCATTCTGATGGTATTTTCCAGTCTATGAAAATCACTTCAACAAGCACTGCAGGAACCAAACTGCTTTATGTTCAAAGCATGTCTTGTGTTGTTAGACTATAATATCAATGTTTGAAAATAATTAAAGTAACATGATGATTACAATTATTAACAAACAAACAAAAAAAACATGCTGCTATTTGTGAACATGTGCTGCAGGGTGAGACAACTGAAAGGTAAACAGCTGAATTCCATGCTCCACTCCCAAGCTAAAGAGTAAGATAAAATACTTTCTCTCCTCTTACAAATGAATCTTTTTCCTTTGTAAAGATAATTAATGTGAAAAACCTGTTTGGAATTTTAACCTTCATCATTCGTTTGTAAAGATTAATGTGAAAAGCCTGTTAGGGATTAAAACCTTCGTGAAATTCAAAATTTATAAAAATCAGAAGCTCTGACGAACCAGAAGTGGGTGTGAATCAGGTGGAGTGGTATTGTATTACGTTTGTTCAGCAGCATCAATTACACTACACGCACTACAAAAAACACCCTTTGAAATCACAATTCAACATTTCACCAATGTCCACCAATGAAGGAGTTAAAGCAAGTCAGACAGACTCTGTGTAAGAGTTTCTTGCTGCTCTGTTCACCCAGAACTGTGATGTTTTGTTACTTGTACCAAACCAAAATACTGATCAAACCAACTCCGAAGGGAAGCAGTCTTGCAGGGGTGAACAGTCAGTCCCACACAGTGGTGATCTCACCTCTATTTCTCTGAGTTTGGCACGTCTCTCCTCCGTCATTTCTTGTCGTTGGGATGTGCCTCCATCCTCACTCTCGCTGGACTCACTGGCTGCCGGGGCTGCAGGTGCCGCTTCTTCCATAGGTCTGCAGGCCACACGGAATATCATATCAATGATGTGGCTGTCAGCACTCACACCACTGTGAAGTGGTGGCCTAGTGGTAATGTGTCCACGTAAGAAGCGAGAGACTGACTGCACAGGTTCGAATCCCACACTCACCAGTACTTTCTCCCCCCTTCCACAAGACCTTCTGGGCTTCAGTGGTGGTCTGGATGCTTGTTATTCAGATGAGATAATAAACCAAGGTCCCACGAACAGTGTTAACTTAGTGCAGGTAAAAGAACCCATTGCAACAATAGGGTTGTCCCTGGCTAAATTTTATAGAAAAATCCACTTTGACAGGAAAACAAATAGACTAGCATGCAGGGGAAAAAAACTGGCACTCTCCGTGTAGCAACACGATCTCCCAGGGGAGAGCAGACAGAATTTCACACACAGAAATCTGTTGTGATAAAAGATTCATTAAATACAATACATATTACCTAGAATTTCTATGACAACTTGCAGAAACCTGTTGGGAAAAAAACAGTAAAAAGTGGTCATTCAAGTCGTAAATCATTATCCACAACAATCAGCCAGAAATTGGAAAAATGGTCTAAATATATACCACTCAAGATCAAATGTGAATTTTCAGCCTTCCCAAGTATATTTTCCTTCTTTTGATGATGTCATCAGTGATGTCACAATGGACGTCCCACTGCAGTCAAGAGGTTAAAAGGAAGGGTTATGGACATGCTCACGGTCCAGAAGAGCCAGTCCATGTACCAAACCATGATATAAGAAGCCAGCACCACCAGCACAAAGTGTTCATTGGAATGCGGCCAGCAGTCAAAGGGCTAAAAATCCAGAAGCAGCGATAGCATTTCTCTCATCAACAGTGACAGCAAAAGTACAGTTTGGGCCATGGAACAGGGATAAACAAGGCAGATTTTGGTGGCGGTAATTAAGGCAGAATTTGGTGGCAAGCCTTATCTGGATCCAGATCAATGAATTTGAACTGGTTATTTTTCAAGGGAAAATGAGCAAATTAGGCCACACTTCAGTGCCAGCGAAGGTATCCACTCCATGGACTGGACTGTCCAGTTCTACTGAATGGTTCTGCTACAAACATCATCTACTTACGCTCCGTCGATGTCCTCATCAACACCCTGAACTCCATTGTCCTTTTCTCCATCACTCTCCTGTTCCAATGTGTCCCACTTGGAGGTAGTCATAGCTGCAACAAACCGTGCACTATCAGTTGTCACTGTAACAATCAGTGTACAATCAGTCACCACTGCAACAAACAGTGCACTATCAGTTGTCACTGTAACAATCAGTGTACAATCAGTCACCACTGCAACAAACAGTGCACTATCAGTTGTCACTGTAACAATCAGTGCACAATCATCACTACAACAAACAGTGCACAATCATCACAACAAACAGTGCACAATCATCACTACAACAAACAGTGCACAATCATCACTACAACAAACAGTGCACAATCAGTCATCACTGCAACAAACAGTGCACAATCATCACTGCAACAAACAGTGCACAATCATCACTACAACAAACAGTGCACAATCAGTCGTCACTACAACAAACAGTGCACAATCATCACTGCAACAAACAGTGCACAATCATTACTGCAACAAACAGTGCACAATCATCACTACAACAAACAGTGCACAATCAGTCATCACTGGAACAGGAGGTGATGGCGTATCTTTGTGCAGAGGAGGGTGGGGGTGCGGGTGGGTGGGGGTGGGGGGTACAGCAGGCACAGAATCAGCACAAATGTTTTCCTTTATAAACAAGCATGTCTCCACCATGAGAAATCCACAGTCTACACAGCAATGGTGGGGCTCCACTTACCTTGGGCTTCCAGTTCTGCCTCGTCCACGGTCTCCCACTTGGAGCGAGTGAAGGTGGGTAAGGGGACAGGGACAGGCTTTGGCTCTTCTGGCTTGGCTTCTTGGTTCACTGCCACACCCCACCACACAAAGCTCACATGTAGCACTTCCTACATTTCCAAAACACCCACCACCCATTGCTAGAAAACTCACTTGGCCACTCCTTTTTTTTTTGCTTCATATCCCTTTGCAATTTAAAAAACAACAACCAAATATATATATTTTTCTGCTTCCCATACCTTCTCTACCTTTATTAAACATACATACATATATATATATATATATATTTTTTTTTTTTCTAAGTTATTAAGGTTTATTTGCTCATTATCATTCTAAATTATTTTTCTCATAGATTTTTTATAAAAAGATGTCATAGAAAAATCTAATGATAAAACCCACGAACAAACTGTTACTGATCAATTAGGCAAAAGACCTGAAATTACCCCCTATATGACGAGGAAAAATTATAATTTGTACATTTTAAAACCTAATACAAAACTCAACAATAGACGACATGGGGCAAAAAACAACAACAAAAAACCCCACTAAAGTATAATCAAACCAACCATCATCAAAAGACCATGAAAACATCCATAAAACAATGTTTGAAACCTAAAGACAAGAAATGGGGATGTCATCAGCAGGAAGGAGAAACAAGAAAACACCTGTGAACATACAGCAATGAAATTCTTCTCAGTTTCACAGCAGTATATCATTAAATGGCGGGTTCTGTTTTTCCATCTCTGAAAGGTTCACAGGTTATTCTGAAATATCTGCACTGTACTTTTTCCAGCAACAGGATCAAGGCACTGGTGTGTCAGCATGTATGTTTGACCAGGAAGAATGAGAACATCTCCACCACTATAACCCATCAGGTGCAGCCAAGATGCAAACCACAGACCTCAAAGACCCTTAAGATGCAACTCCAGAGCACTAACCACTCAGCCCATCAGCATGATGTTTATCTGTAAGCAGCAATGTGCTGCAAACACAAAGACAACAGCACAAACTGCTGACCATCTGTGAAATCTGAAACCATCTGTCGTTTCATAGCAGAAGTCCATTTATTGTAGCTGCCGCAAAGAATTCTGAGGTAGATAGATCAACCATTCCCTAAGAATTTTTTTTTTTCATTTTCATTTGATCAAAATAGGGATGCTGTGATGTAGCGTACATGGATCAGTCTGAACCCTTAGACACCTTGAAACTAAAGACTGAAACTCCCTTTCCAACCCACCAAACTTACACGGCATGCCATCAAGGTCTTCACCCAAATCCTCGCCATCCAGATCTTCTGCTGGGGGTGGCTTGACCTCCACTGGTGGTGGTGGTGGTGGTGGTGGTGGTGGTGCTTCCAGAGGGGCCCCATCCAGATCCTCTATTGGGGTACCATCCAAAAAGGCTGCCTCTGGTGACTTTGCCTGCTCTTCCTCTGGACTCTCCGCCTGTTCAATGTGAAGGAATGATCAAGTAAGAATCTGAGCGGTCGGTTCGTTTATTTGTTCAGCAACCGATCTTATCAGGTGTATGACATTCTGCGCATAATATCCCAGAACGCAGCCAAATTCGAATCAGGGTGGTCAGTTCGTTATTCATTCTGCAAGTGATTGTATGAGGTCTGTTACAGTAAGTGCACAATATCCATGAGTGCAGTTTTATGAATAATCATATGGCTAGAACACATCCATGCAAGCATACACACACATTCACGCACACACACACACTGTACTGTGTACACAATGAGGCATATTCAGGCACATGTGTTTCAACAACATTTAGTTGACACAATCATGAACTGTTATTGTATTGTTTGCTCCATAATGTTAATGTCTGCGTAAAGCAAACTTGATCTCCATTCATTACACATTAAGATGTTCCAAACATGTAATAATAATTTTTTCTTTTTAAATGTTACACCATCTTTTCATTTAAATTGCAATATACTTCCGTTTACTATCAAAGGTGACATCCACAAACCAAAAAAAAACAAAACAAAACAAAAAAAACCTATGGAGGAAAATACCCCCAAAACTAGAAGTGAGGAAAGGTAAACTTATTTGAACAATGTGCAACATGCAGAACACAAACACGGGTCAAACGCTAACCTCCTTGGCTGCCTGTTTGGACGGGACCAGACCCAGGAATATGTTCTGCAAATTGATCAGGAAGTCAAGTGGGTAGATCGCCCAATCCTCCCAAGCTCGAAAACACGCCATCACTCTTTGCTGCACACACAAGTTATCCTGTGTACAATGAACTGCAGGAGAGAGGGAGGGACGGGGGGGAGGGGGGAGGATGGAGGGAGGGGGGGAGGGGGATAAAGGGGGAAGACCGAGAAAGATTGAGAGGAGAGGGATACATCAACAGTTCTTCAAATGCTCTCGGTTTGGCTAAATAAACCTTCTGTGTCAAATTATAGCAAGCTGCAGCATCCAGCCAATATTTGTGGCCAGTGCAGGCCATGTTCCTCCTCAGCCAACAACAGGCATTCCCACCTTGTGAGTTTTGAACACATCTGTCTTTCTTCATGTTATGGCCAGGCTGCAGGCTAAAAAGCACAATGGGTTTGGCTGTCTCACTTGCCCATTTCTCACAATGGGTTTGGCTGTTACCTGCCCATTTCTCACAATGGGTTTGGCTGTTACCTGCCCATTTCTCACAATGAGTTTGGCTGTTACCTGCCCATTTCTCACAATGGGTTTGGTTGTTACCTACCCATTTCTCACAATGGGTTTGGCTGTTACCTGCCCATTTACCTACCCATTTCTCACAATGGGTTTGGCTGTTACCTGCCCATTTCTCACAATGGGTGTGCTGTCTTGCCAGGCTATTTGACACAAAAGGGTTTTGCTGTCTTACCAGCCTATTTGACACAATGGGTTTGGCTGTCTTGCCAGCCTATTTCCTTTTTTTTTTTTTTTTGTCTACTATTGTTTTTTGTGGCTCATCCTTTTCTTCTACAGCATCTGTAGTTTGTACATTTAAAGCATGTAATGATTTCCTGTTTCAAATAAGGAGATAAAAGCTTGTCATGCTATTACTCATTTTTGTCTCACCACAAACAACTCTAGTTGAAACGCCACATTTGTTCCAACACACATACACACAAATTACCAAACCATTTCTTGGTCGGCTTCAAATCAATCACAGCAAGGCCCCTTGCTTACCTTGAACTGTTCCGCTTTCAGTCGCCCTTCTATCCCATTGTATGTCTCGTTGACGTCTTTGAAGATGTCTTTCAGCTTCATCTGAAAGCTAGAGAGGGAAACAAACAGTCTTGATCCAGAGGAGTGCATACCTTTGACACAAATGCTAAATTAACCAGTGCTCAAACAGTGCCTCAATACAGACCCAAACGATTGCAGAAAAAAACAAAAATCAGCTGGTGCTTCAAGCATGCTGCCCACACACACATTTCAAGTTCTAAGCAAATATGAATAAAGGTTTGTAAAAAAGAATCCACAAAATAAGTGAGAATAAGCTAATACATTAACTGTACCTGTTCAATCATTCTCAGTAAAAGCAATTTCAGGAACAGGACACAGACATGCTGACACAACAGCCAGCAAGTGAGGCT
Organism: Babylonia areolata; assembly: GCF_041734735.1. Lineage (NCBI taxonomy): Eukaryota > Metazoa > Mollusca > Gastropoda > Neogastropoda > Buccinidae > Babylonia > Babylonia areolata. The sequence continues at coordinate 39,409,218 of NC_134888.1, read as the reverse complement.
CAGTACTCCCCCTTCAACCCTACCCAGGTTACAAACAAAAGATGCAGAACGAATTAATGAAAAAATATTTATTTCTGTGGTCTTTTATGACCTGCTATAAAAGCCACTACAGTCTGGGATTCTCTTTGACTCCACGCCTGTGCTCAATCTGTGTGTCAAGTTCCTCTGTGTTTCAGGTTCATGGGGGATGTCGCTGGAGGAACATGATAGTGGTCTCTTTAAAAAACACACTGCTCATTGTTTAGCTCCATGATATAACGATCAAAGTTATCAGTATAGGGCTTTAAAGGCAGTGTCCTTGGTGTTTGAAATCAGAAGAGGCACCACTAAATGCTAACTTTCTTGTAAAGGCAAAGTTGCCTGGTTGTCAATGACTGACAGATGGACTTACCATTTTCTGAAGAAAGAAGCGTTTGGAACTTTGGCACTGCTGTTGTAGAGAATGTCAGACACCAAATACAATCTGGCAATCTGCAAACACGTCAGGATGCTCATGAACTTTTAATACCATCAACAGTTAATAATCAGAATAGTGAATAATTGATTACATCCTCGAGTGATTTTTAATGATCACAGTCAATGTCAGAATCTTTTTTTTTTTTTTTCAACAACATGTAGATGGAAATATTTTTTAATAAAGTGTTAATATCAGTTGAAATCTTTCAAGTCAAAATCAGTATCAAAGACAATAAGCTCAACAAATAGCTGCTCACAAATAAGCAAAAACATGTATCGAAACTTTACAAGAAGGCATATATCTTGCTTTGTAAACATAGTAGTAGCAGTGTTCTGGTTTCGAATCAACTGTTTCGTTCTTCTGCACATGTCCCTATGCATAAATTGTCCAAACTCCTTGTAGGAGTTGTAGCTCAATCCTCTTCAATGGCTCACACTCTTACAGATTTTTCTTTTTTTTTTAATAAATATCAATATCCACTATGTCATGAGGCATCTTTACTTCATCACTCGCAGATTCAGATTTTCTGCCAACATTGTTTCAATATAATCACTTCAACAACTTTTTATCAAGATGCCACTTTTATCTTCAGTATCTATAATTTTGTTGTCGTTGAAATGGTGATTTTTGGGAATGAACTTCTAAATTCAAGGCAGTCTTCACAAATCTGAGTGGGCCTGGCTACGTTGGGGTCACCGACCTTCTTCTCCTTCCTCACTGCTACAATGTCTACTGTCTACAAGTTGATGTGAACAAGCGTTTCGCCACATACCTTCTTGGGCAGAGGTGTCTGCAGTATGGAGAGAGCTTCACTGATGCACTCCACTATCTCCTCTGCTGCCTCTGCATGGTCCAGACACCAGATCATGACCTCCCCGACCTTTGTCCTCTCGGGGGTCAGGCTGCGCAACATATCTTCCAGACGATCCCGCTGACTAGTGATCATAAAGATGATTGGCGATTTAAATCATTGAAAAAACAGTGTGCATATATTACCACAAAGGTTGAGGTAAACACAGACACATGATGTACGCACACACAAACACACATCACAGATACATTTATACCGTTCTCAGCACCAAACTTTTATCTTTCAATCTTTCAAAGACCACAATCTAAGAGCAAGTCTCATCCATTCGAGCTATTCAATAAATGGCAGGAGATTAGTGTCCTTTCAAAAAAAAATTCACACAATCATAGATAAAAAGCTGAGCAACAAAGACGGGAAAACCAAAAAACAAAAGAATTATGAAAGAATGCTACTAAAAACTAAACAAAAAGGCCCACAACTAAGTTTACAATCAAACACAATATATAAATATGAGTCACAAAGGTAATGAAATCTACAACTTTCTTTGAAAACAAACAAAAAGAAAAAAAGTTGGTAACTGAACAGAATATAACATGGTGAACCACAAGGGCAGGAAGACCTAACAGACTATGTTCAAATTTTGATGTTTAAAAAAACAACCAGTCTTTTAATGCACTGGCACACCATGCAAAAGGACGCAAGACTACAAACTGCACCTACCTGTCAGTCAGCGACCCCTTCTTGCCCCCGAAGAGGGGCAGGTTATGGTCAAACTCCACCTCCTTGTCCACCAGTTCTTCCGGCATACCCTGGGTGTAGGGGTTTATGGGAGGGGGCCTCCACATCGACCCCCCCTTGAACATACGGAACTCTTCTGTCCGCCATTTGTACGGCGAGTCACCCTGCAGCATTCCAGTACAACTGGTCAGTTCACAGGATTACAGTCCTAACTTTGAAAGGAGGGCAGGAGGGGAGGAGGGTAGAGGGGAGGCTGAGGGTGAAAGAAGCACAGGACATTTAACATTTTAATCAGAGTTGTGGGGAATGAAGGGGGGGGGGGGGCAGGAGGGCAGGAGGGTAGAGGGGAGGCTGAGGGTGAAAGAAGCACAGGACATTTAACATGTTAATAAGAGTTGTGGGGAATGAAGAGGGAGGGCAGGAGGGCAGGAGGGTAGAGGGGAGGCTGAGGGTGAAAGAAGCACAGGACATTTAACATGTTAAGAGTTGTGGGGAATGAAGTGGGGGGGGGGGGGGGGGGGACAGGAGGGAAGGAGGGTAGAGAGGAGGCTGAGGGTGAAAGAAGCACAGGACATTTAACATTTTAATCAGAGTTGTGGGGAATGAAGTGGGGGGGGGGAACAGGAGGGGAGGAGGGTAGAGGGGAGGCTGAGGGTGAAAGAAGCATAGGACATTTAACATTTTAATCAGAGTTGTGGGGAATGAAGGGGGGGGGACAGGAGGGAAGGAGGGTAGAGAGGAGGCTGAGGGTGAAAGAAGCACAGGACATTTAATATTTTAATCAGAGTTGTGGGGAATGAAGGGGGAGGAGTGGAAGGCCGCCCAATAATCTTCTCCACTTTACACCTTTTTATTTCTGAAATGCAGTTGCTGGAACCAAAGTTACCTGCCTTGTTTATTTTTCTCAACAAGCTGATTCAACATTACCCAAACCTATCTGAAAGACCTGATGAATATGCTGCATCTACCCATTACATTTTTTTCACGAACAATCTCTTCCTGACAGAGAGTCTTACCTGAAGTATGCTGAAGAGCTTCCAACGGTAGTAAAGGTGGTTTGCCGACTGGTTATCAAACAAAAACCTGTTGCAAACAGTGACCAGTGTCAATGGAAACCTGTCATAGTGTGATGCTTTGCACTGAGCAACCCCCATCTTACATCAAAACAACCCCTCCCCACTTCCTGCTCCACACACACACACACACCTCCCATTCTTACTCTAGTCATGGAAGAATGTAATCATGTTCTAAAACATTTCATCTCTATTACTGATAATCAGTTTCCTTTCACAGCCTAGTTCTGTCTTCAGTTGTTATGCAGTTGCATGTGTATGGAAACACACACACATACACACACACCATACACATTCGAATTTTCATCTAAAAAAACAACCACATCTCGCATTAGATATACAAGCAACAGTATTAATGCTTACCTCTTCAATTCCATTATACATATTTGGTTATCTCAGCTACATATGTTAGAAATCAGTAGAACAATAGAATACAGAAAACACTAAGAAACCAACGCAGAAATTACTCTACATGAACCAAATTTAATTGGATTCACAGACTTTTATCAGGAAAAACAAAGTGAACCAAATACTGACCAGACACAATACTGAACATCAAATGAACTCCCTCCACTTTGCAGACCGTTTTCAAAATATAACAAAACAAAACAGAAACTGGACATGTGCACTGCTTCACAAAACAATGCACTAGTGTCCACTACTTACCATATTCAAGTGTGAATACATCCATCAGACACTTTTTCCCCACAAAAAAGGTTTAAAATCAACAATTGACAGAGAAAAGAATTTCTTTATATATTTTGTGTGTGTGTGTGTGTGCGCACATGTGCATTGTTATCAGGTATAAAATGCTGTTGGTCGGAAGGATGGATTCACACCTCTAATAAATGCTGTAGTCCGGCAAATTTTATCCCAAATAGCTGAAAGAGAAGCTACTGTCCTTCAGTTTTAAGTTTATCAACAAACAAGACAGAAGGAAAAAAAGGAAAAAAAAAGCACATGTACATTGTTATGCTCAAACCTGACAGACATGATGGGCATAATAACTTTTAATGTCATGAAGTAAAACTGAAGGCCAGATCTAATACGCCATCTCATGTTCAATCAGATACAAATCTATTGTCTGAACTTTCTAAAGACAGTTCTTTTTTGTTTCAAAATAACTTATGTTTTGGAAGCTATAGGTATGCAGCAAAATTGTATCAAAAAGCAGATGAAGGAATGCTCTTTTCTGTAATATTTAAAACAAAACAAAACAAAACAAAAAAAAAAAACTAATACAGGTTAAACAACAGATACTGATAATCTACTTCAAGCACCCGAGTGCAGTATTTCCCAAAGATATACATGATCTGTATTTATCTGCCATGAGTGCAAGCAAACAATACCAGCTACATAATTATATGTATAGCTCTGCAATGGATTCCCCCCCCCCCCTTTTTTTATAACAAAATTTGTAGTCAATTCCTGTCTTCTTTTCATTATCAATCAATGAAGGAACGTATACATAATCAAGTATGTGCTGTTCCAAACTCCTGTTTAATTCAATCTCCAAACTGACTGTGGCCAACACAATGTAAGACAGCAGCCTGGAACAAGCAGTTTAGAAAGACTATTTGTGACAGAAAATGGCTACCTCAAAGAACCCAGAAAGTAATTACCCAATCATAATTCTTTTTACGAAAGGTCTGGCGCAAGTGCCCTTTTTCTTTTCTGAATTCTGGATGACTTCCACCTCTGTGAACGTCAAATATGAAGGCAGCTGAAGAAATGAAAAGTTTGTTTTATCTTTATTACATTAGAAACGATGGAAGAGGGAAAAGAAAACTGCTTTAATGTGGAAAATTGTGCAAAAATGTGATATATCAAAGCATGAACAAGTGCCTCCTTGTGTCTTATGTGCTGCCTTTCAAAAAAGTATTTTCCATTATTAGTCTTCACTGGGTTTTTTTTTTACTCACTTGTGTAAACAAAGTGAGTCTATGTTTTAACCAGGTGTTCGTTTGTCTGTGTGTGTGTGTGTGTGTGTGTGTGTGTTTGTGTGTGTGTGTGTGTCCGTGGTAAACTTTAACATTGCCATTTTCTCTGCAAAAACTTTGTCAGCTGACACCAAATTTGGCATAAAAATAGGAAAAATTCAGTTCTTTCCAGTCATCTTGTTTAAAACAATATTGCACCTCTGGGATGGGCACAAAAAAATAAAAAAGAAGCCTAATTATATGCAAACTGCATTTACTGTTATATTTATATTTTTTGTATTCTCTAAACTTGGCACTTTGACCTCTTATTCTGACACAACAAGAGGAGTCATTATTATCATTTTTTGTTCAAACAGGAACTTCTTTTGCTAAGCATGGAATTTTTATTTATTTTGCAAACATTTTGGTGCAGATAGTAAAAAAGGGAAATTACTCTGTAATTAATGCTAGGAGACTTAATTTATCACAAGTGAGTCTTGAAGGCCTTGCCTCTCTTGTTTTTTTTTTTTACATTTATCAACTATTGATGAACATACGCGTGAGTGTGAGTGCAAATAATGTGTGTTTCTAACTTCATGTTTTTTCACTAACACTACAGTGATACTAGAAAGGTGAATGTATCTTTGTGTGTGTGTGTGTGTGTATGTGTGTGTCTCTGTGTGTGTCTGTGTGTGCCTGAAAGAGGAAGACAGAATCCATGAGCATGTGAGTACACACACATACGATCATTGTGCTTGCAAATTACTGGATTATATATGCTAGTTAAAAAGTATATGGATATTTAACTTCACTTCTGGTTGTGTGCATGTTCATTTCAAATTCTGATTCTTACTGACTTGTGAAAAAAAAAAGCTAATAATTTCTTTGTCATTAACATCTAAAGTAAAAACAACCAATAACAAAAAAACAACAGAGAAAATGCATTAAGTGGGGAAGAAAAGAAGAGAAAGACAGAAGTAAAACAAATCTGACAGCAAAGCCACGTCCATGCATACCTGAACTGAGGATTGTGCAATTCCCTATTCATAATCATGGCTTCAAACATGGGACCCTCGCGGACGACAAACTCTATCATCCGATGGATCATGTGCAACTGCGCTCTGAAAGAAAACAAACCCATAGTACCCTGCCCTTGGAGGATCTCCCCGGGGCTATCATGTGATGCCTTCACACACACACACACACACACACACAATAAACACTTCAACAGGAAAACGTATGCCCTCAAATGAATGCTTTTTATATGTGCATGCAAGACGACAGGGTGATCAGGTGAAGGAGGAAAAGTGAGTACCACCCCTTTTGTGCAAGCGTACAGAACAGACCAGCAGAAACAAACACATACACCGGATAAAGGGGAACAAAGAGCAAGCTGCAAGCACACTATCTACTATCAAAAGCGTATATACATGTGGGTAAATAAATCACAGAAAGAGAGATGTTTGTAAATTAAGAAGAAAAAAAAAAGAGAAAAAAAAGGAGAACAAAATGAAATATATAATTAACACCAAAAAGAAATGTGGCATGCTCAGTAAGGAACTTTTAAGTAGTTGGCATGATTTCAGTCTTCTGTTATATCAATTTTCTTTTGTCCTTTCAATAATTTAAGTCATTAGTATCATTTTCATCCAGCATAATCAAGAACAATGATATTTTTCTTCTGTCCTTTCAAGAGTTTAACTTTTAAAGTCTTTGGTATCATTTTTTTCAAAGTCTATTAAAATCTGCACTAGTGGGTAACTTTCAAGCATAGATCATTACAATCAAGAACAATTTTTCTTCTGTCCTTTCAGGAATGAAAGTCAGTGGTATGATTTAAGTCTATGAAAATCAATAACAATAACTTTAATGATGTTTTTTGCCCCCTGCAATTCATTTAAAATACATACCACAACATGAGCTCTCCGTATCCCGAGTTTGGTACTTTTTCAATCTAAAATATAGATTGGATGCTCGGCTTGAAAAAATCTAAAAACTAAATTGTTCTCCATCTTATGCAGCAATTTCTTTAGTAAAATGAGGAGTGAAGGGGGCCAGGAATGACCAACAATATCTCATACAAGGGGAAAAAAACACAACCCCCCCCCCCCCACAAAAACAATAAGAATACCAAAACACTAGACACCCAGAAGGAATGCCAACACAAACGGACAACACCAGAAAAATACAGACAATCGCAAAGTGAAAAGACAGCTTGAAGCAAACATTATCACCCCACTCACAGTGATTTATCTCAAACCACAAGCATCAGAAGATCAAGGAAAAAAATGATTACGAACCAAAACAAGACAGAAAAAAAAAGAGGAAAAGGAAAACAGAAAAACAGAAGAAAAAGACGGGACACTAGTAGTTCAGTTGTATTAAATTTCACACAGGTGTGCAGTCTTTAAGCGATAGCCTTGAGATGGCCTTAGTGGTCGGCGAGGCTCTAAGCACCATAATTTCATTTCATTTCATTTCAGTCTTTAAGCGCAATGCACTGCTACACTGCTTACTATATGTTCACTGCTATGTTTTGATGAACAGTTAATATGTATTCTGCATGATGGTCTGACACAGGCATTCTAAAGTTGACAACAAAAAAATCTGTGACACAAAGCACAAAACAGCCTTGTGTTGTTTTATTTCATTTTTTAACTAATTATTTTCTTTCTTTAAACTTTTTGAGCTTCTTGCCTTCATCCTAAGGCCCTTGTCTTGAACTCAAATATGGTACCAACCATACTGTATCCTTTTAGATTAAACAGTAAAATATCTAGATTCCTTCATCAGACTAGTGCAGCTGTACGCTCAGGCTGATAATTAAAAAGCTGAAACTCTTTTTAATCATATATCTGGTAGTACTGTTTCCTACCCACCATGGGCTGAAAACCTGCACTCATTTTTGCTAAGAGCAGCAGCCATTCAAGTATTTGATTGTCTCTACTCTAACAATGAGGCAGCTATACTCCATTTTGGGGTGAGGTGCATGCTGGGTATAATTGTTTCTACAAACCACCCAAACCCCATAATGAATTGTGGGAAGTTAGACATGCATATGTGATCTTCTGCAAGCACACAATGGAGATTAAGACAAGAGCAGGTCTGCAGATATGTTGGCCTTTAATATTGCATGGAGCATCCACTGTTGTGTGCGGCACAGGGGGGAAGGAACAGGGGCAGGGGGTCTTACAAGCTCATTTCATTCAGCCATCTGAATCAGAGTAGTTCTTACATCTGAGAAGGGACAGATATGCAACCACCCCATCCCAACAATGAGCCCTACTTTTTCACTTTTCAAATCATCAATTGTTGATTAATAACTGTTGTCTATGAAGTCCTTTAATTTAGTCCCTCTTCTTTGTTTAACTCGTTCCACTCCAGGTACAAGTTAACTCGTACCATGATTACTTCCCCTATTGACCTGGCTTGCTTGGCCCAGTTGGCGTTCTAAATTGAGCCATTTACAGATTCCAGAAGCATGAAAACGAAGCTTTGATTGACAGATTAAATCAACAATTCTCCACTGATTTTCACTGTTTTAGTAAACGACACTACTGTTTACTGTAGTGGTCTCTCACAGTGCTGGTCCAGGGGAGTTATAACAGGCATGCAGCTGTGGGGCACAATGAGTTGAGACAGATACATCCAACCTTTCTACATGTTAACTGGCACAATTTCAAATCTGGGAGTTAGCCAAGAAGATAAAGATTCACAGCAGTTTATGAACAAAATATCAAACCCTAATCCATTATCCACCTGGATAAACGCTGCTTTAGTCTGAATAGCGTATCATTTCCCAATTGATGCACAGATTTTTGGACTGTTTACAGATAACCCACGCACACATTTCTAAACATTTACAATATAGATTTCATTTAGTTCCTACACCCAAGAGGAAACAGAATAACAAGTCTAAAGTCTTCAGTCAGATATTGTTAAATGACATACTGATCCACAGTTTAAAAGGAATGTGAGTCATATACTGTTTCATTTTGCATATTTTTTCTTTTACATACAAGAATGGAAGTCAAACATTATTTTGCTGAGCATAACATCTATTTTGTGTGCTTACATTTAGCACAGTTTGCCCTTTTTTAAAACTGCGTAAACAAGCAACAGGAACAAAATGATATACATCATGGCACAAATCTCCATACTGACATCATCCAACAATGAATATGCAAAGAACATAAAGCTTTTTCTATTTAAGAAGCATCTTATTTTGTTACAAACAAACAATACAAAATATGGCTTGTTTCTTAAACCATCTCAATGTAAGATATAACATCCTCAGAGTTTTTTGATAGCAGTGCATAACACAAGGAAAAGTGAACACTCCAGCACACAGTATTAGGGACAACACAAAAGACTGCTGAAGATATGGATGGTAAAGCGGATTTAAACCCACCAGTGGTATGCACACACCCAATAACCATTTTAATAAATGGATAATGAAACACACACGCATACACACACTATACAAACACACAAACAAAAACAGCAGTGGTACTGGCAGACTACCAACAATTTAACATACAGAACACCTAAATGCAATCCACAAGAACAGGAGTGTTGCAAAGCTACACTTTTCAAGATACAAAGAAAGGAATTTTCAATAAAATAACAATTCTAGTCATGTTTCCCACATCTTTCCCACAGACATATCTAATTCTCCAGAACATTGCAAGAGAAATTATTTTTCTTTCAAAGGCTTCAAATCCAGATATCATCAAGGTCAACTGGAGAAACTGACTGAACATCTGTGTCATTATCTTATCTATACCAAAAATCTTGTTCCCAAATGCAATTTCAATAAAAGTATTTACAGCATCACACCAACAAAATGTGTGTCATTAAAATAAACCGTAACAAATGTTCTTTCCCTACACCAATCAACCTTCTCATCTCTTGCCCCATCCTGCCCCTTGAAATGCCCTCTTAATCAATCATACTACTGAAACATTACTGAAAGCAGGAAATGAATATTTTTAAACAAGCACAGAGACAGCAAAGCTGTAAATATTTTTTAAAGTTTTAATTCCAACTGTTATCATAAATCCAAGCTTCTTCCATTTTCCTACAAGAGTATGAGCATGCATATCAATACGCAAATTATATGCACGTGCGCGTGTGTACCAGAAAGCACTTTGCATGAGTATTGCAAGTATATGCTGTGTACATAAAATGATAAAATCAAATTTTTTTGTTTGTTTCGATAAATAAATGAACAAAACAGTAAGCCATACTGCTAATATCTGAGCAGTGTTAACTGTTGATTTGAGAGCGTCCTTAGAACACACCCAGTGCAGAAAACATTGTACACACGTCATTCAGCAGCAAATCAGTTAAGAATAAATCATACAGAACCCTTTAACTCACACAAACACGCACATAAACACAAATAATACAGAGGAAAAAGACAGAAAGAGAAAGCAAAATGTGTTCAACCACTGCTGTCGTACACAAACATACATTTCTGACACTTTGGAATGCAAATATACACATCCAAACACTCACAATGTAATTAAAACTACTAAACGATGCTGAAATAGACAGGCAGAGAAAACGTGTGGAAAGAGAGACAGCAAGAGAGAGAACGGCGTGGTCAACCATCGTTCAGAAGAGGTCCTTGTTCCTCGTAGTCCCAGTGGCTCCCAGCTGTTGCACTGGACTATCCCTCTCTTTCTTTTTACCTAGCCTTCACAAACTTTTCTTTTCTTTTTTCTTTTCTTCTCTTTTGGATACCAAGTAGGACAAGAGCTTGCTTCTGAAGGGGATTTAAAAAAAAAGAAAGAAAAATTTCTTTACTTCTCTTTCGATTTCCGCGGTTCTTTGATTTCCGCTGTTCTGTGAACTTCATAAATTTTGAATTTCGAGCTAGTGTACTTTTTATTTCAAAAGCATGTCAAAACAAAACAAGAAAGGTTTTGTTTCTCTTTCTTCACACTTCTTGTTTTCTTTTTCTTTTTTTAATTCCTTTTTTTTTTTTTTTTTTTTAATATGATATAATACTGCACTTTTGTGGGTCAGGTCAAAAACATTTTTGACAGCCACACCCCCGATTCCTTTTTGAGGGAGAGAACTGTTACTCATCTTTTACTCATTATCAAGGTTTCCAACAGTAAACTCTCAAACCTGATTTCCAAGTATTTCGTCAAACAAAAACTTGAATATTTAAAATAGGGGTGTAACTCGTTTCATCCTGTTAGATTTCAGTTTCTTTATTCTGAAAACACTAGCAGAATTTTTCTTTATCTTTTATTTCAACAAACTGGTCCGAAATGGCCAAGATCAATGAGTGAGAAAAAGAGTATCAAGCTCTTGTCTCTGTTGAAATAGCCTGTTCAAATACAATATTTGAAAACCATGGCACAAAAGTGGTCAATTAAAGGGGAATGAATCAGAATCCAAGAAGAGTAGGTATACCTTTCAGTAGGGATTGTCACTTTGACAACAGCTTTGGCTAACGTCTGCAGAAATGGCAGATTTGAACAGAACATGAGTCAGGCTCAGGAAATGGCAAACATAAAAAAAAATAACTATATCAATTCTTTACCATGTGAAGCTAAGAATTATTACCCTTTACCAATTAATTACACCATAAAAAAAAAAAATATATATATATATATATAAATCTATATCTAAGACCATCAGCAACCCTCTCCACCCACCCACACTGCCCCTCATGAATGATAATCCTAATCCTCTAAACCCAGCCCCTTACTTTCTCCAGATCTTGGGGGTAAACATCTTTGTATCAAGAGACTACCAACTGGATTAGGACAATCATTGTAAATCAACAGATACAGCAGCTCACAAAAATCAGACTATTTTCAAAATAAATAATACTGTACATCAAACATCCCATACATATCAAGCCAGTCCAAATCATTACCTTTGGATTCATCCAAACAGCATGTTACCAGATGCTGTTGCTCATGCTTATCACCAAATCAAACATTCTAATCAATGTCGCATATCACAGGTAATATTCTCATCTCCAACATCAATGAAAGATATGACAGAAAGGACTGCTCAGAATATATATTTTAGGAGCTGAATGTAAATCAAAGAAAGCAGTGCAAGATCTACCACTGCCTGTCAAATCCATGAATAAAGACCAAAGGCTAACACACAAGCACACACAAAATGGAAAAATAATATGCATCAGAAACCATTTGCTATTGAAAAAGTTTAAACTTTTGCTGCTTTTTTTTTTCCATATCATTTTTTCCCCAGTTATTACTTTACTGCTCAAAGCTACTCAGCAAAGATCACATAGACACTAGAGTGTCCAAAGAAAATTTATAATTTCTTTAAAAGCTCACTCTCCTCTCCTTATCTGCAAGCTCTGAATTCAGCAGAAACCTCAATTCTCTGTAACAGAAGACGACCGAGATGCAATAAACTGTGATCTTCCCTGAAAAACCTTGACCAACTCTCAATACAATTTAAGACACACACACACACACACACACACACAAGACACCTGGAAATATTACCTTCTCCATGTCCTCAGGCTCCTCCTCTTTCTTGTCTGTCTGTTTCTCCTCCCGATCTTTGTCTCTGTCTGCCTGCCCAGGGGGAGGAACACTCCCATACGTTTTGTCTGCCTTGTCTCTGTCCCGATCTCGTTTCTTTCTCTGCGGCTGTGCGTTGAAAGGGAGGCCAGAGGGTGGCGGCGGCTGGGTCAGTTCCGCCAGAGCCGGAGGGATGTAGACAGGGTGAGGGGGGATGGGCACAGCCTTGCCCCAGCCAAGCTTCATTTCAAATCCCTGTATGTCTTTGCCTGATGCAGCAAACCATTCAAACAGCCCCGCTTTCAGTTAACGGATTCACGCCAGGTGCTTTTAGCTTGAAAGGATTTCTTTTGATTCTTTCTTTTTTTTCTTTCTTTTTTTTTTTTCCAAGGGATACACAAATCACTGCTGATTACTCAATGCCACCTGAAGCGCAGTCAGTACACCATTTTCCTCACCACAAACAACTCATGAAAAGATTTTTTCTTTTCTTTTAAAAGGCAAAGAAATCCTTCCAAAGTAATAAAGATAAAGTATACCTATCTGTCCAAACCATTCAACAAAGTAACAAACTGCACACACAGGAAACATCATTATCATAATCATTCTACAAATTCCGCAAATGTGTGACCTGCTCTCCCAAACCATCCTGAAACAATAATCAACCACATATTGACTTGAGAAATCTTTCAGTGACAATTCTGCAACAGGAAGCAAGAACATCATTGTAACACAATCATTCAATGAAATGCTGAAAAAAGAATCAAGGACATAATAATCTGTTGTTGTTTTTTTTACAACAAAACTCTGCCAAATTCTGAAACAGGAACCAATGACATAATAAATCTTCTTTTTTTTTTAAAAAGAAAAAAAAAAAAAAAAAGAAAAAAAAAGGAGAAATTCTGAAACAAAGAGGTGGCAACAACCTGCAACATCTTTCATCATCATCATCATCATCATCTTCATCATCATCAATGACAACCTCCCTCCTCTCTGACACCTACCTCTTAGTGCGTTCAGTGCCCGTTCTCCATCTTTGCGATTCATAAACGCAACAAAGCCGCAATTTCTGCCTCTGGACCTTTCCTCTTCCGTACGTGGCCACATGATTTTGACACTAGCAAGGGGACCGTACTTCCCAAACACTTCACACAGCTGTGTCTCTGTCATCTGTCAAACGGTAAAGAGGACTGTAGTATCCAGCATCAAGCATCAGCACATCACAAACAGGGCAAAACCACTGGGCCAACGCTGCCTTCAAAGTGTGCACTAACACATCAATTTGAAAACCTCACTTTCTCCTCATATCCAAATTATATATCTTACTACTGCTATCAGGCAGCAGCTATATTTCTAATTGTAAGGAACCGACCATGTCATCTCCACCCAAACAGGAACATCTCTGTTTATATTCAAGCATTCAAATCTAACCCACTGTTGACAAACCACTGTAATCAAACAGAAATCAAAATAACTCAGCAGTCTGCATTCACTGATTGCAACTCCTATTGTTATTGGTATGTGCCAGTGGACTTTTACGTATGTGACCATTTCATTCTGCAATGTTGGCAACCACTCCATTTTTGGGGATGTGCATACTGTACATGTTCATGTTTCAATCACTCAGTGACTGACTGAATGCTGACCTGGTTTACTGGATTTTTAATGAACAATTTTCTGCATGTGTGTATATATATGTAGGGGATTAAGGTACTGTACACATGTAGGGGATTAAGTCATCAGCAGATCTGCACAACTGGTGGCCTGTGAGATCAGAAATATGCCCCCTAAATACACCAGTTGCCACAATCTGATTTCAAAACCCAGGACCCCCAGACACAAAGTCTACCGTTTTGACCACATAGCAATTGCACCCATCAGCACTATCTTCATCAATTGGTGCTTGGCATTCAAACTGTTCACTTGTTCAAGAGACTAGTGATGTCCGATTCCTTATTCAAGATCCTATGGACAAGCCAATGCAAAGCACAAACCTTGGGGTTGATGTTTCCAACATAGATGTTAGTGGTGCTCTCATCTCCTGGGTCTGCTGGGACTGAAAAATAATCTTCACTGAAACCACTTTCCAAGCAAATTTTCCTTAATGACTTACCTATCATTACCAGTGAAAACTGTCCTTACCAACTGACCGATCTTGCAAACAAACACACCAATAAAAAATGTAACTTGACAGACACCAACATATCACATTTTTAATCATCATCACTAAATCAAGTTACTGGCTACTGACACCTGACAGCATATTCAATTTCAAAGACTATATCCCCAGTCCTGTGCTCTCCCTCATCAAAATAACATCCCCAAAACTATGAAACCACACTCAAAGTACAGGAATAACTGCTTACAAGACAGCAGAATTTGTGGACAATATGAACATGCGCATACCACTATGTCACTGTGTGTAAAATCAGGATTTCCTCAGACATCCACCATACTAATTTTACTGCCATCATTTAAAAAAAAAAAAAAAAAAAAAAAAAAAAAAAAATCACCCTAACCATTCAATTTTTGCAAGTTATTTTTCACTTTTTATTTTTCCCAAAACAAGAGTTAAAAACTATGCTCCGATTCAAGTTCGACTAACTATATCAATTAGTGCAACAGAAAATGCATTATCAATTCATTGCTATCAATCTGTACCTGATCCTTTTGAGAAAGGAATGCTCATGTCCAGAAAGTCAAATCCTTGTCGAGCCGGGCGTGGTTCTGGCACAGGAATGTTCACAGGTACAGAGGGATCAGAATCACGAATAGCTTTCTTTAACTTGTGGCGTTCTTGACGTTCCTCTTGAATTCTGAAAGCCCGTTCACAATGTGTTGTTATCATTTCTGATGTAACTCTTCTCTTAAAAAATATGTAACAAAATCTCCAGTTACACTGACATGTTGTTACAACTGATTATTACACAAATATGAACTAAAATGCTATCATAATTATTGTACATGTATCAATTCAGCTGCAGAAAAGTTTACAATAATTATATAATATGACACACTTGAAACTAAGATAAAAACAATTATATGTAATATGAAATGTGTGTGTGTGTGTGTGTGTTAAGTTTTGTTCTTATAGCTACATGTAAAACCTTCATCAAATTTTCTGATAGAATGCCATCTAAACATGATCACACATATATACCAGTATATATTGCCATAATGACATGACCACAAACATCTGTCTCCATAAAACTCCACAAACTTATTCCACACTGAACACTAAGGCACCCAGAAAATACTAAACTTAAAATGTTTTCATCATGCCTGATTTAGAATCTAAGGTCATACCTAAGCAACAAGTATTATGCACCAACTCAAGATCACAAATATTGTCTTTCAAACTGATAAAATTCCTTTTTTTCTTCTTTTTTTAAAATCTTTGTTGATAATTTCGTATCAAAAGACTGACTGAATAAGCCATCAAGCTGAGAGTACAACTTCAGATATGCCCACATTATTAAAAATGTACAATTCAAAACTGGCTGATCACAGGCACACAAAATATGTACCCATACTTCTATGCACATTACTCAACACTCACACATACTTCCACTTTAACACAATCTGACAATACAAATCAATTAGCGACTAATGATGCTCACATAAAACACACCCACACTTGTAGGCACACATATGATCGCACTTCTTCACACATGTGCGCATGCACACACACACACATGCGCGCACGTACACACACTCTTAAAGAACACTTACAACTTCAGTTCCTCTTTAAACAACTCCAGATTACTTTTCTTTTTCTCGTCCTTCTTCTTCTTTGATGAGGACCCTGTGGTAGGCTATACACGATGAAGGACCAAGGAGTAGGTAGGAAAAAAAATAAAGAAGAAAAGAGCGGGGGAAGAAAAGAAAAGCAAAACACAAATTAAAAGTTAGTATCATTTCAAAGTTGTTTTTTGTTCTCAACTTTACAAAAATATATTATTAACATCACCTGCGAACAGATTATAACCTCACAACACGCATTTGGATGCTTGCTCCCATCCATCCTTCATCAATCTTTTATTCTTAATCATTTACGACTTTCACATAGAATCATTTTGTGCACTGTACCATATTCTTTTGACAACCTGAAATACTGTAACTGGCTACATTCAAAAGGGTATAATCAACATGTTGTATCCCCAAGTGCTAATGTGATATATACAGCAACATAAACAGACATTAATCCAACTACTACCTTTTGAGTCTTTTACCTATGAAATCTAAAGGTCCAGACACACACACCTCCACAATACTGACACAAATTAAGTCCCTTTTGGTTTCTGAAACAGTGAGAGACAGAAAGACCAACAGTGAGAAGACAGCATGCAGAAGTACTTTGCTAAGTAGAACATTCATTACCTAAATCTAAATCAAATGGTTTTGTTGACCCAATATATTTAGAAAATTATAATCCTATCTGCACACACAGGTACAATCAAACAAACAAAAATATTATCAATACGTACGAATGAAGGAGGTTCAAATCGCGACTCCCGCTCCCTCTCCCTGCGTTCTTTCTTTTCCTCTTTGGTTTCTCGTCTCATGCCTGGATCTCCCAGTTTTGTTGTCGGACGATAAAGACGGCTTTTTTCATCTTTGCCAGCCACTGATTCTTCTGCACACAGTATGACACAGAAATAAAACAAAAACAAAATGCAAAACATTTTCACTGTCAAGTTCAAGAAATTTTATTTTGAAAAACAAACATGGAAATTCTAAAAATGTTTTTGCCAGACGCTACCAAAATGAAAGTTTTTTTTCTTGTCAATACCTTTTCAAATTTCAACATAAAATTCACAGCTTTCTAGCTTTCAAAATGCTTGATAGCACACTCAAATATTAACATAGCAGTTACATAGCAAAAGAAGTATAAAAATTCACAACCGAGAAGTATAAATAACCAGTCTGCAGGACATATTGAAAGATGACATGAACAAGTGTTAAGTTCCAAAAGAACAAGTAAATTACCAAGTAAATTACCAATCTATTTTCCAGACAGCTGAAACGTTCTCACTATCCTGATTAAGATTTCCACACTTCCTCTTCCCATGATGGACTAAAAATTGACTGAACAAAATAATGATGGCTGGCAACTCACGTGACTTGTCCCCCGGGTTTACCACTCCTCCTTTGACCCATGTTTTGGCCAACCCTCCTTTCTGCGCATCTTCAAACGACGCCAGGAATTCCTCGTACACAGCTGCTGTAGCTTCCTCATCTCTCTTAAAACAACAACATTGAAACATATGATATAGTACATTCACATTATATACAATACATTAATCATACATAGTATTGCAACATTCTTTTCACCAGATATATACAGACAAATACATGTTTTGTTTCAAAAGACAGTTTAGAAATAAAAGCAAGAATTAAAAATCATGAAAGATTATGTACTTTCTTAAACAGTTCAGAGACTAAAGCACACTCAACTCCACATAGTCTTTTTCTGAAGGTTTAAAAAATTTTTTTTTTATCATATTCAATTTTTCTTATTCAATGATCAATGACAAAAAAAAAAACAAAAAAAAAAACAAAAAAAAAAACCCACAAAAGAGATATACAGCCTTCAAGACTAATGTGTGCACACATGTGTGTGTTGCATGTGTACAAGTGTACAAGCGCCTCCACACTGTATTCTGTTTACACATGCACACCATTTACGTGTGAAAACAAACCTTCTTCTTCAGTTCCTCTTGTTCTCGTTTTGTCATTCCTTTTCTTGGAGCTCCAAGTTCAAAACTTTTAATGGTAGGCTCCTGAAAACATATGCATTATTAATATAAATTATTCACAAGGGAAGACAAGCAGAAACAGAAGTTCACTGTAAAACTTACACTGACATGGTTAAAACCAGACGAAAAAACAAACAAAAAACCCAAGAAAGGCAAGGTCTTCAAGACTCACGTGTGATACACATTTAAAGAAAAAAATAAAAATAAAAAAACTTATGAACATTCAAAATCAGTTTGTTGAAATGTGTTCTCTATTCATTATTATAATTATATACAGCTTTGCAACAACAAAAAAAGAGAAAAAAAAGTCTTCAATGCAGATTCGAACCATGGATGTTTAGGTCGAAAATGCATGGTTTTACCCACTGCACTAACATGGGTTCAAGGTTGACATTCAAAAATGATTATTTAAGCATGTTCTTTTAGCGGAATAAATATACAGCAGCAACTGAAGTCATAATGAGGTTTAAATCATGTTACTTTGGTATATCTCAGGCATTTAAAATTTTCTTTCAAGTTCAAGGTAAAGGAGATGTTCCCACTGCCTCAAAAACACTGCAATATATGTCCATTTTTATAGATCTGCAGAGATCTGTGTTTGACAAGCATTGTCTTTCCACTCATGAGAAACTATGCCAGACACCGTCCATTTAATTTCTTTTTTCTGTTCATTCTAGTTAATCCAGTGTCCACTTTACAATATTCATATGCAGTAAACACGTCAATAATGTAGTTAGTGTCACTGTATATGTTATGTCCAGAATGTGTATTTCTTTGCTTTTAATTGCGAACATGAAAAACGAGGTCATGTCTTCTCACCAAACAGAACCTACCTTGCAAGTTCCAGCAAGTCAGTGATAAGTGGTTTTTAAAATTTTCAGATTTCGGAATGAACCTTAACCAAATAAAACCATTAATGATATGGAAATACGGCTTAATTCGGGAGACTTAAAACCTATTATTGGTATGACTGTAAACATTTTTTTCATACTATGTTAGTCAAATTTGGTATTGGTAGACAAAGTATTTCCAGAGAAAATGGCAATGTTAAAGTTTACCACGGACACACAGACATACATACACAACATACATACACACGCACGCACACACACACAGACAAGCGAACACCAGGTTAAAACACAGACTCACTTTGTTTACACAAGTGAGTCAAAAACCACAAAAAAGGAAGAGGCATACGAGGGCTCAACTGAAAGGCTCATCAATTTAATCCATACAAATGTAATTACACATACATTATTTGTCTCAACCTCGTCTGTCTTCTTTCAGCAGTAACTAAACATCCATTACATGACCAACATCAATTTGAAGTTGTTTTGCTGCTTTTGATTCTTGTTGTAGCTGTAATATGCTAGATTTGATAATTCTGATTCTGATCTGGTATGTTGCAATCTCCAACACTGATAAATAAAATTGAATCAATGCTGAAATCCATATTCTATAACAGTGCACAAAATCCTTTCCACCATCACTTTGCCCTACAACCCTTGTGAAAATCTTTT
Source organism: Babylonia areolata (assembly GCF_041734735.1). Classification (NCBI taxonomy): domain Eukaryota; kingdom Metazoa; phylum Mollusca; class Gastropoda; order Neogastropoda; family Buccinidae; genus Babylonia; species Babylonia areolata. The sequence continues at coordinate 39,389,418 of NC_134888.1, read as the reverse complement.
CCACAAAAGAATTGAGAATTTCTAATCAGAGAATTGTGCACCTTTCAGCATTTGTCAGCACAGGCAGTGCTTGAGGAAATTACACATGACAATGGCAGTTGTGAGAAAAATTATGCAATGAATTAGAAAATAATTCTGGTGAAGAGAATGGCAATAACGGTAATCATCTGCTCTGCAGCGAGTAAGAAATCTGCTCCCTGTGCAGTATGCACTGACAGAGCGTTTTTGACCAATGGTTGTGACACGGACACTAATGACTGTGACATGAGCAATTCTGAGGACCAACTAACAATCTGATAGCATGCGTGTGTGTGTGTGTGTGTGTGTGTGTGTGTGTGTGTGTGTGTAACATCATGCATAAATTCCCACAAAATGTAGAAGCTACAGTAGACAGAATCTGTCCTCGAATATGCATTGTATATTTTCCAGCTAAAAAAAAAAAAAGAGCGACAGTAGTCATAGGATCAACCTACCATGTAGGGTAGGTATGTGTAATTGTGAACAGCATATAACTGCGAATGATTCGTATACCGCCCCACTTCGAAGCGTTCTTAATGGTTGCATTCAAAATCTAACGTCTGGTTTCAATCTTCTTCAAATACCTTAATGAATAACCATTTCCAAGAACCAGTCAAACATCAGCTATTTCTGGCCATTTCCGCGCTTTCTTCTCTTCATGCACCACTGCTGACCAAGGTTACAAACGTGCTCTCAAAATCCTAAAATCACGGGAAGCAAGTTGTAGGACTTGAACTTTGACACAGTTTAAAATAGTTGATTTGATTGGATATGTTGAATACGCATTACCAGTGCTGGGAGAATTTAAGAAAGCATATTGGTATCAGATCAAAATGTCAGTTTTGACAGGAATCTGCAAAAAAGTGTCATTTGCAATTAAACCATGGGATATTTTGACGTGAGTCTATTTGTGAACAATGCTGCATAGTTACTAAGCATTCTCAAAAAGTTGCGTTTGCATGTGGTGTGGGGTGTGTGTGTTTAAATGTTACTTTGTGTGTTTGTGTGCATGTGTGATCAAAACCAACAATATACAACATCTGGAGCAATGTTCCAATAATATGCTATGTGTAATGAGTTAAAGACCTGCTTCTGTTTTATATTGTCTACATGTGCCCTAAGTCATCGTTCATAATTAGACTTGCCTGTTCGCTTTTACCCTCAGGCACCCCTGCTATTTCAAATGTCAACAAAACGTTGAAAAGAATGAGCAAACTTTTCCTGGTGCAACCGGTCTTACTCTTAGAAAGCCTTCAAAAACAAAAGAACTGCGATTGCCTATCATATGACATGCTATCCTTACAGTACACACGTTAAGCCATCATTATCCTCAGGCGTCATTCCAACTGACTGGAGGAGTGCATACGTTACACCAATCTTCAAGAAAGGAGAACAATATAACCCTGCTAACTACAGGCCAGTCTCCCTGATGTGCATCGCATGTAAGCTCATGGAGCACATAGTCGTTAGTGCTGTGATGCAGCATTTCGAGGCTCACGCCATCCATTCTCAACGACAGATAACATGGTTTCCAACAGGGGCGATCATGTGAGAGCCAACTCCTGGAGTTTGTAGAGGAGCTAACCAACAATTTGGAGAGTGGGAAGCAGACATACATCCTAATTATGGGCTTCGCAAAGGCCTTCGACCGTGTTAACCACAGTCTGACTTCGCAAAGGCCTTCGACCGTGTTAACCACAGTCTGCTGATCCACAAACTCCAACGCTATGGCATACATGGCTCCACTCTCACATGGATCAACAGCTTCCTCAAGGATCGACGCCAAGCAGTCGTAGTTGATGGTCACCACTCCTCCTATGTCAGCGTTAGGTCAGGAGTACCTCAGGGTTCCGTGTTGGGACCTTGTTTATTCCTGGCCGATATCAACGACCTTCCGGACAAGCTGACAGCACTGGTAAGATTATTTGCGTACGACACATCAGTGTACAGGGTTGTAACCAACAGCGAACAACACAACCAGCTACAGCAAGACCTCCAGTGCCTATCGGATTGGGAGAAGAGCTGGGACATGCTGTTCCACCCTGCAAAGTGCATGTCTATGCCAGTCACCAGGAGCAGGAGCCCACTGGACCACTCCTACGTCCTGCACAACCACAACCTGGACACCGTCCACACAGCCAAATACTTGGGCGTCACACTACATCGTGAAATGACATGGGACACCCACATCAAGGGACAGTAAACAAAGATAACGCAGGGTTTCCTCAGGCGCAATTTAAAGATCAGCTCCATTTCCATCAAGGAGAAGTCGTACAAGGCATTCGTGAGATCCCTTCTTGAATATGCATCATCAGTATTGGATCCATACACACTGAAGAGCACAGACAAGTTGGAGGCCGTTCAGAGACATGCCGCATGTTTCTGCTATGTTTACGAACAGTGAGAATAGTGAAGTGATCAGAACAAATTACAAATGGACTGTGTCCACAACACCCCCCCTTTATGTGCCGGATGATCATCCTCAAGATCGTGGGCACCGAAGGAAAGAAGAAGAAGAGCTGGTCGCTTCGACTGGATCGTTCGACCCAACCTACCCTGTACCGGTACACAATCAAGACCCTTTGATGTTGGTCATAATCATATGCTCTGGTCACACAAAAACACTCGGCTAAAGTACATGTGGTGTCGTTAGTATTTTCATTCTTCCCCTATCTGATTTTGAACTGAACTCAAGAACATTATCGATCTGACAAAGTTCTGCAATTGGTGTAGAATGTTGCGCATATAATTGCACAGTGAGTGAAACCTCTTCTAAAAATAATAAAACTTGAAAATATGTTTTGTCAATGCATTACTTTGAAATTCCACTTCGTGTTTGCTGATAAGCTGACAGTCTAGCATTCTATAAAAATTATCAATATGCATTTCGAAAAATACAAGAATGTACGACAGTTTAAAAAAATGTGTCTGCAAAGTGCAATGCAAAACCACGCTGACACTTACCTTCGCCTTCCCACCCAACTTACGGTCTGCCATGTTGATGACGCATTCACAGCGACGTCTGCTTTCATTGGGAGAGAACTCTCAATGAAGCGTTATTTGGCGCGGGCGCTTGAATGAAAGAACGGACACCAACCTCGAAGCGCTTTACAAACACGGAGTCATTTGGATATCAGGTTGCCTATCAGGGCAACGGCTGCCATTTGACGCTTGTCATTCGTTTCTTGTCTCATTCAATCAGATTTCAGCGGCAGGCACACATACACACTCAGACATAACTTTTAAAAAAACAAATTGTGTGTGCATGTGTGTTTGCCACCTTTCTCTGAATTTCTAGTGAACACCAATCCATGTAAACAATTGAGTATCTTTGACAAGAAGTATATAACAGAAAGAATAAAGTTTTTACTATACTGAATTCTGGTCCAGTTATGCACACTTTTCTGGTTCATACTTTCTATTGTTCACCTGGACCACAAGAACAACTTTCTGTTTCAACAGTCCCTACATCAAAGTAGGTGCCAGAAATGGAGGTCCCATTCCAGCAGGTGTCGTGCCCTTGGATAAGGTTTTTTTTTCTCTGGTTTTCCTCACTCCATCCAAATTTGAATAGGCACCTGACTTCGGCTGGCATGGGTGAGCAGGGAAGGGAAGGCTGTTCTGGGATGGAAAACATAAAAAGAGGGAGGTAGGATCAGCGAAAGTACACCACACTGTTACACCTACCTCAGGTCAACTTTGTGATGCAAATGTCAGTCAGTCATGACATAAAAATGATTCAGTGACTTCATTTCACAAATATATATTGTTGGGAGATACAGAAACAGAAAGCATGAGGATAAGGGGGGTGGGGTGGGGTGGGGTGGGGGGCGGTGGAAAGAACAAACTAAATTACAGAGGGCTATGTGCAAGGCAGATTAGAAGTTGAAACATAGTACAGTGCAGAGAGACAAGAATGGGAGACAAACAAAAACATTTCACCCAGAAAGAAAGTGATCACTTCTTTCAAGACACAAAAGAAATATTTGGTATTTTATTCACATTCATTTATTCTCACACAAAAGATCTAACAGTCACCTCTCTGGTCTTCTACACACAAACAGTTCAAAATAAACACAAATGTGTGCACACACATTACCCAACTCTATATCATGTAAAATAACACAAAGAATTTATACCTGGAAATAGCTGAAATCCCAAAGATGGATGCTACAATCTGACTAAAAAAATCATTTTAATGAAGGAGGCAAAATGCCCAAACACATTTTTCATGACCACATCCATGTTTGAACTTATTATCCTGTACACTTTGCTTATCCCTGTTTGATGTATCATGCTTTTGTTGAATTTAGAAAAGCACTGAACACTTAAAATAACTGATCAACCCCCCTCACCCCCTGCCGTCCACCTCACCCCCCCCCCCCCCTCAAAAAAAAAAAAAGAGAAAAGAAAATGGCACATTTAGCCAAAAACTATTTCAACATTTGATGCTTTTAATTTAGAAAATGTAACCTAACCTCTTTGCAACCTACTCATACAGCTGGTCTGGTCTATCATGACAACTGAGACAGTTTCTAATTTCAGCAAGGAAAGAAAAAAGATCATCATCATATCTTTAAATCACCCTGTGGCCTGGGGAAACAGCCCTGCTAACATGACGACACTCATCTGCAACTCTGTTAATCCAGAGATGATATGAAACAGACATTTAGAAACCTAACTGAAAAACACCAGGATGCACTGATATCATACATGCACATACACCTTCTGACAGGATCAAGAAAAGGTATCTCAATTCCCTGTGAGTGCAGTGCATTCAATTGAACACCTGGATACATAGTCAATGCCAACTAAAAATGACGGCTTTGATGCCAACTGAGCAGCTTTAATTTCATGCTGCTTTTTGCATGAATATAAAGCTAAAAAAAATAAAATAAAAAAGAAAGCCTTGCACACATTCTTGCTTACCTAAGAATACATTAGCACCTGTACACAATGGAGGTCCCATTTCAGCAGGTGTTGTGTCCCTGGGTAAGGTATTTTCCTCTGGTTTTCCTCACTCCATCCAAATTTGAATAGGCACCTGACTTCGGTTGGCATGGGTGAACTGGGAAGGGAAGGCTGTTCTGGGATGGAAGCCATATATAGAGGGAGGTAGGATCTGTGAAGTTATATCACAATATCAAAATACTTAATGGCATTGACAGAATGGGGTGACAGAGTAGGTGTTCCTGAAATTCTCCATATGGGAGGAATGTGTAGGGTCATTATTTAAAGTTCCTGTGGGGAAGATGAAGGCAATGGAGAGCCCATAGTGAGACAGTTTTGGTTACTTAAATATCCCCTTAGTTAGCTTTGTGGACGGAGTGGCTGTTTATAAAGGAAACCACAACTACAAATTCAAAGGCATTGTTTTTGATCATCCTTGCTGAGGTGACATTAGCATGACTACTTATGTTCTTCTTTCCATGACACAACCAACATCATCTTCATCACAATCGCTGAACATTAAAACGTACAAAAGTGTGTCCATGATTAAGCTATCACACAGGCAATGTTATCTGGAGAATTGAACTATGCTTCCTAGCCGATTGAAAAAAAAAAGGGGGTGGCTGGGGGGGGGGGGGGGGGGGGGGGAGGAGAAAAAAAAGGTATGCACACACATGTGAAAAAAAACAAAAAGACATTAAAACCCATCAACTTGCTGATGACTGATGACTGTCATGGATGGTGAATGATGGGTCTTTTCCTGCTTGACATGGATTACAGGGTCTTAAATAAAATACATGTCTGATCTTCTGCACGCAAATAAACACAAAGGAGGTTCAGGCATTACCAGGTCTACACATGCTGACCTGGGAGATTGGAAAAAAATCACCCTTCACCCAACAGGTGTTCAGAACTGGGGATTGAACTCAGGAAACTTGGGCAAGAATCCAATTCTCTGACCATTTGGCCACCGGATCCCTAATATCTTGTTCCTGAGATCTTCAAGCGGGTTCAGTACGACTCCATCCAGGTTTTCTGTTCTTGCTGCTGCTGCTGTTGTTGTTTTCTTTGCAAAATCCTTGTTCATACCAATCATAGGTGTATTTTCTTATAATACTTCCATGCCATTCAGGTTTCAAGTTTGGGATTTGGTGACAAGACAATACTCAGTTCTGAATTTAATGGTATGACTTGATACCAACTAGGCCTGAGAATCGCAATGACCTGCAGTGTTGGTCAGAAAAAATTAGCAACACTCCTAAAGATATGTTCTTTAATACCAACTAGGCCTGAGAATCACAATGACCTGCAGTGTTGGTCAGAAAAAATTAGCAACACTCCTAAAATTAGCAACACTCCTAAAGATATGTTCTTTAATGTAATGCTTTTTCCCTAACTATGTTTTCAGATGGAGAATCCAAAACCTATCTGTGAAGTAGACAACACTCAGCTGTGTTGTCCTAGCCTTTGTGTTTTAGCCCACAGCACATGCAACTGTGGTTTGGAGTCAGCCCAAAGCAGGTGATTTCTGAAAAGTCAGATACATGTATCTACTTTTGTTCAAATACTTGTCTTCTAAGACATCAGTCTGTGATGCTTCCCTCTTGACCACACTGTCTCTGTGGTTTGGAGTCAGCCCAAAGCAGGCGATTTCTGAAAAGTCAGATACATGTATCTACTTTTGTTCAAATACTTGTCTTCTAAGACATCAGTCTGTGATGCTTCCCTCTTGACCACACTGTCTCATCTACCTTGAATCAGTTTTGTGATGCAAACATCAGTTTGTCATGACATAAAAATGATTCAGTGACTTCATTAATTTTCACAAATATATATTGTTGGGAGTTAAAGAGACAGAAAACATTGGGGGTCTGGGGATGAGGGGTGGAGTTCGGGGAAGAAACAGACACAGAGATGAAAAGAACAAACAAAATTACAGAGGGCTATATGCAAGGCAAATTAGAAGTTGAAACATAGTACAGTGCAGACAGACAAGAGTGGGAGACAAACAAAAACATTTCACCCAGAAAGAAAGTGATCACTTCTTTCAAGACACAAAAGAAATATTTGGTATTTTATTCACATTCATTTATTCTCACACAAAAGATCTAACAGTCACCTCTCTGGTCTTCTACACACAAACAGTTCAAAATAAACACAAATGTGTGCACACACATTACCCAACTTTATATCATGTAAAATAACACAAAGAATTTATACCTGGAAATAGCTGAAATCCCAAAGATGGATGCTACAATCTGACTAAACCTGACTGATCTGAAATCATTTCAATGAAGGAGGCAAAATGCCCAAACACATTTTTCATGACCACATCCATGTTTGAACTTATTATCCTGTACACTTTGCTTATCCCTGTTTGATGTATCATGCTTTTGGTGAATTTAGAAAAGCACTGAACACTTAAAACGACTGATCAACCCCCCTCATCCCCCGACCTCCACCCCACCCCCTCAAAAAAAAAAAGAAAAAAAAGAAATGGCACATTTAGCCAAAAACTATTTCAACATTTGATGCTTTTAATTTAGAAAATGTAACCTAACCTCCTCTTTGCAACCCAGTCATACAGCTGGTCTGGTCTATCATGACAACTGAGACAGTTTCTGATTTCAGCAAGGAAAGAAAAAAGATCATCATCATATCTTTAAATCACCCTGTGGCCTGGGGAAACAGCCCTGCTAACATGACGACACTCATCTGCAACTCTGTTAATGCAGAGAGGATATGAAACAGACATTTAGAAACCTAACTGAAAAACACCAGAATGCACTGATAGCAAGCATACATGTACATATAGCTTCTGACAGGATCAAGAAAAGGTATCTCAATTTCCTGTGAGTGCAGTACATTCAATAGAACACCTGGATACATAGACCAGTCAATGCCAACTGAAAATGACAGCTTTGATGCCAGCTCAGCAGCTTTAATTCCATGCCGATTTTTGCATGTTTATAAAGCTGCAAAAAAAAACATATGAAGTCTTGCACACATTCTTGCTTACATAAGAATACATTAGCACCTGCACACACTGAAGCATGCATGCATACAGACACATATCCTCGGGCACACACTCCTGCGAATTCATTTAACTGTGAAGTGAATTCAGTAACATGAATACCCTGAGAAATACATCGGATTAGAAGAAGTATTGAGACAAAAAAATGTTTATCACAAAAACAACAACAAAAAGTTTCACTCAAAATTCACCTGTCAAAAACCTGATGAACACATGTTTTGCACAGGCAGCCAGAGAATTTCATTCACAGAAGTATCCTAACAATACATGATCATCAAAAATACATGATTTACCTAAAGATGAATACATTGAGCAACTGTCAAGTAGAGGAAATGTCTGTACTGCATAGTTCCCACCAATACAATTTTTAACAAAACACAACATGGTAAGAACATACACATGAAGGAAACATACATATACGTAATCATTGAGGTATTAAAAACAAAGAAGAAGAAGAAGAAACTGGTCATGGTGAAAACTGCAGTTTTGTCTATACATTTGTCATGAATGAAAAAGTCAAAACAGGGAATCATAATTATTTCTTAACAAGTTATCAAACAAGTTCAATTAACTCAATTGAGTCACTTCAAGTCACTTGCAAGAAAACTCAATAACAATGTCCTTTTCTTTTTTTTGTCATTCAAAGACATTTGTACCACACTTCATACACTTTTGTACTGATTCAATCAAATGTCATCTGGCATGACAACAATGACCAGAAAGTTGGGGAATGTCTAGAAAAAGACGGCCATTGAGAAGAAAAAGCCGATAAGTACAGCTTTAGGGTGTGACATATGCTAAAGACGCATCCCAAATAGCACTTGGGAGAACAAGAACACTGCATTCAACCAATAAATTACACATTCACAACATCAATGAAACACGCCCCACGTTTAGAACCTGCAGCTTTTAAAATGAACAGCTCTGTATGGTACAATCCTATGTACAAAGGTATAATTTTTCAGTTCCATAATGAAAAATCTGTTGATTTGTTTTTTTTTTGGGGGTGGGTGGGTGGGGGTTTTGTATTGGCTTGACAGTCTTCCAAATCCACATACATATCACAATATACATCCCTAAGTCTCTGACCAAGTTAAAAAGCATGGTACAAAAAGCACATAAATGTATAACATGCAAAAACGATTACAGTCAAGATAATTCCATACTGAGTGTACCTTTGCAGAAAAAGAAAAGGAAAAAAAAAAGAAACAAATCATTTCAACAGTTCTTACAAAAAGGGTTATAGAAACTTTTAAAAGTTAAGCAAACAGCACTTGATTAATAAAGTGATGATTTCAGGCCAGCTGATTCCAGCCAAGTCTCAAACAGGCACCAGCATAGGAGATAGTGGTGCAATCCTTTCTCCCTTGCAAGCATCGTCACTAATGTCTTAGCCATGTGCAGAACCAATGTTTGTATAACTGCTGGTGCCCTTTGAATGGGAAAAGGGATGTGTGAGCAGTGCATTTCAACAGCAAGAAACCTCCCCAGGAATATGTAATTTGCACGTTTGGCAAGAAATTCCTGTCTATATTCAACTAAACTGATGAGACACTCAAGTCTGATTCATGCTAAAACTTGCATATAAAATGTAAGTCAACGAGACAGTTACACAGTGAAGTGATCAGAAGACCACCAACTGAGAATAAAACTACACAAATTAAAAAAAGAAAAAAAATCCCTTGTAGAATTTGACTAAGATGGTGGAAATTACAAACAATTCTATTCATAAAAAAAACATGATAACTTGTATCAACCACCATCATAACTTGTTTTAGTCTATACTATACTGAACCAACTGCATAACTAAGCTTACTATGAAAGAAGCTTGTAAGAAAAGGGGTATTGTTGCTATTATCAAACAACCTCATATTCTGAAACCGACATACATCAGCAATATCAGCTAATCTGACTCAAATTTGTAACAACAGCAATTGAATGAAAGCTATAAATTATATAACCTTTTCAGATTAAACCACTATTTTAAAAAAGCATAATGATCAGAATTCTTATTCTAAACCTTTGATTAAACAAGTAGAATAAAAAACCCACACAATTAACAAGACCATTCTCTGCAGTGTCAGATAATGAGATTAACCTGATCAAAGAAGGAATGATGAAATATCCAGATCAACTCGGCACTAAAATGAAACAAACACCCAGATCAAAACACTGAACATGCGCACCCCACTCCACTCTCATCCCAGCTATACAACCAGGAGAATCATTCAAGCAAGCAAGCAACAATGTCATACAAATGTGGACATGGAAAATCATGCGAAGCCAGTGTCACACAGTAACGGCTATCGTATGCACATGCTGAGGCCGGAAGTGGACCCAGTCGTGGTGGCTGGTTTACTGGGTTTCTTCTTCTTGTCCTGTGCAAAGCATTTCCACAGGCGGATGGTCTCATCTGCAGCAATGCTGGCCACAATCTGACCATCTGGGGACATGCACAGGTTGAGAATCCGTCCCGAGTGACCTGAAAACGGAAGCAAGAAAAAGGTCAAGGTGTCTATCACTGCTGCCAACAGCCCAGCCAACCACACACAGTCAGCCATATCCAGGCTGAAAACGCGGTCAATACTGATATCAAAAACACCTGGAAAAGAAAATCAGGCACAAGCATTCATGCACATAAACCTTGAACATGCCTCTGACACGGACCATTCTGTCAACTTTTCACCAGAGTATGTATATATATAAAACCTGAACCAAATACAATAAGACAAGATACACACACAAAAAAGAGACAGAAAAATATCCAAGGCTTTCTGGAAAAAAACATTGTGCTCAATCAACCAGCAAGCCAGAAAAGAAGGGCAGAAGCAAACAGCCAGAAACAAGAAAATCATACACAAGATCAAATTTCCAGCACATATATTCCAGAACTTGGGGGTACTATTTATACAGAAAATCCCCACCCACAAGAAACATTTTGTTTTGTTGTGATCAGCCTTGGGACCGCATGGCATGTTTTCCTCAACTTATGGAAGAAAATAACATGCCATACCCATACACTGACGTTTGAGAGTTTAAAGTATGTCTTCTATGTAATGCCTGTGAAACAGTGTTTTCATGAAACAAAATCTCTCTCTCTCTCTCTCTCACACACATTTTCTCTCTCACAGACACACGCTGGAAACAAAAACATGCACGAGTCAAATCAATGCACCAAATAACGTAAACATGAGCAAAAAGATACAAAAAGAAAAACACACACAAAAAGTGACCAACATAAACAATTAAACCGACTCACCGACGAGGTCAGTGATTTTGTTCATGGTGGGATATTTCCACAGACTCAGCTGGTTCATGGAGTAGCCATGGCCAGACACCAGTTCACGGTGCTCCTTTGACCACAGCACTGAGCACACCTGTACACAGCACAAAGTTGTGTCATTTTCTTCTTCTTTTTTTTTTTTTTTGGGTGTTTTTTTTTCTTTTCCTGCCCCAACAAATGTAGGAAGTGAGGAGGGTAAGGGGTGGAGAAGCAGGGGGGCGGGTGGGGAGGGGTTTCAAGCAACTATTTCTGAAATAGCTTTTCCTAGACCAGCCTTTCCTTTACTGTTTCTTATTGTTGTTGCTGTTGTTTTTTTGGGGGGTTAACATCTGTGTTTATACACAAACATGAGTCTATGTCACAGTGTTTTAGGGGGAGGGGGAAGGGGATGTGGGCGTGCCAATAAAAATAATCAATTTTCCGTTCTTTACAAAAACACATTCACTGTCATTCAAAAAGAAAACAACCAAGTTCAAACCCATAAATTGATAGTAATTCTTGGAGAAATTATTTTATAGTACCAAGTAGCCCAGGGAAGGGCTTATAATTTTCTTTTCAACTGAAAACTGCAAGCAAAAAAATCCACCATCTGCTCATAAAAACAAAACAAAACAACAACAAATAACAAAACAAAAACAAAAAAAGAGAAAGAAAGAAAAAAGGTTAAACCTTTAGCAAGGTCTGTTATCATCTTTCTCTAAACAACCCCTTCCCGTCATCATAATACAAATCAGACTAAAGATCAATTCAACAGCCCCTGTCAGTAGTAACAGCAAAAGTAGCAGATGTACTCAAACAGACTGTAAAGCATGTCCCTCCTGACAAACTAACAACAAGTCTGTTAACAACCCACCTGTGATTTTGTATCCACAGCTTTGATACAAGTGCCAGAATTGGTGTTCCAGAAGCGGATGTGGCGGTCGCTAGTTCCGCCTCCTGTGGCCAGCAGTCGGGTCTGCCACGGGCACCAAGATACCGCCTGCAACAAAACAATCACAGCGCTAATTGTTCTCTCTCCAAAAATATCAATTATCATTGTTAACATAAACATTCTAGTTGAAACAATATCCTCGTAATTTCAAAAACTTCTTTTCACTCTTCACCAATCAAGAATTTTCCCTGAAACCAAAAGTGATCTTCCCCCTGAAATCAGCAAAATCATTCCTGTGTGTGACTCTTTTTAATGCAAAATGCATAACAAAAACCTAACTTCCACTGTGCACCTACTGGCCCTGCATGTATGAGTCACACAAACTTCTGCAAGAGACATCACTTCCTTTCTAAAGCATGGGGAAATACATAACGTAAATGTAGAAAGACAACTATAAAAACAACAACAACAATAGACAAGAATAACAACAACAACATACTGTAAACGCAGCCTGGTGCTTGAAAATAGAGACAGACAGATAGACAGAGATAAAAAGAGAGGCACACAGACAGAAAACAGACATACAAACAGATAGATAGGCAGAGACAGATAATATACTAGACAGAGACAACAAACAGACCTGTAGACACATAAAGACACACATACAGACAGACAGACAGACACTGACTACAGATACAGACAGACCGACCTGTAGACAGAGAAAGACAGACATACAGACAGACAGATCATAGAGTGATAGACACAGACAAGCAGAGATGCCAACCCTTGTCAAGTTTGTATGAACAATCAGGAAATTTGGTAGGAAAATTTTGAATTTGGTAGGAACACTCAGACTCCGAGCCACATCAGCAAACGTGCACAGATGCTGTTTGATCGAGACGCAACTTGATTCAGCCAGGTTCTCTCTTGTTCAGGCAAACGATTAACATGATTGGTCCACTAAATGCAGTTACAATCTGAACACACATGTGATTAGCTGAGCATCATCACCCGAGACCAAAGTCAGTAGTGATCGCCCTGGTCTCACAATCGATAAATCTAGAGCATCTGGGTAATGTTACGACAGGAAAGCATGTGACCATGCCATGTCGTGGAAAATGAACTCCTCAGAACAATTCTGACATTGGCACAACATCACACCAAACCACACATCGAGCGTACCAAAACACAGGCAAAATCGTAAACAGTTGGCATCGCTGGACAAGACACACACACACACAGAAATACAAAAATGACACAAAAAAAGACGGAACCTTGACAGCCGCCTGGTGCTCGGTGAAGGTGTGAAGGGGGGCGACCTCCAGGCCCAGGGAGGTGTCCCAGATGTGCACTGTGTTGTCGTTGGCGCCGCTGGCCAGGAAGGCGCCGTCTGGCGACCACCTCAGGCCGCACACCTCCTGCGTGTGGTGGTCCAGGGTCCCCACATGGTGCGACGCCACCCGCACGTCATGGTGGTGGATGGCGCCCGAGCGCGACCCGCTTTTTGTGTGGGGAGAGGAGGGGTAGGGTGGAATGTTGAATGGTCAGATGATAAAAAAGCCTAGGTATGGACGGAGGGAGGTAGGGGTGTGTGTGTGTGTGTGTGTGTGTGTGTGTGTGTGTGTGTGTGTGTGTGTGTGTGTGTGTGTGTGTGTGTGTGTGTGCGTGCGTGTGCGTGCGTGTGTGTGTGTGTGTGCGTGCGTGTGTGTGTGTGCATTAACAATGTGTGTGTGTGTGTGAGACAATGTGAGAGCATGAATGAGTGATGGTAAAACAAATACACTTTGAGTTCCAGACAAAAAAATGAAATAAAAAAAACAAACAAAAAAACCCCCCTGAACAACAGCAAAAAAATCAGTATTGCTGCACTGTGGCGATTCATTCTCACTGGGGAAAGAAAATCTGGTGTGACAAAAAGTAATACAATACAATACAATGAGTGTGAGTGGATGCCACTCTGACAGCAACAAAATTGACCACTAAACTGTTTTCAGTCGGGGGCTTAGTAGATGGTGTCATGCAAATGTTGAATCTGAACAGACACTACTTTTATATAAACACCAGACTCAGCGGCGACCAAAAAATCAGTGGTTCCCTGTGGAATCCTGGCAGCATGTGAGCCTGGGTGTGACTGTGCATGGAAGGGTGGGAATAATACCAATAAAACTATGCTGTTGCTGGGGCAGCATACAACAATAAAAATTGGAGAAAAAAAACAAAACAAACCCATGTCACACAGATCTTTTTTTTGTGGGGGGGGGGGGGGGGGGGGGGGGGGTTAAATAGTCTTTTATTGTTTTTTTGTTTTGTTTTTTGTTTGTTGTTGTTGTTGTATGTGTGTGTGTGTGTGTGTGTGTGTGTGTGCGCGCGCGCGCTTTTTTAAAAGAATTTATTTTGACCAGTATTACACTTCACGACTGTGGTCAGAGATTATCTCATTTCAATGTGAGGTGAAACTGGGCAATGACTGTAAAAATACATGGGCAAAACTAACCTGGAGAGGATGTGGGAATTCCAATCCAGGCACCCGACCCTCGCTGAGTGGCCAGTCATGGTACGCACCAGCTTTGTCAGGTTCACATCCCAAAGCTGTCAACAGTGAAGATTTAAAGCTTTGTCAGGTTCACATCCCAAAGCTGTCGACAGTGAAGATTTAAAGCTTTGTCAGGTTCACATCCCAAAGCTGTCGACAGTGAAGATTTAAAGCTTTGTCAGGTTCACATCCCAAAGCTGTCGACAGTGAAGATTTAAAGCTTTGTCAGGTTCACATCCCAAAGCTGTCGACAGTGAAGATTTAAAGCTTTGTCAGGTTCACATCCCAAAGCTGTCGACAGTGAAGATTTAAAGCTTTGTCAGGTTCACATCCCAAAGCTGTCAACAGTGAAGATTTAAAGCTTTGTCAGGTTCACATCCCAAAGCTGTCAACAGTGAAGATTTAAAGCTTTGTCAGGTTCACATCCCAAAGCTGTTGGCAGCAAAAGATTTAAAGCTTTGTCAGGTTCACATTCCAAAGCTGTCGACAGCAAAAGATTTAAAGCTTTGTCAGGTTCACATCCCAAAGCTGTCGACAGCAAAAGATTTAAAGCTTTGTCAGGTTCACATCTCAAAGCTGTTGGCAGCAAAAGATTTAAAGCTTTGTCAGGTTCACATCTCAAAGCTGTTGGCAGCAAAAGATTTAAAGCTTTGTCAGGTTCACATCCCAAAGCTGTCGACAGCAAAAGATTTAAAGCTTTGTCAGGTTCACATCCCAAAGCTGTCGACAGTGAAGATTTAAAGCTTTGTCAGGTTCACATTCCAAAGCTGTCGACAGCAAAAGATTTAAAGCTTTGTCAGGTTCACATCCCAAAGCTGTCGACAGTGAAGATTTAAAGCTTTGTCAGGTTCACATCCCAAAGCTGTTGGCAGCAAAAGATTTAAAGCTTTGTCAGGTTCACATTCCAAAGCTGTCGACAGCAAAAGATTTAAAGCTTTGTCAGGTTCACATCCCAAAGCTGTCGACAGTGAAGATTTAAAGCTTTGTCAGGTTCACATTCCAAAGCTGTCGACAGCAAAAGATTTAAAGCTTTGTCAGGTTCACATTCCAAAGCTGTCGACAGCAAAAGATTTAAAGCTTTGTCAGGTTCACATCCCAAAGCTGTCGACAGCAAAGATTTAAAGCTTTGTCAGGTTCACATCCCAAAGCTGTCGACAGCAAAAGATTTAAAGCTTTGTCAGGTTCACATCCCAAAGCTGTCGACAGCAAAAGATTTAAAGCTTTGTCAGGTTCACATCCCAAAGCTGTCAACAGTGAAGATTTAAAGCTTTGTCAGGTTCACATCCCAAAGCTGTCGACAGTGATGATTTAAAGCTTTGTCAGGTTCACATCCCAAAGCTGTCAACAGTGAAGATTTAAAGCTTTGTCAGGTTCACATCCCAAAGCTGTCGACAGCAAAAGATTTAAAGCTTTGTCAGGTTCACATCTCAAAGCTGTCGACAGCAAAAGATTTAAAGCTTTGTCAGGTTCACATCCCAAAGCTGTCGACAGCAAAAGATTTAAAGCTTTGTCAGGTTCACATCCCAAAGCTGTTGACAGCAAAGATTCAAACAAAAAATTTATGTTCCCTTATCTGACAACAAATGATTGCTTTATACATGCACCAGAGTGTGTGAGTGAGTGAGTGAGCAAGTGAGAGCGAGTGTGTGTGTGTGTGTGTGTGCGTGTGTGTGTGCGCGTGCGTGTGCATGTGCATGGGCTCGAGATGAATATGTGTGTACCAGTATATGGGTTGCATGTGATGGGTATAGGTTGTACGTGATGGGTATGGGTTGCATGTGATGGATATGGGTTGTGTAGGATGTGCTTGCTGTGGTATAGCTATGCTGTGACGTGATACACTGCGCATGTGCACAGGTACCATTACTGTCTCGCACGAGACATAAAAAGGATTCTGGACAGCCTTGATTTTATTTCTATAGCCAAACCACTAAGTTGGCATAATCTGCCGATGTGAAAATTATATGATTTAAATGTGACAGGAGAACGCTGGACACTAATATCAAGTAACTGTAACTGTGTGCACACAGCTAGGAGATATTCCTGGTGTATCCTTATTTGTACAATCTATCCTTCAGAAAAAAAAGCATATTTAGACCTGCAGCTTCGCTAATAACTTTAAGTGTATAAAACAAATGGTAAACAAATCATGCCTGCTAACACACACCCATATCTCCCATCACCATGCACATTCTGTCATTCATAAAACCAGGCACACAAACTACAGATAGGCAAAAACAAAAAAGGCTTAAACATAGTCATTTCAAACATACATTCTTCTTACAGAAGAAAGCAATAAACTGAAGAAAACATACACACACATGCACATAAACACACGTTTTTCTCCCTAAACTCACTTTGGTGAACAAACGTTAAATTAATGACCAATCAACACACACACACACACACACACACCTGCACAGCACCATCTGACAGCCCCACAGCCAGCACAGAGCCATCAGTGATCCAAGACACACAGGAAATGTAGTCCCCTTCTGCAGCAGTCATCAAAAGGGTGATGGTGGCAGTGGTTGCATTCCACAGGTAGACATCACTTCCCAGGGCTGCTGCTATGATATTGTTGCTGGACCAGTCCAGAGTGTGCAAATCTGTGCAACCAAACAGTTCCAGCATGGAGATTTGTCAGTCAGAGATGTGAAGACAATCATCAGATCACATGACAATCCTTTTGTCCTTTTGTATTGAGGATGTGATGACCGTTAGATCTCATCACAATCATTTCCTGTTGCACAAGCAAAAACAATCACTGGATCAAGATTATTATCAGTGTATGCTGAGGACTTGAAACACCCAATACATGACGGTTACAATCATTTTGAGTCGAGGTCAAGAAAATCACCAGATCATGCTGTGAATCGATTGTGTCAAGGATGACAAAACGGTCATTTGATAATGATTACTATCATTAGATTATGATCATGTTGTTTCTTGTTTTCAAATGTTCAACTGATTTTGGGATTATGGGTGTAACAAGTGAAACCAGTAGTAAACCACAAGTCACTGAATCCTCATGCTGCAAGATAAGTGAACAGCTTGGCGAGTCCACAATTTTGTGCTGCAGTAGGAAATGCTTTGATAATCAATCATCTGATTCATAAACATATTCTCAGTCCTTACATAGACAATAACATGGAGAATACATAACAAACAACACCATACTGACATTATTCATAAATGGAAAGGAGCTAGTATGGACACAAGAAACAAAAACACAGTCAAAAGACAAATTCACGAACAGTAATCATCCAACACAACGGGGGCATCCAAGACGTTTTCAGGGCGGGGTGGTATGTATCGGGCTGAGGCAGACTTGGTCGACAGCACCTTCCCTGTGCTGTACAGCACATTTAGGTTGCTAGGCTGAGCTGCACACACATAAACACACACACACACACAAAACAATAAATACGACAGCAGCAAATTTCACCTCTAGACTGCTACCAATAGCATGCATATTTGATCTTCTGCTTGCATATACACACAAAGGGGGTTCAGGCACAAGCAGGTCTGCACATTTGTTGACCTGGGAGATCGGAAAAATCTCCACCCTTTACCAACCAGGCGCTGTTACTGAGATTTGAACCCAGGACCCTCAGACTGAAAGTCTAGTGCTTTAACCAATTGGCTATAGCGCCAGTCACTTGGAAACAATCCTTACTATCTGTGTTGGTACATCTTCATTTTCAAGAAAACGTTTTGAAAACTTGTGGACAATAATCCTCAATACTCCAAGTACCAAACAGCAAAAGATCAAGTGATCTATAATGCAGGATTGCCTATCACTGAGAATTATCAGAAAGTGAAAAACCAAGAACAGATCTTGAATATTTGAATGCAAACTGAAGCACACACACACATACACATAAGCAGTGAAGTACACACACACATACACACACAGGCTTTTCAAAACAAAAACCCTGCACTATTTAGTGCAACTCCTACTCACACTGGACTGAGCACACATTTTTAAAGCTGAGAATCTTGGCACCATTTGTTGCCTGTTTTGGCATCATGGCCTCCGTCAGCTGCTGTTGGTACTGGGTGTTTGAACCCAGCCCCGTGTCGTCCCCTTCTTCCTCTTCTTCATCATTACGATGGTGCATCAGTGCAAAGTGACTCATGTCCTGGTTCGTTGTCATCCGGTTGGGAATAAATCTGAAATATTGTCAAGAAATGATTACTTTTTGTAGTTTAAAAACTTCAATCAAATTCAATAAATTTACACTTGAACAGTGGTTTTTCTTCTTCTTTGTTCACAGGTTGCAACTCCCACATTCATTCATATGTACACATGTGGGCTTTTACGTGTATGACCATTTTTAACCTGCCATATAGGCAGCCATACTCAGTTTTTCGAGGGTGTGCATGCTGGGTATGTTCTTGTTTCCATAACCAACCAAACATTGACATGGATTACAGGATCTTTAACGTGTGTATTTGATCTTCTGCTTGCGTATACACATGAAGGGGGTTCAGGCACAAGCAGGTCTGCAGATATGTTGACCTGGGAGATAGGAAAAATCTCCACACTTCACCCACCAGGCACCGTTACTGAGATTCGAACCCAGTTAATGATTAAAAAAACAACAACCTGAAACTGAAAAATGCATTCTATTTCCATTTTCTCCTCCATTTCTCTCCATCTGTGCTGCAATGTACTGCAATGCCCAAAATTCTATCAAAGCCATACATATCACAGGATCGTAAACATTTATATATGACAATTATGGGATCAAGACAGATGCTCGTTTTAAGCAAAACCAACTTGCCGATCTTGCTGCCTTCCAGGGGTCAAGGTCAACTTCTTGTTTGGTGTCTTTCCACCCACGGGCTTTCCAGGTGTCATTCGATTGGTCCTTTCTGTCAGGTGTTTTCCCGGAGTTGTTCTGGGTGACTTGATCTCTTTGACACCACTCATCAGGCTACCCGGTGTCACAGGGTTTCTGGCTGGACTTTTGCCCCTGGTGGGAGTTTTGCAGTTCTTCCCAGGAGTCCTTGATGTGAAGTTCACAGGTTTCATAGGGGAAGAAACACCTACAGACAACAAAAAAAGACAATGTTGATAAATAAAAGGAAATGTGAAATGGTGAAATGCATGTAGAGACACCGACTAATACTTTATTTTGTGAGGGAGAAGGGAACACTTGATAAAAAAATATTCTGTTCTTAAATATTTTTTATTTAGATAGCTATTCATACCAGCCAATGAAAACTGTTTTCGCTTTTTCTTTTTTCATCCTGAAAATTCCCACTCTTCCACAACAATCTGACCATACACTGTAAACAGAATTCTTATAATTTACCATGGTCTGATGCACGAACACGCAGTAAAGTTTCCTGTGCTTTTCTCTGCCATCTTGCCTGGGGGGCGTTCTGTAGAGGTCCATCCATCTGTGTGACATCTTTCACCACTTTGTCAAACTGAAAGTGTGACATTTTCCTGTCGTTTCTGAAAACAAAAAGAGAAACAGGCAATTTACCGATGGGTTTTCTGATTACTTGATTTAAAAAAAAATTTGTGTGTGTGTGTGTCCTACAATGAGACTACATGCAGACTTTTTGTTTTTTTTGTTTTTTGCTGCTCCATCATCTGTATCCTTTAAAAAAAATTAAATGTAATCATGTAATCACCATTCTGCTCATCCAGAATCCCCCAGAAAATCACTGGTTGTCAGAACAATTGATAATATATCCATATAATTTCAGGCACTGCTGGCCAGGCATTTGCTTAGATGTTATGTAGCATATATATATATATATATATATATATATATATATATGTGTGTGTGTGTGTGTGTGTGTGTGTGTGTGTGTGGATTTGTCCAAATGCAGTGACACCTCCTTGAGAAACTGAACTAAAACTAAACTCATATGGCTTGCCATGTAATGTGCATTAGGATGAACTGGTTCATAATATATCTGTTAAGAAATATGTAAAAATTTCAATGCTGATTTTTAAAAAATGAAAAATGGTACATGCTTGATGTTGACAGAAAAAAATCCAAAGAAAATATATACTTTGCATGTAACTGTGACAAAAACACAGCAGCTAAAAAAACAAAAACAAAAAGCATGAACATGAAAATAATCAGAGTAACTTTTGATAGAAATGTTCCTTTGAATTTGACTCACACATCCAGAACTGCATTAAAAAAAAAAAAAAACCCAACCAAATGAGTGCCTCAACCAAAAGGATATTGACTTACCTTAAAAAGGACACATTTGTAATGCCCTATATAGCCTTGGTAAGATCACATAAATACTAAACGGTGCCCATACCTCCAAAGTGGCAATGTGTAGCAGTTGAGAAAGGTGCAACAAACTACAAAATGGGACAAAGCTTGTGAAAGAACTTCGACACATGACCGATAGGCTACACACACACACACACACACACATATATATATATATATATATATATATATATATAGAGAGAGAGAGAGAGAGTTAAAGAAAGAGTATGTTGTGTTCTCAATGAGACATTAACTGATTAAGTGATGAACATATTTCAAATAAATGCCATAATGGTTGTGTCAAACATTTAAACCTGACGCACCTTTTCTTCATTTCAGTACAGTTCCACAAAAAAATGATGAATGGAAGATATTAATCCATGAAAATATTGTTTCAATAACATACTTTGAAAAAAGTTATTTACAAACATATGATGAGAAACTGACTTTTACTCTGCTAAAGCCATCAACTATGAATGGATTTAAAAAAAAAAATCGAATGGACGATTCCTCAAAAGTTAGAGTACTATTTTCATAAGCTATGGTGAATACTATAAGCAACCTTGATCGAATTATACCCAAGTTTAAGTTATCCTGAGCAACAAAGATGGGACTGTCGATAAGCTTCGCTGCTGTTTTTATTCCCACGCTGGTAACAAGTTCTGGGCTTCTCCTTTGGCAGTTCGGTTAGTTCTATCTACTTGAATGGCAAATTCTGTTAGTTTTTTTTATGAGAATGCGTTTAACATTACCTCGAAATAGTTTATAAATAATTGCACAAGAGCATCCCATACAATAAGAAATCTTAATGAGTCGGTTTTCAGATTAAATAAAAATATTCCTTGATAACTCACTCCACACAGTTGTTTCAATCTGAGCGCCGGTGAGTAGCAAGGGACTTCACTCTTAGAAACTTGCCCACGTGTCTTGATTTTGTTGCACGCAGCCACGATCAATTTATTATCTTTTTTTTTTTTTTTTTTTTTTAAATAAATAATATATCATTATATTTTTTTAAACAATGAACGAGGATTAGATCACTTCTGGGCCTATGTGAAAGCCAAGTACACATCTCTGGTCCACGTTCAAAAAATCCCTACTCTCTGCTTCTGACACAGTACACATCCCACACAAGATGAAGACCAAGCGCCACCACCTCCCTTGACTGAACACCACACTCAAACGCATGAAAAAAAAAAAAAAGCCGCCTACTGACAGGCGCCAGGAAAACGGTCAGCCAACAAATTCCACCAGAAAGAGTGCCGACGCCAAATGCGGAAGGCTGAAAGAAACTATGTCAACTCCACCCTCGAAGTAGGCCTACAGAAACACAACAAAAAACCCAGTTCTGGCATTATATCAAGGCGAGGAGGCAGGACGAAGTAGGCCTACAGAAACACAACAAAAAACCCAGTTCTGGCAGTATATCAAGGCGAGGAGGCAGGACGAAGTAGGCCTACAGAAACACAACAACAAACCCTGGCAGTATATCAAGGCGAGGAGGCAGGACAGCATCGGTGTCGCCCCGCTGAAAGAAAAAGGCCAGCTTTTCAGTGACAACAAGAGCAAGGCCCGCATCCTACTAAATCAGTTCAAATCTGTCTTCACAAAAAACTCTGACACTCCCATCCCTCCGATCAGAATAAAGATGTAATGAAGACACTTATGATACTCCCGATCACCATCAGTACAGAAGGCGTCTGCAAACTACTCACTCGGACAGCTACAACCCCACAAAGCTTCCGGACCAGACCAAATTCCCAACCTCATCCTGAAAGAATGTGCCAGCAATCTTGCCCCTGCTATTTCAACAATGTTCCAGCTTTCCCTCAACACAGGAGACCTCCCGTCCGACTGGCTGAGTGCAAATGTCGCCTGTGTATACAAAAAGGGGGATAAGCATGCAGCAGAAAACTACAGACCTATTTCTCTCACATCTGTCACCTGCAAACTTCTTGAACACATCATCTGCCGCCATGACATCCTCACCCATCGGAAACACAACACCCTGACCTGACCACTCTCAACCACGGCTTCCGCAGCGGATTCTCCTGCGAGACCCAACTCCTTCTGACCACACATGACCTCCTGAACTCTTTCGACCCGGCACTGAGAAACACCAAGTGGATGTCGTCATTTTAGACTTTTCTAAAGCATTCGACACTGTCCCCCACAAACGTCTCCTTCAGTTCACAAGCTGCACGAGTATGGAATTAGAGGTCCCCTCCACACCTGGTTATCAAACTTTCTCCAGTGCAGGAAGATGGCCGTCGTGATAGAGGGCGTCACATCCCAAGAGACCTCGGTGGATTCCGGATGATGAAAGCTGTTCTTGCCTTGCCGATTCTAGCTGTGACGTCTCGGTCCGTGCCTCCCTGTCGGTCACGGTCAACAACGCTTCCCAAGTAGACGAAAGACTCCAACTCCCTGATGGGCTCTCCACTAACTGTGACTGGTGTGTTGGCAGTGGTGTTGATCTTCATCAACTCGGTCTCCTTGTTGTCGATCTTGAGCCCTGTCCTGGCTGACACTGATGGTCTCCAGGCGAGTGGTCTTGTCCTGCATCTGGCTGTGGTTGTGTGACAGGAGCGCCAGGTCGTCAGCGAAGTCGAGGTCGTCCAGCTGTGTCCAGTGTCCACTGTATACCGTTGTTCCTGCCTGTTGTAGTGGTCTTCATGATCCAGTCGATGACCAGGAGGACTCAGGAAGAGGAACGGTGACAGCAGGCACCCCTGACGAACTCTGGTCTTCACCTCAAAACTTTTGGACAGCTGGCCTGCGTGGGCAATCCTGCAGCTCATGTCCTGGTAGGTGCATCGGATGAGGGAGATGATCTTCTCTTAGTGGGACTCCGTAGTGCCTCAGCAGCTTCCACAGCAACTCTCTGTCCACATTGTCGAAGGCCTTCTCACAATCTATGAAGTTGACGTAGAGGGGAGAGTTCCACTCCAGCGACTGCTCCACGATGATGCGCAGGTTGGCGATCAGGTCGGCACAGGATTTGTTCCGCCGGAAACCTGCCTGCTGGTCTCGGAGCTAGGGTCGATGACCTCTTTCATCCTTTCCAGTAAAACCCTGTTGAAAACCTTGCCTGGCGTTGACAGGAGCCGATGATTCCTCGGTAGTTGCTGCAGTCCCTGAGGTCTCCTTTCTTCGGCAGCTTGATGATGATCCCTTCTTTCTGCTCAGTGGGCTGGTACCTTCTCCTTCTCTCAGATCTTGCTGAAGAGGCTGTATAGTATGTTGACAGGTGTTGGTGTGAAATCTCGGTCTTTATTGCTGAGTGTGTGTGTGTGTGTGTGTGTGTGTGTGTGTGTGTGTGTGTGTGTGTAGTGTGCCGTGTGTGTGTCAGTGTGTGTGTGTTGCCGGTGAGAATATGAGAGATCACACTGACACACACACATACACACGTGACGTCAGAACACACACATAATTTTATGCGTGTCAGTGTGCCTGTGCCTGTGTGTGTGTGTGTGTGTGTGTTGAAATTGGATTGGTTTCTTTGTGATTCTGCGCTCTGTGGCTGTGTCAGATCCACTGAGACAGGAAAATGTTGTTGCCAACACACACACATACACACACACATCGGCACACACACACACACACACACACACACACACATAGACAGATACACACACACACACACACACACACACACACACACACACACACACACACAGAAAGAAATTGGTGGTTTGGTCTTATTGACTATTCTTTTTTTAGAGTGAGAATGTGTGTGTTTTCGCCACTGAGTTTAATAGGACTATTGAGCTCGATGGTATACCCTCAATTTTACAAGAGTACACTGAAATAGAAAGGCCATGACAATGGACACTGTTCTGAACACAGACATCAGAAGCAGTTTCTTCGTTCTGCGCGTAAGCGCCTGGAACAGCCTGCCAGACAGTGTGGTCACAGCCCCATCAGTCAGTGCTTTCAAGAACAGGCTCGACACACACTGGAAGGAGCTCCCTGCAAAATTAGACCCAGATTGCTATTATTAGTCACTGTCGACATCTTGCACCACGTATGCATTTTCAGTTGTATTAGTGAGAAGACCTGTGAACAAGCTCCAAAGAGCTTCAACACGGACACTGTACATGACTGGATGCAGTCACTTGAAAACAATAAACCAATGGATGCAATTTATCTGGACTTACAGAAGGCGTTCGATAAAGTTCCACATAATAGGTTAATTGTTAAATTGCAAGGGTACGGTATTTGTGGTAAATTGTTGGAATGGATAAAAGACTTCTTATATGAGAGAACACAGCCTGTATCAGTAGGGACTGAGTCATCGTGTCCTGTTAAGGTGAGTAGTGGTGTTCCTCAAGGCAGTGTCTTGGGGCCCACACTCTTTGTATGTTATATAAATGACATGCCTGACATACTAGACTGTTTTGTGAAAATCTTTGCAGATGATACAAAGATCTATGAGGAAGTAGATTCTGATGTTGGTAGATTGAAATTACAAGTTAGTATTGATAATTTAGTACACTGGACTGATAGATGGCAAATTAAATTTAATAGCAATAAATGTAAAGTTTTACACGTAGGCAGAAATAATCCACATTATAAGTATTATATGGATGGTACGGACTTGCAGGAGACTTCATCGGAGAGAGATCTTGGAGTCATTGTTGACTCTGGTCTCTCTTTTGATGTTCATGTTCATTATCATGTTAATGAAACCATTAAAAAAACCCAACAGACTGACTGGAATGTTAGTTGGAAATATACAGTGTAAAAGTAAAGACATAATGGTGCCATTATTTAAGTCATTAGTCAGGCCAGTCTTAGAATATGGGAATGTTGTTTGGAATACGGGTTTAGTGAAACATATAGACAGTATTGAAAATGTTCAACGAAGATTTACTAAAAGAATCATTGGCTTTGTTGATATGGACTATGAAAGTAGGTAGCAAGCACTTAAGTTACCTAGTTTAGAATATAGAAGACTGCGTGGTGATTTAATAGAGATGTATAAAATGACACATGGATTATATGACAGCAGAACTATAAACTCTTTGTTTACATTGAATGAGAACAGTGCCACAAGAGGCCATTCCTACAAACTATTAAAAGTTTCAGTAAAAACTTCCAGATTTGCACATTTCTTTCCTAACAGAGTAACAAATGTTTGGAATAATGTGTCACAAGACGTTGTTTCCGCAGGAACAGTGAATACATTTAAAAATTATCTTGATATTCATTTAAAAAATTTTAAATACAAAACTCATTTACATATTTATTGATTTTTCATGTATTGTGCACTCAATGTTGAAAAATGCACTAGACATATGTGGGGACTCTCTTTTTCTTCCCCACTTCAAGCAGGCAAAAGGCCTTGTCAGGCCTGCTCGCCTTGATATTGATATGATATGATATAGGCCAGGAAATTTAGATTAAAATTTGCGTTAGGTCAAAATGTCTGCAACAAAACCGTTCTTTTTACGATAAAATAGAATAAATCATAGTGATCACACTGATATAAAGTTGATCACTATAGGGGTGCGGGAACATAAGTAGATTTTGATTTTTAATGTCCAGAATCGAATATTTTTATTACTTCTGCTTGTGTGAGAGCGCCTTACAAAGAGTCGCAAGGCAAGGACAGGCGAAGGTTACGCAAGCGCGGTATAAGGGGTCGCCAGAGGAAAGCGTTCAGCGCGGTACAGTACATGTGACTGACTGCTTCCGCGCTGATTCTGATCTATGAGCAGGTCACTGCGCCAGACAACTGATTCTGAACAGTAAGCTAGGAACAGAGCTCTTTGGGGTCAAAAGGAAAGAAACATTTTCAGTTTCATGTATCTTATACTTAAGTGGTAGAAGACACAAATCCGCTTTTATGAATGTTTTCCAGTTTCCTACCAGTTCATGACATATCACAAAGAATGAAATTAGTATTTTTTCCGACTGCAAAGGTGAATTTACGAAGGCAGCTCGGGATCATTTAGTTCGTAAGTACAATTTTGTTGATATTTTACGCAATGCACAACTTGGACCGGATATACTCCATGCTCCGCTTATTAACGTGTAGAATATAAATATCTAAATATGTGTTAACCCTGTTCGGTTTCAGTGAACATTATCGGCGCTCTGTCCAGACAATAAATTGGAGAAGTATAGAGGGCAGATGATGGCAAAATTGAACATCATGTCTTGATGTGAAAAGAACGGTATGAAATACATATTTTTCTTTGGAAATGAAGCGGTATTTGCAAATGTGACCCACGAACCCTGGCGCAGTAAACGTCGATTTAGCGTGGGATATAAATAATAATCATAATGATAACAATGGATCATAAGTTTTATTAATGATTATGTAAAACTTTGTTGTAACACGTGTGACATTGAATCCAAGTTACCTAAACTAACTTTCCCGACGCAGATGTTTGAACTACTGGATTTATAATAATGATAGTAATGAATCTATCATGCGATCCTTAGCCAGTGCAGTGCATTCAAACAAAGCCTGTGCAAAATTATGTATTTTATTAATGATTACCTAAAACCTTATGGTATATGTAACATGGAACCCAAAATACCTAAACTAATTCCCCCACCCTGGATGATTTTATTTTTCAGAAACACTGCAGGCACTCCATTTTCACATCAATTCTCCCCAGTGTTTAACTGTTTAAAGTACTACCGTTCATCTTATTATGAAATGGGAATTGTATTATTTATATCACTTGACAAGAGTTTTCCTCTTTATCTGAAGATTGTGATCAAAACACCAGATTCTTTGTATATTTCTATTCGGTCAATCAACAGAAAACTCATTAGCGTTATCCTCACAGTGAACAAATATGTAGGATTGCAGGAAAACAAAATGTAGAAAAAGTAAGACTTTGAGAAAAAACAAAACCAAGCAACAGCAACAACAACAAACAACAACTAAAAATAAGGAATTTTATTATCTGTGTAAGGCAGAACCAAAGAACATGTGTTCCGTGTCCGAATGTGACACCTGACTTCATCTCAAGCACAGCCAAACGTGAAATGCTTCAAACTTAATTAATTTTAAGAAATTCATTCACAGTCAGTGTATACTTTGGTTTTTCAGAACTTGTGTGATGTAAAATGTGGCTGTTCTAATCAAATTTTGCAAAACAATAAGCGTGTAGGGACTGACATTTTTCGGATTCAACAATTTTTTTCGTTCCACACTTCGTCTGTCTTGTGAACTGATAAACTACATCATTTCGTGATAAAACTTCACCAGACAGCAAAAGCCCAAATCAAGGTAATTTAAGGGGGTGATTTTCTACTTTGAACTTTGTTGTTTGGAACTTTTGATGCAACAAGTCTTCAACTGAAAACAGTCTTACTGAACTACATGCGTTGACTTGGTAGGAAATCTTACGCCAGTATCCGTACATTACCGCATCTCGCCATGTGTCAGAAACCGTGATTGTGTCTAAACTTAATCGGATCAGAGATAAATATACAAACAAACCATAACAACGACAAAATCAACATACACAGTTTTTTTTTATTTTTTTTAAAAATATAGCAACAACGGGGTGCGAATGAACATATCTGAGATTTCCGTGTAATATATGTACATCTCACACGCTGTCGGAAACATCACATTCTCTGAATATATGTTCAAACACACACGATTGACGGGTGTTTGTCAAACCGATTTACGCTTTCCCACAATGAATCCGTATGATTTATGTGGAAACAGTTCTAATTTTGTTTACATGTATATTTTTAATAGGTCGTTTACATGCACAGAAGTAACACAGAAAAGCAGAACTGAAAATTAATATATGACGTCGATTGCATTTAAATAGTTGAATAGACATTTTTTTCTTCAGAAAATGAGTGTATGTGCTGCGGAAGATAGATGTGTTGACCACCTGTTGCAAGTAAAGAACGTGTAGTGTATTCATGAATGTGCTTGCCTTTGAATGAATAAAAAATACGTCAAGAGGAACGGGTTGTTTACATCTGTCACGCGGGTTTTTTGCATAATATTTCAAACTTAATGTACCATTTTTACTGATGATCAATGTTTTATTATCGCAACAAATGAATCATGATAGATCAGGTCTGTATGTACTGGATTTTAATCAGGTTTGTACTTATTTGTTTCTGACCACTTCTTGTTCAGACACATTGCCATGTCACAAAATAGCGCCGAAATTTTGGACGTTTTTAATAAATTTTCAACACATTTAAGACACAAGAAGAAACCGTATTCTCACAAAATTGTTGCAGACATTTCTCTAATGAATTGCAGTCCTAATAACATGTGAAACATTTGAATAATCATTGTAAATACATGTTTATACTGAATCAGACAGAGAGACCCCCATTTCCAACAAAGTTCTGGAGACTGACCCATTTTCATTTTCCAGGCAGTCTTTGCTCTTCATGACTATCTGATGCACTTCATTTTGCCACCTTCATACTCCAGACAGATACATTTTCTTCAAGTTCCCATGCTAAACTGACGTGTCTACTGCGCCAGGGTTCGTGAGTCACATTTGCAAATACCGCTTCATTTCCAAAGAAAAACATATATTTCATACCGTTCTTTTTACATCAAGACATGATGTTGGTCGATTTTGCCATCATCTGCCTTCCATGCTTTCTGAATTAATTGTCTGGACAGTGCTCCGACAATGTTCATTGAAACAAACCTGGCTAACAGGTATTGATATATTCATATACTACACGTTAATAAGCAGAGCATGAAGTATTTCCAAGTTGTCCATTGCGTAAAATGTCAACATGATTGTTCTTACGAACTAAATGATCCCGTGCTGCCTTCGTAAATTCACCTTTGCAGTCGGTATAATACCGATTTCATTCTTTATGAAATGTCAGGACTGGTAAGAAAATGTAAAACATTCATAAAATCAAATTTGCGTTTTCTACCAATTTAGTATAATGAAATTTTTGTTTCCTTTTTACCCCAAAGAATTATCTTATTTTCTGTACGATATCTGTCATCAGCCGCAGTGACCTACTAACGGAGGTATAGGACAACATCAGCGCGGCAGCAGTCAGCCACAAGTACTGTACCGCGCTAAACGCTTTCCTCTGGCGACCCCTTATACCGCGTTTGCGTAACTCTCACGACACAAACCAGTGACGAGGCAGAGAGAAGCATCACGTGACCTACACCAGTACTATACCACAATGCATTGCGGTGTAACAAAGGCACTGCGCCATCACTGTTGATGGAGACACGGAGAAGCTCGTGCCTCCAAATATAACGTATTCGTTGGCTAAAAACAAAAGGACTAACCAAGAGAAAGGTAAGTGGGAAAACTGTTGACGTCCTCCGCGTTCAGATATTGTCTGCTCGATGAGATGATAAGGTCTTTAACTCGTTATTTTAAAGAAATGTTTCGGTGGCATATCGTTCGCCTTGAGAAATGTACACGATCTCAATTTCTATCAGTTTATGCAACATTCGGCATCAAACTAGATATACCAGCCTGCACCACCAACATTTAAAAACTGAAACAATCAAGGCAGATATTTTATGAAGTTGTGGTAGTTTTGATTCATTGTGTGATTGTGTTTTTTTCTTCTTTTCCTCCACAGATTTTGAAAGGCGAAAAGGGGTGCTTGACGCTTGACAAACCAAAATGGCGTACACAGGTGACTCGAACGCGCCACTTCGCGATGTGAAAAGGATACAGTTCGGGATCCTTGGTCCAGAGGAAATTGTGAGTTACTGTTTAATTTCCTTTATAGAGGAGATTAAGCTATTTCGAAGAATGGATTAAGAATAAATGAATGAAATAACATCTTCTGATTTATTCAGTTCGTTTATCACTTTGTGTTGAAATGTTGAAAAAGTTTGGTAGGTCCCGCCCTTGTAAAGTTATATGCAGGTAGAAGATATCGGCTGACGTAACCGAATTTCATCAGTATTTGTGATCATGTTGCATAGCCTGTGATGCATATTTCTAAAAAAAAAATCTATTTCAGTGAATAGACAAACCTTCTGCACCTGTTTTTTTTTTGTGTGTGTGTGTGTGTGTGTGTGTGTGTGTGTTGACTGCTGTACACCTCAAACATGAAAAGAGCAAAGGGTATACAGCGGAGAACAAGTTTTAAACCAGAAAGTGCTGCTTGTCATAGTCACTAACGTGTGGGAAGAACAAACCACTGGCTTGTCAATTCAAAATGGCGACCACCATGACCACGTTTCTGTTGAATGCTGCCGTCGATATTTTTCACTCGTTTACAATATCACGATGTCTGTTTCACTATGAAACCACATGAATAAAAAAAATAGCTTATATAATCTGTCTATAACTTCAATTTCTCGTTAATATTCAGTTTCACTACACATAATTTACCTTGACCCACAAGTGCAGACTCCGGCAGATTAAAGTTTTGTTTATCTACTGAATATGGTTTTATTGGGAAATAATGCACGATAGGCTGTACAACATGATCACAAACATTGATTAAATTAGGTCACACCAGCTGTGGCTTCTGCAAATATGGACTGGTCCCACTGCTGGGTTTTTTTGTTTTTTTTGTTTTGTTTTCAAAGTTGTGAACTCGGCCATTGATGGGCTTTATAAGATTCGTGGCTTGGAACAGTAGACATGGTTCATTTCAGCTTCAGTCGTGTAATATTTTGTTCAGGAATACAGTAATTGTGTACTTAAGTCATATTACACACATGCAACAGAATGTAAAAGCAAGACAAATGCAACCAATCATGCAACATAAATGACTACAAAAGATTTGTTCATCATGTTAAAACAGACAGCATGAATGACTTTGTCACAGTTTGTGTATATAAATGTCTAACTCTGCCCCCATCTCTAGACTGGCGCCCCCCCCCCCCCCTCCCCGAAAAAAAGGGAAAGAAAACAGATAAACCATATATTGCCTCTTGAACCCTTTACAGATGAAGTATCATATCAGTAATTTTCATTTTTTACCCATTTTTCCACTGAAAATTGCAAAATGGATCATTTTTTAATGCATATATCTTAATAAGATCATGAATAAAAATTAAGCTAAAAGCAAGTATTATTTAAAAAAAAGTATTTTTTCTCTGTTCTAAAAGTATTTTCAATTTTATGCGCTTTGAAACATAGCAAATCTTGCGATTTGAAAACATACGCCTTTTCCGGAAAATTTCAAGAAGCTATATCTCATAAATTATTAAAGCTACAGCCTTGAAATTTTGCTTGGTTTGATATCTCATCAATATCTGTGTGCCTGTAAAGTTTAGTTCCTGTTGGATTACCTTTTGAAAATTACTGGTCCAACCTACTACTGCTGTACTAGTTTGTGGGAGATAATCTGTAGCCAGTGGAGGTTTTTGTTTGATCTGCCTGAGATGATTGTTTTGTAAGCAGTATCACTCAGTATCTGTGTGTACTTAAAATATGTAGCTTGAATCTGTGTAACTATTAGACCTGGTAATACATCAAATAATTTTGAGATTGAATGGCAACTATACTGATATTAATGGTAAGTTTGACAATTAAGCCTTATCAAATCCTTACCAAATCTTTTCGGTTCCAGCGACGGATGTCAGTGACAGAAGGTGGCATCAAGTACCCAGAGACCACAGAAGGAGGGCGACCAAAACTTGGTGGTCTAATGGACCCACGCCAGGGTGTGATTGATCGTGCATCAAGATGTCAGACGTGTGCTGGGAATATGACAGAGTGCCCTGGTCACTTTGGACACATTGAACTGGCCAAGCCAGTCTTCCATGTCGCTTTTCTTGTCAAGACTATCAAGATTCTACGATGTGTCTGCTTCTTCTGTTCCAAAATCCTTGTGGATCCAGAATCGCCCAAAATGAAAGATATTCTTGCAAAATCCAAAGGCTATCCCCAGAAAAGGTTAGCCCATGTGTACGACTTATGCAAGGGTCGCAAGGCTTGCGACGGAGGGGACGAAATGGACAAGAAGAAGGACGACACTACAGGAGAGCCCACTGATGAAAATGCTCCCAAAGGTCACGGTGGATGTGGTCGTTACCAACCAAAGCTGAGGCGAAATGGACTTGAGATGATCGCAGAATGGAAAAATATCAATGAAGAGTCACAGGAACGAAAGATGATTGTTTCAGCGGAGAGAGTCCTTGAGATCTTTAAACGCATCTCTGATGAGGAGAGCATGATGCTTGGCATGGATCCCAGGTATGCTCGACCTGATTGGATGATCATTACAGTATTCCCAGTGCCTCCTCTGCCAGTTCGACCTGCTGTTGTTATGTTCGGGTCAGCTAGAAATCAGGATGACTTGACACATAAACTGGCAGACATTGTCAAGGCCAACAATCAACTGCGACGTAATGAGCAGAATGGTGCTGCTGCTCACATCATCTTTGAAGACACAAAGATGCTTCAGTACCATTGCTCAACCCTGGTAGATAATGAAATGCCAGGCCTTCCAAGAGCTGTGCAGAAGTCAGGTCGACCGCTGAAATCTGTGAAGCAGAGACTGAAGGGTAAGGAAGGCCGAGTGCGTGGCAACTTGATGGGGAAACGTGTTGATTTCTCTGGCCGTACTGTTATCACCCCAGATCCCAATCTGCGGGTCGACCAAGTGGGAGTTCCTCGGTCCATTGCCCACAACCTCACTTTCCCTGAACTTGTGACGCCTTTCAACATTGACATGATGCAGGAACGTGTGCGTCGAGGAGCAAACCAGTACCCGGGGGCCAAGTACATCATCCGTGACAATGGGGAACGCATTGACCTTCGCTTTCACCCCAAAGCTAGTGATCTTCACCTGCAGATTGGGTACAAGGTGGAGCGCCACATGCAGGACAATGATGTGGTTATCTTCAACCGTCAACCCACACTCCACAAAATGAGTATGATGTGTCACAGAGTCAAGGTACTGCCATGGTCTACTTTTCGACTGAACCTCAGTGTGACCACTCCATACAATGCTGACTTTGATGGTGATGAAATGAACCTCCATCTTCCCCAGTCACTGGAAACTCGTGCAGAGATCATGAACCTGGCAGCTGTGCCCAGGATGATCATCACTCCCCAAGCCAACCGGCCTGTCATGGGTATTGTGCAGGACACGTTGACTGCTGTCCGCAAAATGACCAAGCGAGATGTCTTTCTGAGCAGGGTGAGTTTCATTTTTCTGTTTTCTTTATTAATTTATCATTTTATGTTTATGCATTGAATTTTTTTAAATTATTTTTTTTAGAACTTTTCAAGACTCACTTTCTCTCACTTCCCCTCATTCTGTCTCCTTGTCTCTATCTCCCTCTCTCTCTTAGTTTCTGGTGCATTCTGGTTGTCTTATTTTGTTATTATTGCGAGAGAAGGATGAACCTTAGGCATGTCGCCAACAGCTGTTGCTTCATTATTGATTGCCGATGTATTCAAAATCGGAAAAAAAAAATCCCCAATCCCATGCCACACTCTTCATCTGTCCCAATAATGAAAAGCCCATTTTCTTATCTGTTCTGTGTGTTCTGTGTTAATGGAACCAACTGTTGTGCCAAACATTATGGGTTGCTGAGATCCAGCTGAGAATCCATTCCAGCTGAGTCTGTTTTGATGAAATCAAGCTCCGGCGCTTTGAATTGAAAACAACACAAAAAATGAATCACTTCTGTTCCTTTGGAGCATACTGATGTTCCCAGGGCCATGGCCTGATGTGCCAATGTATGTTTTTCATACTAAACTAGTTGTAATGCTGAACACACACACACACACACACACACACACACATACACATACACTTTGAGTGGTATATGTGCGTACTTACACAACGTCCCCACCCGTCACACACACGAGTACACACACACACTTTTAATTTAACCTTCTTGTGCATGCACCTGTTCACACTTACTTTTGATCATAGGGGAGTTAACTTGATAATTTTAGTATTGTTATATATCTAAAATATAATTAGAGAAAAGGAAACTGTCAAATGGAAATATTATGTTCTGTTAATACTGATATGTAGGTGGCGGCAGTGAAAATTTAAATATTCATTACAATGACTGAAATGTGATTTTTGGCAAACAACATGTCAATACAAGAAAAAAAAAAAAAAAAAAAAAGAGTAAGTGAATATCTTGATTGGTTCTGGAGATACTCCATTTTAAAGATGTGATGATGCGTACATGTTGTTAGTACTTAATATTTTCACATTTTCACAGTCACACTGTACTGTCCATGAGGGTACTGTAATAAAAACTCATATACTTCTAAAAACCATATGATAATGGCATATTGCACCAGAAAAAAATAACACTTCAGCAGCAAAGAAATGGGAAAATATGCCTGTCAAAGTAGGGGGAAATAGAAAATCAAGACATGTCAATCTGCACAGAATAGCAACTTTGAAGGTCTACAGCACTGAAAAGAATTGACAGTTGCATTTCATAATAAAATATCTTGCAGAATACATCACAAAAAGTGCACTGATTTTTTTTCAGGCAGAATAATTAACTGAATTTTAAGTATCAGTCTCAAACTTTGAAAAATCTTCAATTTGACCAGCAGAAAAAAAGGGGTAGCATGCTGCAAAGATGAATATTTCAGTAACTGTCACAAGTAGGACCATGAAATTTTGTGTGTGTATTAAGTGAAATGTCAGCTTTCAAAATAAATTAAAAAATCAACCTTAAAACTTCCATCTATAGTTGGCAGAAAAGGAATGATACCTGATTTTCTCATAAATAAGGGTGCACGTTGTGGATGAGACTTCTTCAAAATTTTTGTTTTTGAAAAAATATTGAAGTTACAGCCACAATAAGTTACCAGTGGTCTTGGCTGATCAGCTTCTGCAAAATTACTGCAAATTTTTAAACAAATGCAACTTGAGAGCATTATACAGAATGGGTAAGTTGATGGGGCATTCCACAACAAAGGTTCCCAGGAGGGAGCAAATATTACTTGCTAGCAAAAATGACAGATATATGAATCTGTTTTCTTTCAGCTCTCTAGCTTTTTCTTTCATCCATGAACCCAGTCATGCATTTCATTGTAGAAGAACCACAATAGATAAGAAATAAAAGGTGGATGATGCATCTTTATTTCTTCACAAAATGGCATTCGATTCACAAGAGAGAAAATGCACTCCAAAAAATCTTTTTTTTGGCAGTCACAGGTTTCCTGGCATCAGCAATAACATGCTGCTCGCTACCTGAGTTGTTCATACTGGCCTTTTTGGATCATTGAATAGTTTTTGCATGCCCTTGCCATGAGCAGCCCTTTCTGCAACATGTTAGATACACAGATCAGCTCAAATCAAATCAATCAATCAAATCAAAAATCAAAAACACTTTATTAATCCACATGGAAATTAAGTTGTGCAATCACAGGCTCATTGTAAACACTGGCATAAAATCATGCGCAACATAAGAAGAGATTAAAACTAGTCAAATAAGAATTCCCAATAGCTGACGATATACTAACCCCCCCAACCCCCACACACACATACTCATGTTAAGACAATAGGGTATTGCACAACAATATTAACAAATGAAAACATCCAACAAAAAAAGGGTATAAGATTACTAAAAATGACATGCGCGCACACACGCACACACACATGCACACACACACACACACACACGTTAAGACCATAAGGTATTGTACAACAATACATAAATAAAAACATCAAGGGAATAAATCGTATATATAAGTAAAATGCACACACACACACACACACACACACACACACACAAACAACGTATGCATGCACATAACATATGTCACGCCAATAAGATTAGAACATTAACATTAAGATACATGAAATCCAAGTAAAATAAGAAAATATTTAAAAATCACTTCCGATCACACACACACAAAAATGCTTGCTTGCCCGTGCTCACCCGCTCAGTCCCACATGCACGCATAATGTCTGCTCCCATACACTCGTCTGCTGGTGAAGTTCAGGTGTTGCTGTGGCGAGGGGGCTTGGGGGGTGGGAGGGTTCACTTAGTGTATTGGATGTTTTGATTGTGTGCGCGAATGGCTGTAGGAATAAATGAATTAATGTATTGAGATGTTCTTGCGCGTGGAGCTCTAAACCTACCACTTATGTCTGACCTTCTGCTATTAATGTCATCATGTAGTGGGTGTCTTACGTCGGTCAAAATTGTTATTAGTCTGTCAGTCAGTTTTCTATTGTGCATGTCGCTAAAGGTATAAGAAAGAACAAAAGTTTTATTCAGTTTAAAACATACAACCAAAAACAGAGCTCTCAGTTTAATATATGTTTAGGATTTTGTCAATTTCGATGTGTTTTGAGTGGGAGGAAAACACTGTGATAACAGAATTATAAAATGGCATTCTAACAGGTAAGTATTCATTCAACAGCAACACAAAATTCACTGCACTGAACTATTTGGCTGCATTTACCTTTCACACAATCACTCATATTGCAGCAACAAATTACGCTTTGACAACTGAGGCTGAAGTTTTGGGGGTCTGTCCTTTCCAGTTGCTGCTTTGCCATCTACATGAACTATTCAACTTATGTGTCTTTGTTGCATGCGCTTATTTACTCAAATATTTCCACTTCAGGGTACTACATTTCATGATTGAGATGAATGTATTACTAAATGTCTTAGATATATATATGATTACTAAATATTGAATATTTTATTGTTAATATGCACATCATACTTAGTATCTTATTCTTTGATATATATTTTGTGTACTCACCTTTATTTATGTGTGTATGTGAGAATGCATGTCTTATATATATATATATATATATATATATATATATATATATATATATATATATCAAAGTGAATATTTCATTCACAATATGTGCATGGTATTTTGCATTTTATCATTTCATGAATTATCCCTTTGTTTCCTGTTTCATGCAGTCGAGATGCACAGCATATCATGGGTTACATGAACACACACACACATGCACACACACACACACACACACACACACACACACACACACACACACACACACACACACACACACTATACTCTTAATTGCTGGATCCCAGATAGTCTTATATAGTTTGACTGAACCTGATGTGCAGATTAGGCTATGGGTATTATTGTACTGATTTTCTTTTTACTAATTTTAGTTGTTTTTTTAAATTGGTTTTAATTTTTTTAAGAAACAGGATGTTGACTGCATTGTTCAAATGAATCATATATCTCTTCACATTACACTTTTTTCATACTCAGACATACATACACATACTCACAAGTATACATGTGCAAATGCAAACTTGCTCTCTCTCTCTCTCACTCACACACACACACACACACACACACACACACACACACCTACTCTGACAGGAAAGAAATGGGGAAGGGGGGATGACTGGAGGGAGGAGGTGAGGTGGTGGGTTATATCACTGTCAGCAGTCAGGGATTCTAAGCTGGAGCATGTGGTCAGTGATTTGGCTCAGTGCCAAGTTTGCCACAACCATTGACAACCCCCTCCCCTCTCCTTACCATTGGTGGGAGACACTCAGAGACAAGTGAGGGGAATGATTATACAACTCTCAGCAAATTATTAAAGTGAAGTTTGCAGAGGAGAGAGGGGGC
This sequence comes from Babylonia areolata, assembly GCF_041734735.1. Classification (NCBI taxonomy): domain Eukaryota; kingdom Metazoa; phylum Mollusca; class Gastropoda; order Neogastropoda; family Buccinidae; genus Babylonia; species Babylonia areolata. The sequence goes on along the minus strand of NC_134888.1, from coordinate 39,350,953 downwards.
TGTGGGGGTGGGGGTGGGGGGCGAGGGGGGGTTAGTATTAATTGGTGTTCTTGTTCTTTTGGGAATGTGAGAGCATAGTATCTATCTGTCTATACATTAATATAAAGTTTCACAGCTATGGAAGCAGAATGCAACTAGAATATCAGACTTTAGTGTGATGTTGAATGAAATGCTCATTTTATGGAAAAAGAAACCACATTACAATTTTTTACTCACTTTTTTAACACTCACCGAGTCTGTAGCAGACGACGCTAATGCTGTCCCGAGCACTTCCGGTTTTAGACCCAGGTAATATTTTGCTTACTAAAGCAAAAATCAATCAAATATTAGTAATTGGAATCCATGGGCTCCGTTTTAACATGTCCATTTTTCATTCTGTATCAATAGTTTTTGTGTGTTTTACTCAGAAAAAAATAAATCATGTTCCGATTGAAACACGGTGTCACGTTACGAAAACACTGATGAAATCGATCCAAGCTGCTCAGTTACTGACATCGATCAAAATCCTGATTCAAAGAATTTCAGCTCAATATTGTGCATGAAAGTGCTAAAGACATTCGTTTTCAAAAATAATATAAAACTTACCGATGAAACTTAATATTTTCTGGAGAAACAATGCCATTTTTGTGTTAGATGAAGTGCCGCTCTCCTGTGTCGAATGTTGATTGGGCCGACGCAACTGACGAAGAGGGGTACCTGTTTTTGAATCGCTTGAGCAAATTGTGCATGGATTAAAAATCTTAGTTTCGGATACCATTGAAATCAGCAGAAAATGCTCTTTACCGGTCATACAGTATCACGTAGGGTCAGATTTCTTTTTCGAACTGCGCGAGGCGTTGAAAGATAGCCGAAAAATTCCCGTAAGTTTGCGCTCAGATCTAACTACCCTACTTCGCCCAAGGTTTGGAAAAAAACACGAAAGTTCTCCTTGAACTTTCACCTTTCACGGCTCCCAGTTTTTCGAACAATGGAAAACAACGGATGCGATTTTTACCACTATGTGGTTGAAACTAACTGTGTCGCGCTCAGAAAGACGCCGGCCGTCATTGAACAAGGATCGCTATTTCGCGTTACAGTACACTTCTTTTTCTTCCATCCGCGAACTCATTCACGCATTGCATAAAGCAAACACAATAAAAATTAAAAATATGGATGATAAATAATTATTTCAGTTGGATAGTTTTTCACAAAATGAAATCAAATTTGAGAAAATGCACTTCAGAATTAGTCAATTTTTTAGGTGTTCATAGGTTACCCGGCATCGGCCATGGGGGCTGCCGCTACCTACTGATAGGACAAGTTTGAAGTAGCTTCTTTTGACCATTAAAAAAAAAAAAAAAGTTATGGTGTGATTTTCAACCTTTGCATTGCTTGCTTGTTTTTGTTCGCATGCTTTTCTGAAACTGATTTTTACAAAAAAAGAAGATAAAATATGAATGGCAGTGTTCTGTATGATGCACCATTGCCTGGACCAAATATTTACATCTTACAGTATTAGGCAAATTACATGTACTTTATAGTCTTTTGCCAAAATTAAAAAGAAAAAAGAAAACAGGGGGAGGGGGAGAAATGCAAGAATTAAACTGTAAAAAAAATTCCATTGAAAAAAAAAAAAAGGAATAGGAAAAATGGGGAAAAAAAAGAAAAAAATCAACTTATGGTTTTTAGTGTTAGTGGATAGATTCACACTCAACTGGCTGTTGGGTTTAAATCCTAGTTCTTCACAAAAAAGCAATTCTGATGTTGAAAACAACTGACCATGCTTGATCAGGTTGCTGCTAGAAATCATCTTCCCAATTTCCGGGCGACATACCTTTTTTCAACAAACAGCTTCGTCCAAGTCAATATCCAGATCACTCTCAGCCTTATTTGGCTGCTCATTCAAAGTCTTGTGCAGTGTATCCCTCAAGATCTCATTTTTCTCCAGCACTCCCTTGTACAATAGGACGCCAAAAATTGAGGCTGGTCATTTTTAGAATGCTGCTTCACTTTAAACGTTTATTATATTTTCTGAACAAGTTTTTTGACAGGCACTTTTTTTCCAGCTGGAAGTAGAAATGACAGAAATCAAAACTGAAATCACATTCTCACTAAATGTGAGTTCCTGTGGTAAACATGGCGGCCCCAACAGTTGCTGCTGTGGGTGCTGGTGGGCGCTCGATCATCGATGTCACGGCTCTTTGAGTTTTTACCGGGTGCTTTTGCCTCTTATTTATTGTGTGTGTGTGTGGTAAATTTTGTGAGAATAATTTGTTGGTCTTTTTTTTGCATGTTGTTGGTGGACTTCCTGCTTTTATTTATTTTCTTTTTCTCTCATTAATTACTGTGAGTCAGTGTAAACACCACAATACACTTGGTTGTCTGCTATCTCCCCGCACTTCTCCCTATATTGAAAAGAATCATGGTTTTGGTCGTTTACAGGCTCAGATGATGCACCTGCTGATGTTTCTGCCCACGTGGGATGGACGCATGCCTCAGCCAGCCATTCTGAAACCAGAACCCATGTGGACGGGCAAGCAGCTCTTCTCCCTTGTCATTCCTGGTCGAGTCAATGTGATTCGTACTCACAGCACTCATCCAGATCGTGAGGATGCTGGTCCCTACAAATGGATTTCTCCCGGGGACACCAAGGTGCTGATTGAGGATGGAGAGCTGATCAGTGGCATCTTGTGCAAGAAGACGCTGGGAACTTCAGCAGGCTCCCTTGTGCACATTGTCTTCATGGAGATGGGCTTTGAGGTAGCTGGAGAGCTGTATGGCAACATTCAGACGGTGGTCAACAACTGGCTTCTGATTGAGGGTCACAGTATTGGCATTGGGGACACTATTGCCGACCAGCAGACGTACCATGAGATCCAGGAAACCATCCGAAAAGCCAAAGCTGACGTGATTGAGGTCATAGAGAAAGCTCACAACGATGAACTTGAGCCAACCCCTGGTAACACTTTGCGTCAGACGTTTGAGAACCAGGTGAATCGCATCTTGAACGATGCTCGTGACAAAACTGGAAGCAAGGCTCAGAAATCATTGTCAGAATTCAACAACTTCAAGGCTATGGTGGTGGCAGGCTCCAAGGGGTCGAAAATCAACATTTCACAGGTTATTGCCTGTGTGGGTCAACAGAACGTGGAAGGTAAACGTATCCCATTTGGCTTCCGCTATCGGACCCTGCCTCACTTCATCAAGGATGACTATGGTCCTGAATCCAGAGGGTTTGTGGAGAACTCTTACCTTGCTGGTCTGACCCCTTCAGAGTTCTACTTTCATGCCATGGGAGGTCGTGAGGGTCTCATTGATACTGCTGTCAAGACAGCTGAAACTGGATACATCCAGCGTCGTCTCATCAAAGCTATGGAGAGCGTGATGGTGAAGTATGATGGGACAGTCCGTAACCAGGTTGAACAGCTTGTCCAGCTTCGTTATGGTGAAGATGGGCTTGATGCCTGCCATGTGGAGTTCCAGGGGCTTCCCACACTGAAGCCCTCTACACGAGCTTTTGAGCGACAGTTCAGGTTTGACCCCACTGATGAGAGGATGATGAAGCGTTGTCTCAAAGAAGAAGTCATCAAAAACTTGAGAGGAGAACACCAGCTTATTGAAGAACTGGAGGCTGAGTGGGTGCAGCTTTGTGCAGATCGCGACAGTGCCAGACAAGTGTTTTCCACAGGTGATGCTCGCATTGTGCTTCCCTGCAATTTGCAGCGCATGATCTGGAACGCTCAGAAGATTTTCCGCATTGACAAACGCAAACCAACAGACCTTGATCCAATCAATGTTGTGACTGGTGTTCGTGACCTGTGTCATCGCCTGACTATTGTGGAGGGAGAGGACATGATCAGTAAGCAAGCCAACGAAAATGCTACTTTGCTCATGAAGTGTCTAATTCGTTCCACGTTGTGTGCAAAGCGAGTGGCTGAAGAGCATCGTTTGTCTGAGGATGCTTTCAACTGGCTCCTGGGTGAAATTGAAACTCGCTTCCAGCAAGCTCAGGCGCATCCAGGAGAAATGGTGGGAGCTCTTGCCGCTCAGTCTCTGGGAGAACCTGCCACTCAGATGACACTGAACACTTTCCATTATGCTGGTGTGTCTGCCAAGAACGTTACACTGGGTGTTCCCAGGTTGAAAGAGATCATCAACATCTCCAAAAAGCCGAAGACACCTTCCCTGACAGTCTATCTCACAGGGCAAGCAGCCAGAGATGCAGAGAAGGCCAAGGATGTGTTGTGTCGACTTGAACACACCACACTGCGGAAAGTAACAGCCAACACAGCCATCTACTATGACCCAGATCCAATGAACACTGTGATCATTGAAGACCAAGAGTGGGTTTCGATCTACTATGAGATGCCAGATTTTGATGCTTCACGCATTTCACCATGGCTGCTCCGCATTGAGCTTGACCGTAAACGCATGACTGATAAAAAGCTAACTATGGAGCAGATCTCGGAAAAAATCACAGCTGGATTTGGTGATGACCTCAACTGCATCTTCAATGACGACAATGCAGAGAAGCTTGTTCTGCGCATACGTATCATGAACTCTGATGAAAACAAGATGCAAGACGACGAAGAGATTGTGGACAAGATGGAAGATGATGTTTTCCTGCGTTGCATTGAGTCAAATCTCTTGTCTGACATGACTCTGCAGGGAATTGAAGCCATCGCAAAGGTCTACATGCATCTGCCAACCACAGATGACAAGAAGAGAATTCACATTACTGACGAGGGAGAGTTCAAGGCCATTGCTGAATGGATCCTGGAGACAGATGGATCCAGTTTGATGAAAGTTCTGAGTGAGAGGGATGTGGATCCTGTCAGGACCTACACTAATGACATTGTGGAGGTGTTTGCCACCTTGGGTATTGAAGCAGTACGTAAAGCTATTGAGCGCGAGATGGTTCATGTGATCTCCTTTGATGGCTCCTATGTCAACTACCGTCATCTGGCTCTGCTTTGTGATGTGATGACAGCCAAGGGCCATCTCATGGCCATCACACGTCACGGCATCAACAGACAGGAAACAGGTGCCCTGGCAAGATGTTCCTTTGAAGAGACTGTAGACATTCTCATGGAGGCATCTTCACATGCTGAAATTGACCCAATGAAAGGTGTGTCGGAAAATATCATGCTGGGACAGCTTGCAAAGATCGGCACAGGTTGTTTCGATCTTCTGCTTGACGCAGAAAAATGCAAGTATGGTATGGAGATTCCAACTGGCCCGGGCATCATGGCAGGTGCAGGCACAGGAATGTTCTTTGGGACAGGTAGCAGTCCGACAAGTGCCTTGTCTCCTCAGATGACGCCGTGGACCACGGGAGCCACCCCTGGCTATGCCGCCGCATGGTCGCCAGGTGTGGGCAGTGGAATGACTCCAGGAGCTGCTGGGTTCTCTCCATCCGCTGCTAGTGAAAGTGGCTACTCCCCTGGCTACTCCCCTGCCTGGTCCCCCCAGCCTGGCTCTCCCAGCTCTCCATCATCTCCATACATTCCGTCCCCACACGGAGCAATGTCACCAAGCTACTCGCCAGCATCGCCATCCTACATGCCGAGCTCGCCAGCTGTGACGCCTCAGAGCCCTGGCTACTCTCCCACTTCCCCGTCCTACTCACCATCCAGTCCTGGCTATTCCCCCACTTCCCCCAAGTACTCCCCCACATCCCCCAGCTACTCTCCCACCTCACCAAGCTACTCGCCAACAAGCCCCAGCTACTCCCCCACCAGCCCCAGCTATTCACCCACCAGCCCCAGCTACTCGCCAACGAGTCCAAGCTACTCCCCTACCAGCCCAAGCTATTCCCCAACATCTCCTTCTTACTCGCCTACCAGTCCGAGTTACAGTCCCACATCACCTTCTTACTCACCCACCAGCCCGAGCTACTCACCCACCAGCCCGAGCTACTCCCCGACCAGCCCAAGCTACTCCCCGACCAGCCCAAGCTACTCTCCGACCAGTCCCAGCTACTCCCCAACCAGCCCAAGCTACTCCCCGACCAGTCCGAGCTACTCGCCAAGCTCGCCAAACTACTCTCCCTCTTCCCCCTCCTACTCTCCCACCAGCCCCAGCTACAGCCCCACAAGCCCCAGTTACAGCCCAGCCTCGCCGTCCTACAGCCCCAGCTCTCCTAGTTACTCCCCTGCCAGCCCCAGCTATTCTCCCAGCAGCCCCAGCTATTCCCCGAGCAGTCCCAAATATTCTCCTTCCAGCCCCAACTACAGCCCGACCAGCCCATCCTATTCTCCCAGCTCTCCCCAGTACAGCCCGTCCTCCCCCAAGTACTCCCCAGCCAGCCCCAGCTACTCCCCAAGCAGCCCCAAATACTCTCCAACCTCGCCCACGTACAGCCCGGCTTCACCGCGGTACAGCCCGGCTTCTCCAGAGTACAGCCCCAGCTCTCCACAGTACAGCCCCAGCTCACCCCAGTACAGCCCCAGCTCACCCCAGTATTCCCCGGCATCCCCCTCCTACTCGCCATCGTCGCCGTCAAAGTATTCCCCAGCCAGTCCAAGCTACTCGCCCAGCAGTCCGAACTACAGCCCCACCAGTCCAACCTACACTCCTACCAGTCCTCGCTACTCCCCAACCAGTCCAACCTACAGCCCATCCACTCCTAGCTACAGCCCAGCCACCCCAACCTACGATGAGGATCAGCAGAGAAAGAAGAAAAAGTGAAGGCGTGGCTATGGGAAGTGACGGACTTACGTTGTGGAGGAAGAAACTGTTTTATCAGTGGTCTGAGTGTGTTGGACATGTTGAGAAGTGTAAATACGTGATTTGGTTTTGGACTTTTCATTGCTTTGGCAGTGTGATTTTCAATGTGTGATTATATTGATGCTCAGAAAGCATTATGTAAAATATTACTAAAGACATCAGTTTTGTCTCTTTTCGGTTTTCCAGTTGGCCAGAGTTGGTTGTGTTTTTCTTGGAAGAGGGGATGCAGAAAGCATAGGGCCACTGCCAAATGTGGTCTGTTTTGATGTTTTGATTGGTGTTTGATTTTGGAAACTTGAAGTTGCTCTTTTCAGTAGGCAAAGTAATGATGGCAACATAAGATGGTGGAAGGGAATGATTTGGAATCAGAAAATTATTTTGTTAAATGTGGATAACAGTGTTTGGATCTTACAGAGCACTTCCACATTCTGTTAAGATGTTTTAACCAATCTTTGAATTTGGAAATTTGAAGTTGATCTTTTCAGATGAAACCAGTAGCAATAGTGAAATCAGATGATGGAAAGGAATGGTCTGCAATCAAGTGATTTAGTTGAATGATAAGTAACAGAACTTTAATCTTGATATACAGATTGTTGCTGTGGATAAACTGAACATGAACGTTACATTTACTTATATGGTTATTGCCGTGGATAGGCTTATTATTTATGATTCAAAATATTTGTTTCGGTTTACACACTTGATGTGCTGAATTTCCTCTTGTGGTGACCAGTCGCACATATACACGCACCGTACAAAATGTTGCATTGACCTGAAGGATTTAGGTTGTTGAACTGATGAGTTTTTTTGTTGTTAGTTTTGTTGAAATATATTAAAATATGATATTATTTAGCTAATAGGCGGGGTTTTTTTTGCTTTCCCATCATCTGCTGCACTGTTTTATGTTAGTCATTTTGAGTCCTCCATACACAACCACACTGGGTTCATTTGTCGCAGTTGCTGCAACGGCAGTCCACAAGGAATTATGTCACTTGGAGGCCACACACCAGAGCACATACACTGCTGTGGAGTCACTTTGGTGGTTCTTTCTTTGATTTAACATCTTTTCACTTTGACTGGTTGTGTTTAGTAGTGCTGTTCTGATTTAATGTACATAGGACACCTACTAAACCTACTACTGATGACAATAAAGGCTTAGTTGTGGAGCTAGACTGAGTGAATGTCTCCCCCAGGTTGGAGACCTCCACCATGTCGCAGTAGAATCATAAACATTGGGTTAACCCATTCAGCCATGAGGAGTTCGCAGTCTTTGCAGGCTTCCTTGTCATATTTATGCGGAAAAAACAAATTATACTGTTTTCCTACAAATTGCATGTGGGCCCATCCAGAAATATTGCAGAAGTTACCTCCCTTTCTTTGTGGCTTATACACTTGTGTAGGAACATGAAAGCCAGTTTATCAAGACAAATTTTCATGCCAGAGCAATGCTTGGGCTCAGTTAGTTTATATTGCTTTGAACTTTTTTTTTTTTTTTTTTTTTTTTTTTTTAAACTGATGTACATTTGTGTTGGAAAATTGTATCAGTCATACCATTTTTTGTCATTCATCATTGGTCCATGGTGTTGCCTGATATACTTTGTATGCATAAATTTGAATTGGGATTAATAAATGTTTTATGATTACAGACTTCATGAACAGAGGTGGTTTTTGTTGTGTTTTTTATTTTGGTGATGTGTTCAGATTTCCCACTTCCTGCATTGAACATCCCATCCCTTCCCCCTCTCCAAAGTGGTGACATAAAATCTCTTCCACCTTGGTGAAAGATTGAGCAGCAGACTAAAATAAGAGACTCTTTATGTCTTTGAAACTGTAGTCTTTGGTCTTTGATTTGATGGGTTTTTTTTGGGGGGGTGGGGGTGTGTGTGGGGGGTATTCTTCAAGTAATCCTTCATGACACAAATGCCTGAAGTTGAAAATCAATGAATTGATGACAGAGATGTTTGAAAGTTCTGTGGCTACCCAGGAAGTTGGAAGTAAGATGATGTGAAAATGTTTTTAGCTTCCCTTCAGGATGTTATGTCATTCCACTTCCCTTCATTTTCAGATTCTGGAATTGCTGTGGAAAGATGCTTCAAAAAAGAAGAAAAAAAAAAGAAAAGAAAAAAAGAGAAGAAACTTTTTGTTTGTTCTTGATCCTTTAGAATCAGAAGTACATATTATCCTGCTTAACTTGTCTTTAACTTAGATCTCTTTTGGCCTGTAACTAAATTCTCTGCCATTGCTTAAACCATTGTTTAAAAAAAAGTTTTTTTGGGCTGGGTTGGGGGAGGGGTGTGTGTGTGTGAAACAAAGTAGGTGGCCTGGTGCTTCACATTGTCACTAGCTTTTGATCTGTCACACTGGAGGTGGGAAATGAGAAGCTTGCAACAAGCGAAAGCACCATGATTCCAGATTCCTTACGTCAATCCCTGTTATAAATTTATTGTGCTTAGCATCCTTGCCCTCAGGAAATTCTGTGCTAGAAATTTCCCCTCTTTACTGTCATTCTATTTCTGCTGGTTTTCTTCCTTCACTGTTGTCTCCTTTTTCTGCCTTCCCAGTCCATTCCCCTTTCTTTTTTTGAGCAAGCCTTGACACTTTTTTCTCTTTTCGCAGTCTGTGATGTAGTGTCTGTGCTGTTTTGCTCTGGCAATTAAGTAGTGAGATGTAAACACTGGGATGGGCACTAGCTGTCCATTCTGCAGTGTTATTTGTCTGTCTGGCCTTTTTTGTGTATTTTTCGTTTTGTTTTATTTAAGTAATGTTATTTCCTTTTTTACGATTTTTTTGTAATCTGGGGATGATAAATTACGTGGAATGGCTGACGTCCCCAGCATGGCCTGATCTTATTTCCCCTAAGGAGCTGAATGGTTAGGATAGGTTAGGATATTGTGTCATGAACTCAGTTTTGTAGGTTTATCTTGATATATGTTTTGTGTGTGTATGTTACAGTTCAGTGTTGATGTGGTTGAGCATTGCTTGGTTTGACAGACCTGATATGGCCTTGTGCGGTCAGCTGGACCATAAGCAACAGTTCAGTTCAATTCAATCTTATTGTGCTCTAATAGAATCACAAACCATATATGAGGATTATATCCATGGTTAAGGAAGAAATTGGTTTTGCATCCCTCGCTTGTTTCCACAGTATTGAAGGAAAATTTGAAATAATGGCTTAACTCTGACTTGCTTGAGGAGAGAGAGATATATATATATAATTATATGGAAAAGAGACAATTGCCTTTTGTGTTTGTTGACTATATGACACAAATGAAACACCTGAAATGAAAAAAAAACCCAATTGTTTGGGTGCTTCTGATTGTGTGTGTGTGTGTGTGTGTGTGTGTGTGTGTGTGTAATGTATTTTGTATTATGTGTGAAAATTTCTCATTTGGTAATAAAAACAAGTCTCAGATTATAAAAGTCTTGATTGACTGGTCTGGCATTGCAACAAAAGCAAATAGATGGCCATTTCAACATTAGGGACTCCAGCTTCAAGTTAAAATGTTGAATTATTGGAGGCAGTTGGTAATTCATGTAAATATCCACTTTAAGATTCATGAAGACAACATGGACTTCTGTAACAGAATATAGTGAATATGAATTGAAACACAGGAACAGTTGAAATACAGATCACTATGAATTTCAAGGTGGTGTCAAAATGTACGGACTGATCCATCATTTTACAAGTTAGCATTTATGTGAAAGACCATTTTACCTGCAATGCAGGCAGCTGTACTCATTTTTGGCGGTGTGGTTGCTGAGTATGTTCTTGTTTCGAAAACCCATTGAACACTAAGTGTTAACATCCATGGTTTATCTTTTGCATGCATATTCACAAAGCCCAATGGGGATTCAGGTTCTGGCTGGTCTGCACATACATGTATGTTGACCCAGGAGTTGCGTTGTGAATGCGCATGTGTGCACGCACACATACATAAAGATAACTGAGAGGAAGCAGAACTTGATAGGCACACACACAACACACACAAAGCAAGAAGAAGACAAAAAAGAAAGAAAAAAAGGTTAGGTGTACAGTTGATGAGTACGCCAACAAAACAACTATTTTATCTCTAGCATCTGTGGTTGCCAACATGTAATTTTGAGCACAGTGGAAGCTTCCAGCTTGTTGATCGCCTAGATAGGATGTAATATGTGTGTGTGTTCGAGCTCGCAAACCCAGTTGTACACAAAAACGACTGATCTCAACAAAAAATAAAATTCTTAAAAAAATATTTGACCACTCCCACCATCATGCTTCAATCCACAGAACACACTCAGCAGCTCCCGTCCCCCTTTCTCCACCTGGTGCCCCCCCCCCCCCTCCCCGTGGCCTCACACGTACGCATCAACAAAGGCCATTGTATGTCATCAGACTGTTACTAGCACCCATATAAATCGTCACAAGCTGACAAGAGCGTGAGGTGATGAGGTTCGGAAACAAAAGCCCCACCCCGAGGGAGTTGTAAGTGTTCACAAAAAAAGTTGTGTTTCTAGGCAATAGTAATTAGTTAAGAAAAACCTGTGTGGGTTCATGTAAGAGTTACATATTTCGTGTCATACAAAATAATGAAAAATGTTTGGCAGTGTTCTCACAATCAATAACTATGGCCATACAAACGATAAAGAGCGGTAACTCTCCATGAACAACTTCCGACTCGATGCTGCTTTTGCTGCCAATTTAGCAAGCACACACAGGTACATAAAAAGGCACATTGGAGCAAACCCAGACACTTCCTCGAAAAATGCAACCTTCGGGCCTGTCCTTGTACCAATCATTTGGCATATGCACGCAGCAGCAATGAATGAAGAAATGTGCAAAGACGAAATAAATAGCTTTTTATTTAAGACTGGCACAGCCTTTTAATCCTTAATATGCTACGCAGAATATACAGACAATGCAGAACAAACACATGGTTGACTAGTGTATGTGACCAGAAATTAAAAAAAACAACAACCTAGGCTTAGAGAATAAACAATAAATGATTTAAGTGGTAACTCGCCATGTACAAGGTACACAACTTCAAGTCAATGTTGCTTATGCTACCAGTTCAGCCAGCGTAAGGAACAGTGGAACAAACCCAGACATGCCCTCAAAAAAGAAGCTCCGGGCCTGTCCTTTTACCAATCGTTCGACATGTGCACACAGCAGCAATGATAGACGAAATGTGCAAAAACAAATGAGCTTTTTGTTCAAGACTGCTATCAGGTGAATGTTGTATTGTATTACTCTTTTTCGTCACAACAGCTCTCCCCATGGAGAGCGTCGCTACGCTGAGAGCGCCACCCACTTAAAAAAACAACAACAAAACAACAACAACAACAAAAAAAACCCAGCAATTTTATTTGTTTTCCTATCGAGCTGGATTTTTCTACAGAATTTTGCCAGGGACAACCCCTTTGTTGCCGTGGGTTCTTGCCGTGGGTTCACCCGAATGACTGGCGTCCAGACCGGCCACCACTCAAGGTCTTGTGGAAGGTGAAAAAATACTGGCGACGATGCGATTCGAACTAGTGCGCTGCAGTGCATTGCATGAGTGAAATTGAGAAGTCGAATGATGATTGGTTTGCAGACACTTACATATGTACCACCAGCCTTGTCAGCAGTCCACACACGTGGAAAACGAGCGAAGCGCGTAAGGACGCCAAAATACTGACACAAACTTGGTTCGCTGGACTTTGGCGTCGGTTTTAATTAAAAGTAGAAGCAGTTTGTGGATTTTTCTTTCCCTCCAAACACAATGGCGAGGAATCAGATTGTCAGCAGTTGACAGCAACCTGTGGGGGAGAGGCGAGAGAGGAACGGGGCGGAGGGGATGACGACGTTTGAGGACTGTCACAACGACGAGGGTCTGTCGTGGGTGATCTGTCCTTACCCCGAGGATCTGTCCCAAGAGGTGCAGCAGGCAAGAAGACACTAACGACACTCTGGCTATGGCCAGCCAGGTGACCGACATGGACACTGGAGATGTGGAGTCCCTGGCTTGTTTCGTTGATAACATCCTCCTTGGAGAACCCTCCCTCCCGTCTGAAGACACCCTCAACCCCATCCGGACCAAGATATTGAAAGGACACAGTTTTCACGAAGTACGAGGGCCGGGGCCATCCAAACACCCATGAACTGGTACTACAGCTACCATGAACTGGTACTACAACTACCATGAACTGGTGCTACAACTACCGTGAACTGGTGCTACAGGATGACTTTTGGCAACCAAGACTACCATGAACTGGTACTACAACTACCATGAACTGGTGCTACAACTACCGTGAACTGGTGCTACAGGATGACTTTTGGCAACCAAGACTGCCATGAACTGGTACTTCAACTACCATGAACTGGTACTACAACTACCATGAACTGGTGCTACAACTACCGTGAACTGGTGCTACAGGATGACTTTTGCCCACCAGGACTACCATGAACTGGTACTACAGGATGACTTTTGCCCACCAGGACTACCATGAACTGGTATACTACAGGATGACTTTTGCCCACCAGGACTACCATGAACTGGTATACTACAGGATGACTTTTGCCCACCAGGACTACCATGAACTGGTATACTACAGGATGAATTTTGCCCACCAAGCCAAGACTATCAGCAGGTTGCAGAACAAGACCGGCAGTTAGTTCTAGTGGGGCGTGGACCGGATGTTCTGGGCCATAGCTTTCGGTGGGCGGATGGCTGTTTCCTCCTTCTCTTGTGGCGGTGGCCGTGCTGGTGTGCATCATTGAGGGCAAGGCGAGACTCGAACTGTTCGGGGGTATCACCACGACTTGGTGGAGTTGGTGCTCGTGAAACTGAAACTAGTCAAGGTCCCGGGTTCGAATCTCGGTGACGGCGCCTGGTAGGTAAAGGGTGGAGATTTTTCCGATCTCCCAGGTCAACATATGTGCAGACCTGCTAGTGCCTGCACCCCCTTCGTTTGTATACGCAAGCAGAAGATCAAATGCGCACGTTAAAGATCCTGTAATTCATGTCAGCGTTCGGTGGGTTATGGAAACAAAAACACACCCAGCATGCACACACCCCTGAAAGCGGAGTATGGCTGCCTATATGGCTGGGTAAAAACGGTCATACTCGTAAAAGCCCACTCGTGTAACGTGGGGGTTACAGCCCACGAACGCAGAAGAAGAAGAAGATGATGATGATGAAGAAGAAACTAGTGAAGGAGGTTTTCGGTGAGTAACCCGCCCGACGACCGCGATCCTGAAGAACTTGCTAGATTTGTAGGCTTTCCAGGAGTTTTATGACATCACTGGAGAGTAAGACTAATATCTAATTGAATGTTTGCTTTGTATGTGTGGGATGATGATGAAAGAAACTTGATGAAGGCAATGTGTTGATTTTGATGCGTTTTTGTTGTTTTGTGGTGTGTGTATTATTTTGTGTGTGCAGGTTTTTAAATGATATTTTGATGATGATGATGATGATATTAGCTTTATATGATAATGATAAAAATGATGATGATGGTGTTGATAATAATATTGTTATTAATAACAGATTGAATATTTATTTCATATTGATAGATGTCTATAGTATGAATTATATTCTGTAATACATCTTTCTCATTAACATTTGGAAGTCGAATACGTGAACATGTATAGATTTTAGTGTGTGTCATTATCGGTGATGTTCGGAAGATCAACAGTCAGTATATAATATCGACAAAGTGTGGATGATGCATGGGCCTGTGTGGTATGCGTGGTTGGTAGTCGTTCAGCGGTGTGATACCAAACGACAACCAAGGACAGTAACTGCTCTTCCCAAACAGACACAGGCACTCAGCTTCCGGGTATGGCTGATGTCCCCTCACTGCACTGTCCGACAGGAACAGTTATTGAAGGCTAACTTGCTTCTTTGTTGTTTAATATGTCTCTTTGGTTGTGTAAACTCCATCGAAAGCTTCTCAAGAGAAAATGACGTTGCATTAAAACAAACAGTCAAATTGGAGCGAATAATAATAAAGTTTATAGTATCACGGTACAAGCTGCGAAGGGAACACATTTCTTTTATGATATAACAATCGGAAAAACAGCACAACCAGATGCCTGTCAAAATCTGGAACACTACTTTGAAAATAAGCTCGGATGAAAGAACAATTTTTGAATACGAGAAAGACCCAAGAGATAAAATTAAAATGGTTCCAGATGAAAATTCGTGTTCTTGTGACACTGAAATTCTATGTCTGATGAAAATGGACGTGCTTTCAAATAACTTTTAATGTAATTGTTGTAAAGACGAACAAGGACACAACCCAGCATTATCCATGGGAGTGTAACCATGTACTATTTTTTTGGACAGGTTTTGTGAGATACTTAAAAGTGTTTAAATTGTGGTGGACTTTGTCTCAACCATTTGTTAGTATTTTGTGGATATGACGACAAAAGAAAAGCTCATGGATGCTTGTCATACATTTTTATCGACAACCAATTTCTTTTGATACGAATGTAGAACCAATAAAGTAAAACCAATATAATAAAAAGAAAAAAAGGCACATGAAGTTGACTGGTATGTTTTTAAAATAACTGTTGAATAGAACAGATCTGTGCAGGAATGTACACCGAACGTTCTTCGTATGCCCAGTACAAGACTAAGCTCTACAATATCACATGGAATCAAGGTTTGACTGAATATTTATTGATCTGCCTATATTTTTTTTCTGTGTAAACTCAACATCATGATATTACATGGAATCCATATGTGAATGAAACTTATTGTTCTGCCTGTACTGTTTTGATGCAAACTAAGCATTATGATATCACATTGAATCAATGTGTTAATAAACACTTATAGTTCTGCCGTTATTACTATTTTGTTGTAAACTGAGCATAAGATATCACTGACAGTCTTTCCTCGGTGACATTTGGAAAATCCGCAGTCTTAGTTAACATAATCATATCTTCATCATTGTGGATGATTCAAAAGTGTGTGTGTGTGTGTGTGTGTGTGTTTCATCATTGTATGTAATGATAATAATACTAATAATGCACATTTATATAGCGCCCTTTCTCTCTAAGAGCTGAGGGCGCTTTACATGAAAGAAAAATATTACAAGTTACATAAAACATTCATGACCACTCTTTCTCAAAAAACCCTCTCCCATACCCCCCTCCCCCGACTCACACTTTCCCCCTCTCACTATACCCACATCCAAAGTGAGCTGACATGGGTGGTCTTGGAGAACAAGGAAGCTGAGAGTGCTTATAGATAAGTTTTAAAAAGATGAGTTTTTAGTGATGAGCGAAAAGCAGAAATAGAATCATATGCACGGATATGATGAGGAAGGTTGTTCCAGATGTGAGGAGCAGCAAAGAAGAAAGAACGTTCACCATAGGTTCTTGTATTGGCACGAGGAAGTTTCAAAAGGTAACAGTCAGCGGAAGAGCGGAGATTTCTTGCGGGAGTGTAAACACTGATAAGGTCAGTAAGATATGTAGGTCCTGCGGAGTGGAAAGCAGAATAGCAGAGACACGCAACTTTGTATTTAATTCTCGCTTCAATGGGGAGCCAGTGTACAGTGCGGAGGTGAGGAGAAATATGATCAGTAGCCTACGTGGGACTCTGAGAGTCAGACGGGCAGCATTATTTTGAAGTTTTTGAATTCGCTGAAGAATATTATGTGGACAGCCTATGAGAAGAGAATTACAGTAGTCAATTCGTGACAGCACAAAAGCAGAAATAAGAGTTTTAGTAGTTTCAACAGAAAAGTACTGACGGATAGAGTTGATGCGACGAAGTTCACAATCGACTATGCGTATCAGATTTACTACCTGAGCATGCATGCTGAGGCATGAGTTAAGAATGATTCCAAGGTTCCTTGCTGATTTAGAAAACTGAACTGTGGCATCACCAACCACAACAGAGGCAGAAAACGAAGTAGATATGGACATCCTTGCAGAGGAAATAATCATAGCTTCAGTTTTGTCATCATTCAACTTTAGTTTGTTGAATGTCGTCCAGGATTTAACATCGAGAATACAATCCTGCATTGACAGAATCAGACTGTGTACTTGGTTTGGTTCTGCAGACTTTTGTAGCTGAGTATCATCAGCAAAAGAGTGGTGAAGAACAGAATGGCCAGAAATGACATCAGAAAGAGGAGCAGTGTACAGAACGAACAGAACGGGGCCCAGGACAGAGCCATGTGGCACACCATAGGAGATCAGGGTTGGATCAGACTTAAAGTTACTAACAGAGACAAGAGAGAGAGAGAGAGAGAGAGAGAGAGTCGCTTCTGACACGCGATCGAGTGAGGAGAAGACAACTCCGACAGCCACACCAGACCAAGCTCACCAAGCCAGCCCATACATCGCCACGATAGATACGACACCACACACACACACACACACACACGCACTGGCTTCACGTGCGTCACGGCAGCAGCAGCAGCAGCAACAGCAGCAGCAACAACAGACGACATTCCTTCCACGTGCAGGACCAGACGAGTTTCACACACACACTGAAGCTTCGTCCAGGTTGTAGTGTTGTGTTTTGTGCCGCAGGACATTCTATTCTGCAGGACTGAAGCTTTTGTCGTTTTCTTCAAAGCTGTTGTCTGCTGATTGATTGATTGATTGATTTATTCATCCATTTATTCATTCATTTTTTTTTTACCCAAGGAGTTACTGAAAAGGAAAGCGAAACCGTAAAGGATGGCCGAATCGTTGATGGTGAGTATTCAACTTCTTCTTCATCTTCTTTTTCAGTCTTCTTCTCCTCCTCTCTTCTTCTTCTTCTCCTCCTCCTCCTCCTCCCTCTTTGTTCTTCCTCCTCCCCCTGCACCTCCTCCTGGTCAATATCATTTCGTTGATTCTGTGGTTTTATACTGTGTGCATCGTCCCAGCTTTTTTGTTTGTTTGTTTGCCTGTTACAGTCAGTGTTCGCGTGCAGGACCTGTTTGAACGGAACTATGTTAGTCTGTCAACAGTTGTGCGGTTGTTGACCGCTTGTTGACCTGGTCTGACGCTGGATTCCCTCTCTCATTCTCTCTCTCTCTCTCTCTCTCTCTCTCTCTTTCTCTCTCTCTCTCATTCTCATTCTCTCTCTCTCTCTCTCTTGGTGCTGTTGAATGGTCGCGTAAGCAGTTGTTTGTTTGTTTAATTTGTATGCGCGAATTCAGTTGACGTCACCTTTTGTGTATGATACTGATTTGTTCCCCTTTGACAGGAAGGAAGGGGCTATTGGCTGTTGTCAATAGAAGTGTGTCAGTGTCAGTGTCACACCCTCTCTCTCTCTCAAAAGTAGAAAAAAAGTTTTTAAAAAGGAGATTAATTCCCCTTTAACTTAACCCTCACCTTTTTGGTTTCTGTCTTTGTCTCTTACACGATGCCTGCATGACTCTTTTTAGCCTTTGTTCGACTGTCTCTTACACGATGCCTGCATGACTCTTTTTAGCCTTTGTTCGACTGTCTCTTACACGATGCCTGCATGACTCTTTTTAGCCTTTGTTCGACTGTCTCTTACACGATGCCTGCATGACTCTTTTTAGCCTTTGTTCGACTGTCTCTTACACGATGCCTGCATGACTCTTTTTAGCCTTTGTTCGACTGTCTCTTACACGATGCCTGCATGACTCTTTTTAGCCTTTGTTCGACTGTCTCTTACACGATGCCTGCATGACTCTTTTTAGCCTTTGTTCGACTGTCTCTTACACGATGCCTGCATGACTCTTTTTAGCCTTTGTTCGACTGTCTCTTACACGATGCCTGCATGACTCTTTTTAGCCTTTGTTCGACTGTCTCTTACACGATGCCTGCATGACTCTTTTTAGCCTTTGTTCGACTGTCTCTTACACGATGCCTGCATGACTCTTTTTAGCCTTTGTTCGACTGTCTATCTGTCTGTCTATCTATCTGGCAGTCTGTCTATCATTCTAGGCTGTTTCTTTTTCTCTGCGGGTATCTTTCCTGGACTAATATCAAGTCCAACTCAAAATCGACTCAAGCTTGTGTGTGTGTGTGTGTGTGTGTGTGTGTGTGTGTGTGTGTGTGTGTGTGTGTTTAAATCTGTGTCAGTGTGTGCGTGTTGCACACACGAGTGCTTCTGTGCATACGATGTGTATTTTTGAGGGTTTTTCTCCTCCCTCCCTCCCCCCCCACCCCCCTAAACTCTAAATACTCTTACCGTGTGAAATTCTATTTGTCAGTTGAACAGCGAACGACTGGCCCAAAATATCCACATTTCTTCAGTCCGCCGCCACTCATGTGTGTGACAGTGATTCTAGATCAATAGTGCAGAAATAGGACTTTGATAGAATAACTATGCAGGCAAATTAGCATGCAAATGCAAACCCTAAAACTGAACTACTATACCAAGAAGGGGCGTGGAAAGGCCGCGAGGCTCAATTTTTGCCCCAGATACTGTACCTGTACATCGACGGGCGCAATAGCCGAGTGGTTAAAGCGGCGATAGACTTTCAATCTGAGGGTCCCGGGTTCGAATCTCGGTAACGGCGTAATTCTGTGACAATGACGTCAGCTTTTGGTGAAGCGCCGCCATCGTCTCTTATTTTGTCATCAGTACGAAGAGAGTTAAATCCGTTTTCGTGGCAGACCAATGCCTGTTTCACGTGACGCGGAAGTCAGCAAGGAAGGGTTTTGAAGGCTGAGCTGGGCGGATTTCTTGTGGAGATTTACCACTTCTTGGTTATGTATTCGTGTGTGTCAAAGTGACAGTAACTGCGTGTTTGTGTGTACGTTCTCGTGTGTGTGTGTGTGTGTGTGTGTGTGTGTGTGTGTGAGAGAGAGAGAGAGAGAGAGAGAGAGAGAGAGAGAGAGAGACGCTTTTTGACGCTTCAAATTATTTTAAATTTTTAAAAAATTATTATTATTATTTTACTGCCATTGACTATACAGTCCTTGTGACAGGGGAATACAAATACAATTTCAAGAGATGTAAGATCAAACAGACAAACAAAATGTAAATTAATTTTCTGAACACATTCACAAGCAGCGCAAACACAGAAAATTAGACCAACATGAAACAGCTGATAACATCTGTCGGCTCGACCATCCATAATGAACTTTCTTACACACACACACACACACACACACACACATACATACGCGTGTGTGACAGAGAGAGAGAGAGAGAGAGAGAGAGAGAGAGAGAGAGAGAGAGAGAGAGAGAAATTTAGTTTGTACCCTTGTTCAGCCGATCGTGGAAAGAGCGCTGACGCGCAGTCTCTGAGCCAGATACCGTCTCTCTGTCTTAACTTTCAATGTACGCACGCACGCCCTTTTGCATGCACGCAGACACAAACACACACACAGACACACCAACACACACAGACACAGACACACGAACACACACACACACACAGACACACACAGACACACACAGATACACCAACACACACAGACACAGACACACTGGTGAAGTGTTCCACGGGATTCACAACATTGAAGCGACGACTGATAGCGGCTTTGTGGAAGCGTCCAAGCTGGTGTTTTTTTGTTTTTGTTGTTGTTGTTTTGTGTGTGCATGTTTTCAGGTTGTTTGTTTGCATTGTCCGTTTTCTCAGCGTCGAACTGCAACTGAAAAAAAAGAACAGTAATGATAATGATAATAATGATATTTATATAGCGCTGAATCTTGTGCAGAGACAAATCAAAGCGCTTTATTATTATTATTATGATGATGATGATGATAATGATTGTTGTTGTTGTTGTTGTTGTTGTTTTCGGAGTTTGAAACTGCAGTCGCAATCATGTGTAGGAGATTAAAGCGAAACCTGCAAAAGGCCACTGGATCTGACCGACTTGCTGAAAAACTCATTACCTAAGTGAGCCGACTGGCTGTCCCATCGTGGGGTCAGTTCAGTTTTCTACGTCAATGACCGATGACGGACTTCAAACCCAAACCATGTAATGTAGTGTGTGAGAAACCTAAACCAAGTAATGTAGTGTGTGAGAAACCCAAACCATGTAATGTAGTGTGTGAGAAACCTAAACCATGTAATGTAGTGTGTGAGAAACCTAAACCATGTAATGTAGTGTGTGAGAAACCCAAACCATGTAATGTAGTGTGTGAGAAACCCAAACCATGTAATGTAGTGTGTGAGAAACCTAAACCAAGTAATGTAGTGTGTGAGAAACCTAAACCATGTAATGTAGTGTGTGAGAAACCTAAACCATGTAATGTAGTGTGTGAGAAACCCAAACCATGTAATGTAGTGTGTGAGAAACCCAAACCATGTAATGTAGTGTGTGAGAAACCTAAACCATGTAATGTAGTGTGTGAGAAACCCAAACCATGTAATGTAGTGTGTGAGAAACCTAAACCATGTAATGTAGTGTGTGAGAAACCTAAACCATGTAATGTAGTGTGTGAGAAACCTAAACCATGTAAAGTAGTGTGTGAGAAACCCAAACCATGTAATGTAGTGTGTGAGAAACCCAAACCATGTAATGTAGTGTGTGAGAAACCTAAACCATGTAATGTAGTGTGTGAGAAACCCAAACCATGTAATGTAGTGTGTGAGAAACCCAAACCATGTAATGTAGTGTGTGAGAAACCTAAACCATGTAATGTAGTGTGTGAGAAACCTAAACCATGTAATGTAGTGTGTGAGAAACCCAAACCATGTAATGTAGTGTGTGAGAAACCCAAACCATGTAATGTAGTGTGTGAGAAACCTAAACCATGTAATGTAGTGTGTGAGAAACCCAAACCATGTAATGCAGTGTGTGAGTTTGTACACCCGGCTTGCGTGCACAATGTGGCGCGGGCCGTGTGCGTGAGAACCTGTGAATTTCTCTGTCTCAAGACTGGATGTCTGCTTACTTTCTTGGGTGAGCCACTGCGGCTTTGAAATGTTAATGATCTGACACCTCTTTAATCAAGCTACCGACCCGGTCCAAGCTCGCCCGGATTAAAAAAAAAAAAAAAAAAAAACTCACAAAAAAACAGCAACTAAAACCGTAGAGCTGGTCAATATTAAACCAGATCTGAACTAGCTCTATAAAGAAACGTGGGTTTTACACCCCAGTCAATAACAGACAGACAGACAGACAGACAGGCCGAGAGACAGGCCGAGAGACGGACACAGTGGGAACCCACAGAAGATACAGCTCGTCTCCACACGAGACGTGTACCGACAACACCCAAGTCAGAACCGAGTGCATCAGCACTGATGAAGTGTTTCATTGGAAGCCAAGGAGGGATGGTGGGAGGGAGGGATGGAAGGGTGGGAGGAAGGAGGGAAGGGAGGGTGGAGGGAAGGGATGGAGGAGGGAGGGAAGGGAGGGATCCGGCCAGATCAATACCCCCTACACAAATTCACCCGCACAAGCCGACAAGCCGCGTTGAGTTTTCAGAGAGCTTGGCGGCGTGAGGATGTGAGAGGAACAAGAAGAAGAAAAAAACCCCAGAGGTAACAAGAAAACACCACCACCCAGAGCATCTGTTCACTCACCTCTCTCCCCTACCACACCCCTCCCCCCCACCCCGCTCTCCACAAATCCCCCGATGTGTGTGCCTGAAATCTGATTGAATGACACAGGAAACGAATGATGAGCGCCCAATGGCAGCCAGCCGTCAGTCGGCTCTACCCAGGCAGACAGACTGTTGTGAAAATGACCCCGTGTTTGTAAAGCGCTTAGAGCTTGGTCTCCGACCGAGGATAGGCGCTGTATAAGTATTCGTATCAATCAATCAAAAACCGCCTCACCACCTTACCATCTTGTCACATATTATACTGCGTGCATGCTTTGATTGCCATTGACTGACACGGAAGGAATGGATAAATGGTATGTATGTGTTCTATAGATCTACATATGTGGAGTGGAGTGATGCGGAGTAATGTGGAGTGATGGCCTAGAGGTAACGCGTCCGCATAGGAAGCGAGAGAATCTGAGCGCGCTGGTTCCAATCACGGCTCAGCCGCCGATATTTTCTTCCCCTCCACTAGCCCTTGAGTGGTGGTCTGCACGCTAGTCATTCGGATGAGACGATAAACCGAGGTCCCGTGTGCAGCATGCACTTAGCGCACGTAAAAGAACCCACGGCAACAAAAGAGTTGTTCCTGGCAAAATTTTGTAGGAAAATCCACTTCGATAGGAAAAACATGTAAAAAGTGCACGCAGAAAAAATACAAAAAAGTGGATGGCGCTGTAGTACAGCGACGCGCTCTCCCTTGGGAGAGCAGCCCGAATTTCACACAGAGAAATCTGTTGTGATAAAAAGAAATACAAATACAAATAAATACAAATATATTTTCCTCTATCCAGAGGGGGGGTGGGGAGGGGAAGAGAGATATTTTCAAAAGAGACTTCTTCAGCGTTCCCAGGCCACATTCAGACGGTACAGTCCAGAGTAGGTTACGAAGTCTGCAGTCAGTTGGAGCTCTGTAGCCGTTCCCCACAACGTGTCCTGGAGCGCTGCGGGACTGGGCCACATCTGACGCCTCAGCTCTTCGTGTAGAGGGCAGTCTTGCAGGACATGGGCTGGAGTTTGAGGAGCGGTGTCACACGGACATTGGTCTGTGTGGGAAATGTTCAGTTTGTAGAGATGGGAGAGGAGCTGGCAGTGGCCTGTGCGCAGTCTGAGGAGGATGACTTGAAAAAAAAAAGAGACAAAAAGGGGGAGAGAAGGTGTAGGGTGATGAGAAGGGTGGAGAAAAAACACTATATGTATTTAAATGTATATACATATGTATATATGTATATATATATATATATATATATATATATATATATATATATATATATATATATATATATAGGGAGAGAGAGAGAGAGGGAGAGAGAGAGAACTCAGAATTTTTTTTAATGTAAGGCCACCGACCTGTATACATATGGTTGCACATGTTACACACACACGCACACACACGCGCGTGTGCACTCACATACACATATATGTATGTATGTATGTATATATATATATATATATATATATATATATATATATAAATAAGAATCACCTGATAATATTACCAAACTAAATAACAAGCTGTGGGAAATTTAGAAACATGTCTTTCGTCTTGGACAAAGACAAGTAAGAGCTATTTGTTATCTGCTGTAAAGCATGGAAAATAAATAAACATTGCTGTATCTCTTGTCACAGTGCTGCTGTCATTTTGAAGCAAGTGTGGTAATAGGGGAATCCTAGAATTGTGCATGTGTTTGCATAAGTATTTATCTATTTATTTATTTGTTGAGAGAGAGAGAGGGAAACGAAACGAAATCTTATTTTACCAGGGTGATGAGATAAGCAAATCATGCTTTTTTTTCACCCAGCCCTGGGATAAAAACAACAACAACAACAACAAAAAAAAAAAAAAACGAAGGGAAAAAAGAGGGATGTGGGGCGTAGGGCTGCATCAAAGTACACGTGAACACAGAACTACTAACAAGAAAGACATCACCAACAAGATTCACTGAACATCACATGAGAAAGAAAGTAATGAAAACGACCAGCACAAAGCAACACACTACAAGCACTCTCTGTCCCCACCCCTAACCCGGCCTCATTCCCTCCAACCCCCTGCTCATAGTCAAGCCCTCAGATTTAAACGTTCAGACGTAAGTATGATTATAATCAGCGATATTAAAATTCATGATGATATACCGATGACTTATATTTTTTTGGTCTCCAATAACATTGGTGAACACGAAGGAAAAAAAAGGACAAAGTATCTAATAAGTTAGAGAAGGTGGAGAGTTCCAAAGTGTCCCTCCTGAGTAAACAAGGCTAGTTCTAACAAGGACAGTTCTGTGTTTTCGGATGACTACAACATATGTGTACCGTGACCGGTTTTGTTGAAATCTTACAGTCAATGTTAGAGGGGGAAAGCCGTTCATTATACGAAACATCACCACTGTTTTATTATACTGTAATTTGTATATTAGTGGAAGAATGTCCATGGTTAAATAGTCTCCGGGCGTTAAACTAGTAGATTTTGATAGTATAATCTTAAGAACTGGTTTATGGATTTTAGATAGTGGTTTCAGTGTATTGGCACTGCACATGTCATATAGAGTTGAGGGATAATCGATAGACGATTGAATAAATGAAATGATAAAATTGTTTTCGTGCTTTGAGATCCAAAAGTCTTTATTTTTGAGGGCTTGAACACCTCTTGAGATACGCGCTTGTACAGATCGTCAATGTGGGATGACCAGGAAAGATTATTATCCACGGTAACTCCTAGAACTTTGTAACTTTCTACTTCTGTAATCAGTGTATTTCCCAAGTGTATAGAGGGGATAGATGTAATATTCTGTCGTTTTTGTCGAGAGGTATTTGACGTATATTTTTTTTCTGATCGTTCAGTGACATGCGGATAAGTTCAGTCCAGTTGATTAGCTGATTAACATTATTTTGCAGAGTGGTAGATAGTTCGTTAATGTTAGAATGCTTCGAGTGAATGGACGTATCGTGAGCAAAAAGTTCACATAATCCATTTGTTATGAACAGAGGAAGATCGTTTATATAAAGGGAAAAGAGAAGTGGACCGAGTACAGATCCTTGACGGACACCGAATGATTGTGTTTGGGGTTTAGACTGTGCATTACTTAAGCGAGAGAGAGAGAGAGAGAGAGAACAAGCAGGAAGTAAAACAAAACAACTGCGGCAATCAGATATACAAATCTGTGCGATTTTATGATAATGATAATGATAATGATAATAACTGGACTTTTCTCATTCCACAAAGTGCTTTGCAGTCCACACACACATACGCATACGAAACACACTCAGTCCTCAACTCACAATCATGCACAATAAACATATATATGCGCATTCAAACTCGTGTGTACAATACATACATACATACATATAGTACAGTGATAGCCTAGAGGTAACGCGTCCGTCTAGGAAGCGAGAGAATCTGAGCGCGCTGGTTCCAATCACGGCCCAGCCGCCGATATTTGGTCCCCCTCCACTAGACCTTGAGTGGTGGTCTGGACGCCTGTCATTCGGATGAGACGATAAACCGAGGTCCCGTGTGCAGCATGCACTTTGTGCACGTAAAAGAACCCACGGCAACAAAAGGGTTGTTCCT
Source organism: Babylonia areolata (assembly GCF_041734735.1). NCBI lineage: Eukaryota > Metazoa > Mollusca > Gastropoda > Neogastropoda > Buccinidae > Babylonia > Babylonia areolata. The sequence continues at coordinate 39,325,240 of NC_134888.1, read as the reverse complement.
GGCAAAATTCTGTATAAAAATCCACCTCGATAGAAAAAAAGAAATAAAACTGCATGCAGGAAAAAAAAAAATCCCCTTTTTTCATTTTTTTTATTTTTTAATCTCTCTCCATTTTCTGTTGTTTTTTTTCATCAAAATTTGTTGCTCGAAATTTTTGTTGTTGTGCTCTTTCCGTTTTTCTTATTTTTTCCTTACCAGTTCATTCGCCCGTACCTGCTCCTTAAAATATTAGGTTGTGTGTGTGTGTGTGTGTGTGTGTGTGTGTGTGTGTGTGTGTGTGTGTGTGTGTGTGTGTGTGTGTGTGTGTGTGTGTGTGTGTGTGTGTGTGTGTGTGTGTGTGTGTGTGTGTGTGTGTGTCTTTCTGCTTGATACGTGGGCGCTGTTTTGTGTCGTTATTATTATTTAAAAAAAAGAAGTTTTTGTTCCTTCTTTCGGTCCTTTTCACCTGTGGTGTTTATATTTTTCCGTTGCAATTTTTGACTGTATATTTCATATTTGTTTATGTTGTTATTCTCATTTTCTATATAATGTATTTGAAAAAAAAAAAATCCTTTGATGAGAAACCGGTGGGATTTTTTTTAGGTACTTGAGTATAACTTTAAATCAGTGCATCCGGAAGAAAGATCAAGAACAGGAAAAAAAAAGAGATCGATTAAACCGGGCGTCACGCAGTCTGAACAGAGTAAATCAATCAAAAAACAAAAACAAAACAAAACAACCCAAATAAACCCCAAACAAACAAACAAACAACAACAACAACAACAACAACAAAACGCAGACGGACCTAAGCCGCACAGCGTGTACAGGGAGCAGACGGGCACCTGTCTGTAGCGGAAATACCTCAGGTGCCACGTTGGGCGCGAGGAGGGAGGATTTGATGGAACTGAAACCCTCACTGTCTGGTTTCCCAGGAGAAGAAGAACAAGAGGAAGAAGAAGAAAAGAATCTGAATCTTCTTTTCGCGCCGCTGTGCCGCACACAAAGAGGATACAACTGGAATTAATTGAACCCAAATCCTCAAGGCTCAACATGCAAGTTCTCACATTCGATGAAAAACAAAACAAAACAACAGCAAGAAAACAACAATAACAACAAAAACCCAAGCACAGCCAGCAGCAGCAACAGCAGCAGCAGCAACAACAACAGCAGCAGAAACAACAACACTAGCAACAACAGCAGCAGCAGCAACAGCATCAACAACAGCAGCAGCAGCAACAACAACAGCAACAGCAGCAGCAACAACAGCAGCAACAACAACAACAACAGCAGCAGCAACAACGACAGCAGAAACAGCAACAACAACAGCAGCAGCAACAACAACAGCAGCAACAACAACAGCAGCAGCAACAGCAGCAGCAACAACAACAACAACAACAACAACAGCAGCAGCAGCAGCAGCAGCAGCAACAACAACCGTTCATCAAACAAACCATGACACATGATGACAGGTGCAAAAACCGAGTGGTTAGTGCGTCGCTCGGGTGAGAGTCCTCACTTCGAGTCCCGACAGTATCTTCACATAATTCAGGATTCAAAGCATGGAGTTTTTTTTTTTTTTTTTTTTTTTTTTTTTTTTTTTTTTGCTGCCCCATCATCTGCACCGTTTCAGTGGCATTACTCCCACGCCGCTCATTTAGATTTCCCCCATACACGGCCACACCCGGGTTCGTCCGTCGCAGTCCCAGCATCGGCAGTCCACAGGGAACCATCGATGTTAGGTCGCCAGGAGGCCACACACCAGAGGAGACCCTGCACTGTTGCTGAGTCACTTCGGTGGTGTTCAGTGGTGCCTGCTCTGTTTTAACGTACTTAGGACACCACCTACTAAACCCCCTACTAACGACAATAATGGCTTAGTCGCGGAGCCAGACTGAGTGAGCGTCCCTCCCAGAGTGGAGACCGCCACCACGTCCCTCAAACAACAGCCCCCCATGAATCTGCCGACACTGACGACATTGACAGGACTCACCCCAAGCACGGAAGTGGAGGGGTATCGAAACTGAGGTCACCATGAGAGCAGGGCATGAAAGGCCACAGACTTTGAGACCATTTTGTTTATATTGATGACGATGAAGGAGCAGGAGGATGACGATGATGATGACGATGTTGCTATGGAGGTCCATTTTGGTTTGGGACTGCGTGACAAGGCTGTACTCTACGCTTCCTGTCATAATGATATCCCGGCGTTAACCAGGCCCGAGAGATACAGACACTTGCAGTGTTGGTCAGGTAATTAGAGCAACACACCCAAAGACGCATCCTTGAAGTGGATGACACTCGACTGTGTGATCCCAGTCTCCCCATTTAAGCCCACAGCACACTCAACTCTGGGTAGGAGCCGGCCACGGGCCGAAAAACCCACCTCCGCTGGGATTCGAACCCGCGTCCTCCCAGCCGTCAGTCCGCGACGCTAACCACTTCGCCACGGCGGCTGGTAAGCATGGAGAGTTTGTTTCCCCGCAGTGTTCGATGAGTTCGAGTCCCGACAGTATCTTCACATAATAGCAGGATTCAAAGCATGGAGAGTTTGTTTTCTCTGCAGTGTTCGATGAGACGGACATCAAAACATACCCCGTGATTTCATACTGCCTCATAAACGGGACTTTGACTGTCTTCGCTTTTTGCCTTTCGCCCTGAAAACCCCTTGACTGCTATGAACGTATCACGTACGTGCATAGTGACGTCACTGATGAAATCACCAGAAAAAGGGAAATAGCTCTGGAAGGCTGAAAATTCACACAGTTTGTCTAGAGTGGTATATCTCCAGACCATTTTCTCAGTTTTTAGGCTTATTGTTTCGGATAATGTTTTATGACCTGAAACGCCACTTTCTGCTGTTTTCCCCCTGGCACTGAAGGGGTCTCCGGTTGGAGTCGTCGGGGCACCGTCCAGTTGAGATTCCCACCAGTTTCCTCCGTCCCTTGCGATTGTGTGTCTAAAATAGCGGGATGAAAACACATCTACACGTCATCTTAGACTTGGAGGCGAGCAATGTCAACTGCGGATCACGAACGCAGACAAAAAAAAAAAAAAAAAAAAAGAAAAAGAAAAAAGCCCCGCACTTCTTCTTCTTCGTTCGTATGTACACGAACGGGATTTAACGTGCATGACCGTTTTTACCCCGCGTCGTAGGCAGCCATACTCCGTTTTCGGGGATGTGCATGCTGGGTATGTTCTTGTTTCCATAACCCACCGAACGCTGAACTCAATTTTCATATCAACTTTAAAACAAGAGAGGCAAGGCCTTCAAGACTCACTTGTGATACACTTTAAAAAAAAATCCAAGCTTTTTATGTGTTGAGTATAATTTCAAAATATAATGTTTAAGATGAGAAAGGTCAGTTTAAAGCAAATTAACTCCCCTAGCATTACAGAGTAATTTCCCTTTTTTTACTATCTGCACCAAAACGTTTGCAAAATAAATAAAACTTCCATGCTTAGCAAAAGAAGTTCCTGTTTGAAAAAAAAAAAGATAATAATGACTGCTCTAGTTGTTGGGTCAGAATATCAGATCAAAGTGCCAAGTTTAGAGAATACAAAAAAATGTAAATATAACAGTAAATGCAGTTTGCATATAATTAGGCTTCATTCTTTATTTTTTTGTGCCCATCCCAGAGGTGCAATATTGTTTTAAACAAGATAACTGGAAAGAACTGAATTTTTCCTATTTTTATGCCAAATTTGGTGTCAACTGACAAAGTAGTTGCAGAGAAAATGTCAATGTTAAAGTTTACCACGGACACACACACACACACACACACACACACACAGACAACCGAACACCGGGTTAAAACATAGACTCACTTTGTTTACACAAGTGAGTCAACTATAAAACTAGAATGAACATAAAAGAGAAATTGAATCGACCGCGTGTCAACCGGGTGTAACTAAACTTGTACATCTATCTAGATCCAGAGAAAACGGCTAAATGTTGCAGTGTGATTGCGGCGATAACCACGTCTCCTTTACCGCGGACTTAAAAAAGAATTTTTAATTGCCCTTAATGATTTTTTGAATGCCCAAGATACACCAGAATAATATAATTTAAACAGCGTTCTCACTGCGAATACCGCAATCGATTTATCGCCCTTTAAAAAAGCATATTTAAATATTATATTTTTGAACGTCAGCTAAGGAGCTACGATAGTGTAATGGGTAAGACAGTTTCTTCTCACCCGAACACGCAGGGTTCGAATCTGCCGTTAGGACTTTTTTTTTCTTTTTCTTTTAACCCGAAGCGTTATAATAACAAATACAGAACGCATTTTAACGATTAGATTTAAAAAAAAAGTGTATCACAAGTGAGCCTTGAAGGCCTTGCCTCTCTTGTTTGTTGTTGAAGAAAAACAGCCTCGCTCTCTCTGTCTTTTGTAGTGAGCATTGCGACACACCCACTGTGTTTCGAATTCGTAAAATCATTCCGATTTTTTTTTATCAAATAAGAAAAGAAAGCAGTAGAACTGATGAAACAATAACGAACATAACCACAATAATATGAAAAAAACAACAAAAAACAACAGGAACTGATAATATGGATATACGGTCACACAGCCACACGTACCCTTCAGTATCCCCCCCTACCCCCCCAAACCTGGGAACAAGCTCTGAAGAACCTGACCTTGTGGTCGGCGTCAGCTAATTGGTCGATGATCAAAACTCAAACCTTTACTTACTTACTTACCTTCTTACTTACACACACACACACACACACACACACACACACACACACACACACACACACACAAGTTCAGCGTGTTATTGACCACGCTCATTTAGCATCCTAAATCATTGCGCCTGTTGGTTACATTTCCATGGTTTGTGGGACCGAAAACGGAAAAAGCAAGATAGTGGCACGTTAGTTTAGTGACTGAATCCGAATCAAAACAGAGTCAAAATCCACTGAAAACGGGTTGCAACATCTACTAATGGCAATGTCTTTCATACATACACAGAAATGCCGTAAGATAGGTGCAATGATTCTGGATGCTGAACTCGGACTTTGCTGCTGCGCTGAGAAGAGAGAGCCACAGTGTATAAAGCTCACAGCCACACACAACCTGTTCAGAGCGGCCCACACACAACCTGTTCACAGCGGCCCACACACAACCTGTTTAGAGCGGCCCACACGCCATTTCATTGTTTTTCGTCCCTCAGGTGCACAACATGCAACATGGTTGCAGGAAGGGGGAGGCAACCGGCCGGCCATCGAACATTCCCTGCCGTTCCCCCCCACACCCTCCACCCTCACCCCCCACTCTCCTTCTGGCAGAAATATCTCCTCAGCACCACCAACACCCTCTACCTCTCGGCTGCCATTTGTCATTACCGTCAGCAAGTCGGACTGGTCATTTCTCCCCGAAACCTTTCGCCTCTCTGTCAGTTTCGTCTGCAACTGGAATTTATCTGCAGGATCCGGATTTCGGTTTGTGTGGTGGACTGACTGAGTTGGTTGTTGTTGTTGTTGTTGTTGTTGTTGTCGTTGTCACTGCTTTTGTTTGTTGAAACATTCATATTTTTAGAAACAAGACGAAATTAGCGTTTCTAAGAAAACAGAATTTGAGCAACAGCAAGCCTGAGCTTATATCGTGCTCGTACATAGCTGTTGTGGTGGTTGTTGATGTTCATACATGACTGTTGTGGTGGTTGTTGATGTTCATACACAGTTGTGGTGGTAGTTGTTGATGTTTATACATAGCTGTTGTGGTGGTTGTTGATGTTCATAATAGCTGTTGTGGTGGTTGTTGATGTTCATACACAGTTGTTGTGGTAGTTGTTGATGTTTATACATAGCTGTTGTGGTGGTTGTTGATGTTCATACATAGCTGTTGTGGTGGTTGTTGATGTTCATAATAGCTGTTGTGATGGTTGTTGATGTTCATACATGACTGTTGTGGTGGTTGTTGATGTTCATACATGACTGTTGTGGTGGTTGTTGATGTTCATAATAGCTGTTGTGGTGGTTGTCGATGTTCATATATGACTGTTGTGGTGGTTGTTGATGTTCATACACAGTTGTTGTGGTTGTTGTTGATGTTTATACACAGTTGTTGTGGTGGTTGTTGATGTTCATACACAGTTGTTGTGGTGGTTGTTGATGTTTATACATAGCTGTTGTGGTAGTTGTTGATGTTTATACACAGTTGTTGTGGTGGTTGTTGATGTTCATACATAGTTGTTGTGGTGGTTGTTGATGTTCATACACAGTTGTTGTGGTAGTTGTTGATGTTTATACATAGCTGTTGTGGTGGTTGTTGATGTTCATACATGACTGTTGTGGTGGTTGTTGATGTTCATAATAGCTGTTGTGGTGGTTGTTGATGTTCATACATGACTGTTGTGGTGGTTGTTGATGTTTATACATAGCTGTTGTGGTGGTTGTTGATGTTTATACATAGCTGTTGTGGTGGTTGTTGATGTTCATACATAGTTGTTGTGGTGGTTGTTGATGTTCATACACAGTTGTTGTGGTTGTTGTTGATGTTTACACATAGCTGTTGTGGTGGTTGTTGATGTTTATACATGACTGTTGTGGTGGTTGTTGATGTTCATACATGACTGTTGTGGTGGTTGTTGATGTTCATACATAGCTGTTGTGGTGGTTGTTGATGTTCATACATAGCTGTTGTGGTGGTTGTTGATGTTCATACATGACTGTTGTGGTTGTTGTTGATGTTCATACATAGCTGTTGTGGTGGTTGTTGATGATGATGATGTTTCGCTTTGAAAGGTGGTCCCTGTTTCTGACGAACATTCTGATGATGACGGTGTATGATCTTTCTCTGTGCCCCCTTCCTCTCTCACTGTGTGTGTGTGTGAAAAATGAAAAGGGGCGGGAGCTGATGGCTGGCTTGTGACACAGGGTGTGATGTGTGTAACACAAAGGGGGACGTGGAGGGGGGGGAGGGGGGGGAGCTGATGGCTGGCTTGTGACACAGGGTGTGATGTGTGTAACACAAAGGGGGACGTGGATGGGGGGGGAGCTGATGGCTGGCTTGTGACACAGGGTGTGGTGTGTGTAACACAGAGGGGGATGTGGAGGGGGGGGAGGGGGGGGGAGCTGATGGCTGGCTTGTGACACAGGGTGTGGTGTGTGTAACACAGAGGGGGATGTGGAGGGGGGGGGAGGGGGGGGGAGCTGATGGCTGGTTTGTGACACAGGGTGTGATGTGTGTAACACAGAGGGGGATGTGGAGGGGGGGGAGGGGGGGGGAGCTGATGGCTGGTTTGTGACACAGGGTGTGATGTGTGTAACACAGAGGGGGATGTGGAGGGGGGGGAGGGGGGGGAGCTGATGGCTGGTTTGTGACACAGGGTGTGATGTGTGTAACACAGAGGGGGATGTGGAGGGGGGGGAGGGGGGGGAGCTGATGGCTGGTTTGTGACACAGGGTGTGATGTGTGTAACACAGAGGGGGATGTGGAGGGGGGGGAGGGGGGGGGAGCTGATGGCTGGTTTGTGACACAGGGTGTGATGTGTGTAACACAGAGGGGGATGTGGAGGGGGGGGAGGGGGGGGGAGCTGATGGCTGGTTTGTGACACAGGGTGTGATGTGTGTAACACAGAGGGGGATGTGGAGGGGGGGGAGGGGGGGGGAGCTGATGGCTGGTTTGTGACACAGGGTGTGATGTGTGTAACACAGAGGGGGATGTGGAGGGGGGGGAGGGGGGGGGAGCTGATGGCTGGTTTGTGACACAGGGTGTGATGTGTGTAACACAGAGGGGGATGTGGAGGGGGGGGAGGGGGGGGGAGCTGATGGCTGGTTTGTGACACAGGGTGTGATGTGTGTAACACAGAGGGGGATGTGGAGGGGGGGGAGGGGGGGGGAGCTGATGGCTGGCTTGTGACACAGGGTGTGATGTGTGTAACACAGAGGGGGATGTGGAGGGGGGGGAGGGGGGGGGAGCTGATGGCTGGCTTGTGACACAGGGTGTGATGTGTGTAACACAGAGGGGGATGTGGAGGGGGGGGAGGGGGGGGGAGCTGATGGCTGGCTTGTGACACAGGGTGTGATGTGTGTAACACAGAGGGGGATGTGGAGGGGGGGGAGGGGGGGGAGCTGATGGCTGGCTTGTGACACAGGGTGTGATGTGTGTAACACAGAGGGGGATGTGGAGGGGGGGGAGGGGGGGGAGCTGATGGCTGGTTTGTGACACAGGGTGTGATGTGTGTAACACAGAGGGGGACGTGGAGGGGGGGGAGGGGGGGGGAGCTGATGGCTGGCTTGTGACACAGGTGTGGTGTGTGTAACACAAAGGGGGACGTGGAGGGGGGGGGGAGCTGATGGCTGGCTTGTGACACAGGTGTGGTGTGTGTAACACAGAGGGGGATGTGGAGGGGGGGGAGGGGGGGAAGCTGATGGCTGGTTTGTGACACAGGGTGTGATGTGTGTAACACAAAGGGGGATGTGGAGGGGGGGGGGGGAAGCTGATGGCTGGTTTGTGACACAGGTGTGGTGTGTGTAACACAAAGGAGGGGGCCATTACCCACACAGAGACCCTCGCCAAACGGCTCGTTAGGATGAACGGCCTCTGATCACTGGTGCATGCCATTGCCCTCTTCCCACAACAGTCTCTCGCGGTGGTCACACGTTCCCGCCTTGAGCGATGGTGGTGGTGGCCAAGTGTCACTGTGGTAATGAAACCCGACTTGGCAGCGAGTGTCCACGGGTTCGGGTCCCATCATTATACGGTCATGGTTTTTCTCTCTCACTCCGCTGGACCTTACCATGGTGGACCGAGTGCAAAAAAAAAAAGAACAAAAAAACAACAACAACCGAATTTGAAAATTTCAAAACAACAGACAGCAACATCATCGAAAACAAAACGAAACAAAACCAACCAACTAACCAACAAACCAACCCAACAACAACAACAACAACAACAACAACAACAACAACAACAACAACAACACACACACACACACACACACACACACACACACACACACGGACGGACACACACACACACACACACACGGACACAAACACACAAACACACGTACACACACACACACACACACACACACACACACACACACACACACACACACACACAGAGTTTCAGACAGAAAAGAAAGTGACAAAACAATATGAAAAAAAAGGAATGTATAACATTCTTGTGGTTCTTACTGCTGCAGACACACACACACACACACACACACAGTTTCAGACAGAAAAGAAAGTGATAAAACAATATGAAAAAAAAGGAATGTATAACATTCTTGTGGTTCTTGCTGCTGCAGACACACACACACACACACACACACACACACACACAGAGTTTCAGACAGAAAAGAAAGTGACAAAACAATATGAAAAAAAAGGAATGTATAACATTCTCGTGGTTCTTGCTGCTGCAGCCACACACACACACACACACACAGTTTCAGACAGAAAAGAAAGTGACAAAACAATATGAAAAAAAAGGAATGTGTAACATTCTCGTGGTTCTTGCTGCTGCAGTCTAAGCATCATGCTGTTCCAATGCTCTTTGGTGCCTGAACTGAACAGCAACAGACACAGCTCCAGCCGTGTTCGGAAAATGTAGAATAATTACACGACGTGTTGTCGGCAATATAGCAAACAAATCTAATTGATACACTTGAATTGAAAACATACATTGAGCTAAACGCACGTCTCACACACCTTTCATAGGAATGAAGAGAGAGAGAGAGAGAGGGAGAGGGAGGGGAGAGAGAGAGAGGGGAAAGAGACAGAGACAGACAGAAAGACAGAGAGAGCGAAGGGGGAAGTGTGTGTGCATGTGAAAGAGAGAGGGGGAGGGAGAGGGAGAGAGAGAGAGGGAGAGAGAGAGAGAGAGAGAGAGGAGAGAGAGAGAGAGAGAGTGTGTGTGTGTGTGTGACAGAAAGAGAGAGAGCAAAGGGGGAAATGCGTGTGCATGTGAGAGAGAGGGAGAGAGAGAGACTGAGAAAAAGAGAGAGATAAAAGGGAAGTGTGTGAGAGAGAAAGAGAGAGTCAGTCAGTCAGACAGACAGACAGACAGAGACTGGATTCTATTACACGTGTGAAGAGTGTAGGAGACTGAAAGGATTGCGCCGGAAAATCGTTGATCGGGCGACCCGCGCGCTTTTACATGATTGTTTGCACGGATGAGTGGACAGATGAACGGCTCCAGTACTTTCATCGAGTTCGGGGTTCGTTCACCCGCACAGTCCATTTTCTGTCCAGACCTGAATGGCGCTCTATCACAGCGGCCCTCCCTCGTGCTTGTTTGAACCGAGGGAGACTGTTTCGCTGCCATGACCGTGCTGGGCATGCTTCAGCTGGATAGCGTGATTGGTATGTGTTTGTTGTATCTTCTTCGCTCTTCTTCGTTCGTGGGCTGCAACTTCCACCACGTTCACTCGTATGGGCTTTTTACGTGTATGACCCCCCCTTTTTTTTTAACCATCTCCACGTAGGCAGCCATACTCCGTTTTCGGGGGTGTGCATGGTGGGTATGTTCTTGTTTCTATAACCCACCGAATGATGACATGGATTACAGGATCTTTAACGTGCGTATTTGATCTTCTGCTTGCGTATACACACGAAGGGGCTTCAGACACTAAGCAGGTCTGCACACATGTCATTTCACCCACTCTAGGAAGACATTGTCGGGAATGGCCAGAGGGCAAAACAGATGCGGAAGTGAAGCTACTCATAGAAGAAAACAGTAAAGAAGAGGACATCATCATATACACAGATGGCTCAGTCACCAAAGACCAGTCTGGTTGGGGATTCACTGCGAAACAAAATGGAAAAACAATTTGGGAAGAGAATGCTGCCTACAAAGTCACAACCTCCAGCCTAACGATGGAAGTTGAAGCTGCGACACATGCCCTCCAGTGGCTATCGTCCATCCATACGCCCGGAAACCAACATGCCATGATTCTAACCGACTCAATGAACCTCATACAGAAAATTGAAAACGGAATGGGAAGCCCAGAGTGGCATAAGGCAATGCGCAACTTTCAGATTAAAAAACTCACATGGTCATACTGCCCGGGACATGCAGGTGTTAAGGGAAATGAGCGAGCTGACAGACTTGCTGGTAACGCAACACCAACGAGCGGCCTACATCTAGGAAAATCGGAAATCCTCAGAAAAGTCAAAGAATACCAAAAAGAACAGGTACAAGGCCATCACACCATCGATCGCCTCAAAGAAATAAAAGCAGAGAGAGGGAGCGGCCGAAAGTCTAACATGAAAGGTAGAGCACGATGCTTTGCAAATCAAACAAATATCGGCATCATTTCCAAACCAACATTGCGCAAATTTCTTCAAAACGGAACAGAGTCTCTGTGGGCCTTTCCAAATACAATAGACTGAGCAACACACTAGACGCCACGTTCTTGGCATCAGAGATCTTTTCCCATCCCTCTTGGCAGCCTCTTTGCGTGTGCGTGTGTGTATGTGTGTGTTTGTGTGGATGTGTGGGTCTGTGTTTTTGAGTGCGTTTGTGAATGCGCGAGAGTGTAAGTGTACACAAGTGTCAGGAGAGATCTGTGTACGGGTGTGTGTGTATATATATATATATATATATCTTTGTATATATGTGTGGGGGTTGGGGGTGGGAGATATGGGCGTATATGTGTGTGCTTGTACAAGTAAGTGTTCATCTCTGTGAGTGTGTGTTTGCGTGCGTGTGTGTGTGTGTGTGTGTGTGCCGTGGAAGCTGCGATACGTAGGCTAGAAATGAGTGTGTGGAGGAGGGGGTTGGAGGAGGTGCAAGGTAATGTGTGTGTGTGTGTGTGTGTGTGTGTGTGTTGGAGCTCATGTACGTTTATATGTATTTGACTGTACTTTCATATCTGTGAAACTGCATGTTTGGTGCATTTCTGTTATGCATGTGTGGGTGTATGTGTGAATGTGTGTCGTCATATTTTACATTCATTCGCTTAATTATCACCATTGTTGTCTTATTTATTTATTTATTTATTTTTTATTATTATCATTTTATTAGTATTACTATTATTATTACTACTACCTTTTTCTATATTATAATTATTATTTATTTATTTATTTATTTATTTATGTAAGCTTATCTATTATTTATTCCCCCCCCCCTTTTTTTTTTTTTTTTTTTTCTCAAGGCCTGACTAAGCGCGTTGGGTTACGCTGCTGGTCAGGCATCTGCTTGGCAGATGTGGTGTAGCGTATATGGTTTGTCCGAGCGCAGTGACGCCTCCTTGAGCAACTGAAACTGAAACTGAAACTGACCTGGGAGATCGGAAAAATCTCCACCCTTTACCCACCAGGTGCCGTTACCGAGATTCGAACCCGGGACCCTGAGATTGAAAGTCCAACGCTTTGACCACTCGGCTGTTGCACCTGTCAGGTTGTTGTATGATAGTCAGTCATTTTTTTTTTACTCCCATGACCATCAGAACAGCAGAGGAGGTAACTGCTATCCCTGTCTGTCTGGGCTGGAATTTGTGGTTGTTACAGTCTGAACAGGTCTTTTTTGAATGAGACGATACTGTTGATTCTGCACATTAAGTGCGTGCGTACGTGCGTGTACACAGTCAGACACACACGCGCGTGCGGCGCCTCACCACACACAGACACGTGGACGCGCTCGCACACACATAATATATACGCGTGCATGTGTGCGTGCTCGCGCGCGCGCTCGCTGGTTTGCAGCATACAAATGTGCACAGAGCTACGCGTGCAGAACGTGATTCCAAAATGATGAAGGAAGTGAAGGAGAGAGTATTTTCCCATTTTTCTGTTAATTTGCCAACATTTCATTTGCTGTCCGAATATATATATATATATATATATATATATACGTCGCTTCGCTTTATAGAACTGCAGTTGTCTGAGATAGTTACATTGTACTCTCAGTCAGTCCAATCTTTCGCAGGTCTTCCTTTTAATGTCTCCTTTTATGTCTCTTTTCCCTGTCTCAGTCATTCGACCCCCTCTTTCCATCACCCCCACCACACCCCTTCCCCAACCCCCACGCGTACGCATTGTACATTCCCCCCGTCTGATGTCACTTGACAGTGAAAAGACGTTGGACTAAAGAAAGCAAGAACTGCAGCAGTAGCAGCAGCCGCAGCAGTATCAGTAGCTGCAGTAGTTGCAGCAGCATTGGTAGCAGCAGTAGTAGCAGCAGCATTAGTAGCAGCAGTAGTAGCAGCAGCATTGGTAGCAGCAGTAGTAGCAGCAGCGGCAGAAGTAGTGGTAGCAGCAGCGGCAGTATCAGTATCAGCAGAAACAGCAGCAGTTGTAGAAATAGCAGCAGTAGCAGTTAGTAGTAGCAGTCGTCGTCGTAGTAGTTGTAGCTGCATGATTTCTATAACCATTTAGAATGAACAGTCTTCCTGAAATCTTGTGGTCAAGAACCATAGTGTTCTCCACGGAATTGAGTATCCAGTGGATCAACAGATTTCACTTGTTAATGTTATTTGTATTTTGTATTTCTTTTTATCACAACAGATTTCTCTGTGTGAAATTCGGGCTGCTCTCCCCAGGGAGAGCGCGTCGCTACACTAGAGAGAGAGAGAGAGAGAGAGAGAGAGAGACGCTTTGACGCTTTGACACTTTAATGTCATTGGCCATGAGGTCCTTATGACATGGGTGAACGCATCAACATACTTTCAATTTATAAGAAAGCATTATGATAAACGAATGAAATGGTGAAAGCAAATAATGAAAGAAAACAGAGTTCTCTCTTTGAAGAAAAAAAAAGATACTAACCAACAGACCACTCAACACATAACTCCGTTCATTTATCTATCAATGCACCGTGCAACATATTCCAAGGCTGGCTACAGAAGAAAATTTTCAATCCTATCTGACCACGCAGTTCAGCTTGTTGTGCTTTTTGCCTAATCTTCATAGCTTCTGACATGAACTCTGCAATCGAGATTATCACCTCGTGATCTTCTGATGTTAACATGCTAAAGAGATCCTTTGTTTTTGTAAATTATTTTTCACACACACACACACACACACACACACACACACACACACACACACACACACACACACACACACACACACACACACACACAGAGATCACGAAAAACGAAGTCTTATTCATTTGGATTCTAGAATGAGCAGTTTTTATAAAATGACGACAACAACAATAACAACAACAAACAACAACAGCAGCAACAGCAGCAGCAGCAGCAACAACAGCAACAACATATTTGGTGCGGATTTGTATAAATGCTGAGATATTTGCCGCCCTGAACGACATTGTTCGTTATGATCGACACCGCTGCTGTTTGTATACACCCACCCTCTCTCTCTCTCTCTCTCTCTCTCTCTCTCAACCCCTCCACCTCCCCCCTACCCCCCAGCACTGAGTCCCCAGAGTGCCGTCTCAGATCAGAACTCGCCTGGGGGCGGGGGGAGGTGGTGGGGGAGTGGGTGGGGGGCGGAGGGGGGGGGAGTGCAAACGTTTAGCGCTCCACCCTTTCATTGATGGGCAGCGAATTATTGATGACGCTCGGACCCCCCTTTGATAACAGTGACAGTGGGCCTGCCAGTTAACGCTTCCCCGGCCTCTGTTTGCATGTCTCTGTGTTGCCCGTCTGTCTGTCCGTCTGTCTGTCTGTCTGTGTATAGTCTTCTGTCTGTCTGTCTGTACCGCTGTCTCTGTCTGTGTATAATCTTCTGTCTGTCTGTCTGTCTGTCTGTACCGCTCTCTCTGTCTGTGTATAATCTTCTGTCTGTCCGTCTGTCTGTCTGTCTGTGTATAGTCTTCTGTCTGTCTGTCGCCTCCTCTCTCTGTCTGTGTAATCTTTTGTTTGTAGTGTACCGCTCTCTCTGTCTGTGTATAATCTTCTGTCTGTCTGTCTGTCTGTTCTGTCTGTCTGTACCCCCTCTCTGTCTGTGAAAAATGTTCTTTCTGTTCTGTCTGTCTGTCTGCCTTTCTCTGTCTGTGTATAATCTTCTGTCTGTCTGTCTGTACCGCTCTCTGTCTGTGTATAATCTTCTGTCTGTCTGTCTGTACCGCTCTCTGTCTGTGTATAATCTTCTGTCTGTCTGTCTGTCTGTGTATAATCTTCTGTCTGTCTGTGTATAATCTTCTGTCTGTCTGTGTATAATCTTCTGTTTGTCTGTCTGTCTGTCTGTCTGTACCCCTCTCTGTCTGTGTGTAATCCTCTGTCTGTCTGTCTGTCTCCATCTCTCTGTCTGTGTGTAATCCTCTGTCTGTCTGTCTGTACCCCCTCTCTGTCTGTGTGTAATCCTCTGTCTGTCTGTCTGTACCCCCTCTCTGTCTGTGTGTAATCCTCTGTCTGTCTGTCTGTCTCCATCTCTCTGTCTGTGTGTAATCCTCTGTCTGTCTGTCTCCATCTCTCTGTCTGTGTGTAA
Source organism: Babylonia areolata (assembly GCF_041734735.1). NCBI lineage: Eukaryota > Metazoa > Mollusca > Gastropoda > Neogastropoda > Buccinidae > Babylonia > Babylonia areolata. Next base: position 39,309,912 of record NC_134888.1, on the reverse strand, counting down.
TCCTCTGTCTGTCTGTCTGTACCCCCTCTCTGTCTGTGTAATCCTCTGTCTGTCTGTCTGTCTCCATCTCTCTGTCTGTGTGTAATCCTCTGTCTGTCTGTCTGTCTCCATCTCTCTGTCTGTGTAATCTTCTGTCTGTCTGTCTGTACCGCTCTCTGTCTGTGTGTAATCCTCTGTCTGTCTGTCTCCATCTCTCTGTCTGTGTGTAATCCTCTGTCTGTCTGTCTCCATCTCTCTGTCTGTGTATGATCTTCTGTCTGTCTGTCTGTACCCCTCTCTGTCTGTGTGTAATCCTCTGTCTGTCTGTCTGTCTCCATCTCTCTGTCTGTGTATAATCTTCTGTCTGTCTGTCTGTACCGCTCTCTCTGTCTGTGTATAATCCTCTGTCTGTCTGTCTCCATCTCTCTGTCTGTGTGTAATCCTCTGTCTGTCTGTCTCCATCTCTCTGTCTGTGTGTAATCCTCTGTCTGTCTGTCTGTACCCCTCTCTGTCTGTGTGTAATCCTCTGTCTGTCTGTCTCCATCTCTCTGTCTGTGTATAATCCTCTGTCTGTCTGTCTCCATCTCTCTGTCTGTGTGTAATCCTCTGTCTGTCTGTCTGTACCCCTCTCTGTCTGTGTGTAATCCTCTGTCTGTCTGTCTGTCTCCATCTCTCTGTCTGTGTATAATCTTCTGTCTGTCTGTCTGTACCGCTCTCTCTGTCTGTGTATAATCCTCTGTCTGTCTGTCTCCATCTCTCTGTCTGTGTGTAATCCTCTGTCTGTCTGTCTGTACCCCTCTCTGTCTGTGTGTAATCCTCTGTCTGTCTGTCTGTCTCCATCTCTCTGTCTGTGTGTAATCCTCTGTCTGTCTGTCTGTCTCCATCTCTCTGTCTGTGTGTAATCCTCTGTCTGTCTGTCTGTACCCCTCTCTGTCTGTGTGTAATCCTCTGTCTGTCTGTCTGTCTCCATCTCTCTGTCTGTGTGTAATCCTCTGTCTGTCTGTCTGTACCCCTCTCTGTCTGTGTGTAATCCTCTGTCTGTCTGTCTGTCTCCATCTCTCTGTCTGTGTGTAATCCTCTGTCTGTCTGTCTCCCTGTCTCTGTCTGTGTATAATCTTCTGTCTGTCTGTCTGTACCGCTCTCTCTGTCTGTGTATAATCTTCTGTCTGTCTGTCTCCATCTCTCTGTCTGTGTGTAATCTTCTGTCTGTCTGTCTGTACCGCTCTCTGTCTGTGTGTAATCTGTCTGTCTGTCTGTCTCCATCTCTCTGTCTGTGTATAATCTTCTGTCTGTACCGCTCTCTCTGTCTGTGTATAATCTTCTGTCTGTCTCTCTCTGTCTGTGTGTAATCTTCTGTCTGTACCGCTCTCTGTCTGTGTGTAATCTCTCTGTCTGTCTGTCTCCATCTCTCTGTCTGTGTGTAATCTTCTGTCTGTACCGCTCTCTGTCTGTGTGTAATCTGTCTGTCTGTCTGTCTCCATCTCTCTGTCTGTCTGTCTGTACCCCCTCTCCGTCTATGTAATCTTCTGTCTCTCTCTCTCTCCCTTTCTCTGTCTGTATAATCTTCTGTTTGTCTCCCAATCTATGTCTCTGTGTAATCTTCTGTCTGTCTGTACCTCTCTCTCTGTCTCTGTATACTCTGTCTGTCTGTCCCATCTCTGTCTGTCTCTGTATACTCTGTCTGTCTGTCCCATCTCTGTCTGTCTCTGTATACTCTGTCTGTCTGTCCCATCTCTGTCTGTCTCTGTATACTCTGTCTGTCTGTCCCATCTCTGTCTGTCTCTGTATACTCTGTCTGTCTGTCTGTCCCATCTCTGTCTGTCTCTATATACTCTGTCTGTCTGTCCCATCTCTGTCTGTCTCTGTATACTCTGTCTGCCCCACCTCTCTCTGTCTCTGTATACTCTGTCTGTCTGTCCCATCTCTGTCTGTCTCTGTATACTCTGTCTGTCTGTCCCATCTCTGTCTGTCTCTGTATACTCTGTCTGTCTGTCCCATCTCTCTCTGTCTCTGTATACTCTGTCTGTCCCATCTCTGTCTGTCTCTATATACTCTGTCTGTCCCATCTCTGTCTGTCTCTATATACTCATTCTTTCTTTCTGTCTGTCCCATCTCTGTCTGTCTCTATATACTCATTCTTTCTTTCTGTCTGTCCCATCTCTGTCTGTCTCTATATACTCATTCTTTCTTTCTGTCTGTCCCATCTCTGTCTGTCTCTATATACTCATTCTTTCTTTCTGTCTGTCCCATCTCTCTCTGTCTCTGCTTCTGCATTATATTGTCTGTCTGTCCCATCTCTGTCTGTCTCTATATACTCATTCTTTCTTTCTGTCTGTCCCATCTCTCTCTGTCTCTGCTTCTGCATTATATTGTCTGTCTGTCCCATCTCTGTCTGTCTCTATATACTCATTCTTTCTTTCTGTCTGTCCCATCTCTCTCTGTCTCTGCTTCTGCATTATATTGTCTGTCTGTCCCATCTCTCTCTGTCTCTATATACTGCATTATATTGTCTGTCTGTCCCATCTCTCTCTGTCTCTATATACTGCATTATATTGTCTGTCTGTCCCATCTCTCTCTGTCTCTATATACTGCATTATATTGTCTGTCTGTCCCATCTCTCTCTGTCTCTATATACTGCATTATATTGTCTGTCTGTCTGTCCCATCTCTCTCTGTCTCTATATACTGCATTATATTGTCTGTCTGTCCCATCTCTCTCTGTCTCTATATACTGCATTATATTGTCTGTCTGTCCCATCTCTCTCTGTCTCTATATACTGCATTATATTGTCTGTCTGTCCCATCTCTCTCTGTCTCTATATACTGCATTATATTGTCTGTCTGTCCCATCTCTCTCTGTCTCTATATACTGCATTATATTGTCTGTCTGTCCCATCTCTCTCTGTCTCTGCTTCTGCATTATATTGTCTGTCTGTCCCATCTCTCTCTGTCTCTGCTTCTGCATTATATTGTCTGTCTGTCCCATCTCTCTCTGTCTCTATATACTGCATTATATTGTCTGTCTGTCCCATCTCTCTCTGTCTCTATATACTGCATTATATTGTCTGTCTGTCCCATCTCTCTCTGTCTCTATATACTGCATTATATTGTCTGTCTGTCCCATCTCTCTCTGTCTCTATATACTGCATTATATTGTCTGTCTGTCCCATCTCTCTCTGTCTCTATATACTGCATTATATTGTCTGTCTGTCCAGTCTCTCGGTGTGTCTCTGTCTCACTCCTCCCCCCCTTCCCCCCACCCCCAATCCCCCTCTCTTTCTCTCACTCTCTCTCTTTCTGTGTCTGTACCCCCCCCTTCCCCCCCAGCCCCAATCCCCCTCTCTTTCTCTCACTCTCTCTCTTTCTGTGTCTTGACACCCCCCTTCCCCCCACCCCCAATCCCCCTCTCTTTCTCTCACTCTCTCTCTTTCTGTGTCTGTACCCCCCCCCTTCCCCCCACCCCCAATCCCCCTCTCTTTCTCTCACTCTCTCTCTTTCTGTGTCTTGACACCCCCTTCCCCCCACCCCCAATCCCCCTCTCTTTCTCTCACTCTCTCTCTTTCTGTGTCTGTACCCCCCCCTTCCCCCCACCCCCAATCCCCCTCTCTTTCTCTCACTCTCTCTCTTTCTGTGTCTTGACACCCCCTTCCCCCCACCCCCAATCCCCCCTCTCTTTCTCTCACTCTCTCTCTTTCTGTGTCTGTACCCCCCCTTCCCCCCACCCCCAATCCCCCTCTCTTTCTCTCACTCTCTCTCTTTCTGTGTCTTGACACCCCCTTCCCCCCCACCCCCAATCCCCCCTCTCTTTCTCTCACTCTCTCTCTTTCTGTGTCTGTACCCCCCCCTTCCCCCCCACCCCCAATCCCCCTCTCTTTCTCTCACTCTCTCTCTTTCTGTGTCTGTACCCCCCCCTTCCCCCCACCCCCAATCCCCCTCTCTTTCTCTCACTCTCTCTCTTTCTGTGTCTTGACACCCCCTTCCCCTCCCACCCCCCACTTGAGAACCAGCAAAATCGATAGGAGCTAGTGTTACGTTAATACCTCCCTTCCGTTGAACAACTTCCTCCCTCTTCCACCCTCCCTCCCCCCCCCCCCCCCCATCACCTCCCCTTCTCACTCCCTCTGCCCCCCAACCCCCCAACCGCCCAACTACAACCCTTGGCCCCCCCAGCCCCCCCAGCCCGCTGACCCAATTTCCTTTAAATTTATATGTTCATACTGCATTTGGCGGGTCAGGATTGAAATTCGGTTCGTACTGAACAACTGTGTTCGTTTGCCTGGGAAAAAACAACAACAAAACAACAACATTAACAAAATAAAAACAAAAACAAACCAACCAAAAAGCCCCAAACAAACCCAACAAAAACAAATACTATCTGTCTCTATATAACTCTGTGGTTTGCTTGTCTGTCTGTCTGTCTGTTTCTGTCTGTTTGACCCCCCCTCCCTCCTTACTCTCCCACCCACTTCCTTTGCTCTACAGTTTGTCAAGTTCGTGCCTGACACAATAAACATCATGCGTGTGTGTGTGTGTGTGTGTGTGTGTGTGTGTGTGTGTGTGTGTGTGTGTGTGTGTGTGTGTGTGTGTGTGTGTGTGTGTGTGTGTGTGTGTGTGTGTGTGTGTGTGTGTGTGAGTGCGCGATGTGTACGTGTTTGCAGGAAACCCCATGCATGCGCTGGCGCTCGTATCTAATTTGTGTGTGCGTGTCACGCACACACACACACACACACACACACACACACACACACACACACACACACACACACACACACACACACACACACACACACACACATGTGCGTGGGTGCGTGCGTGGGTCACTTTGTTGTGGACGATCGATTGAAATTCACTTTCAACACTGCGTGCTCTGGATCTGATTACTGAATTTACAGTAGCAGCCAGTTCTCACGATACACGTCAACATCACTGCAGCACCAGAGAGAGAGAGAGAGAGAGAGAGAGAGAGAGAGAGAGAGAGAGAGAGAGAGAGAGAGACACACACACACACACACACACATACTCTCTCTCTCTCTGTGTCTCTGTCTCTGTCTGTCTGTCTGTTTGTCTGTCTCTCTCTCTCACACACTCACGCTTGTCTTGATCGATTAATGTCATTGGGTCAATTTTTACTTTGTAGTATTCATCGATGTCTGTCTGTCTGCTAATGTATGTATGTATGTATGTATGCAGGTTTGTATGTATGTAGGTTGGTAGGTAAGTAGGTCTATCTGTCTGTCTGTCTGTACGTATGTCAGTTTGTCTGTCACGGAAACGTATGCTAACATGGTTATCATTGTATTATATTATATTGCATTGCATTGGATTGTATTGCATTGCATTGCATTGCACTGTATTGCATTGCATTGCACTGTATTGTATTGTATTACTCTTTGTCACGACAGATTTCTGAGTGTGGAATTCGGGCTGCTGTCCCTAGGGAGAGCGTGTCACTGCAGTACAGCACTATCCATGTTTTCTTTCAAAACGAGCATTGCCTTTGTTAGATGCTGCTAACCTCTGGGATTACTTACTGAAAAAAGCAAAAAACAAACAAACAAACAAACAAACAACAACAACAACAACAACAAAAGAAAAAAAGAAAAAAGAAAAAAAAAGAAAAAAGAAAAAAAGAAGATGTTTCCTTGATTCTGCTTTGTGTAGTTATTTACAAGCTTACAGTCTCAATGGAAATGGGTCCGGATTTTCTTCGGAAGTTCTTCAGAAACAGTTCCTGTCATTAGGGTCTCATTATCCTCTTTTCTCATCGAACTTTCTTCCAAGCGGACTTTTTTAAAAAAAAATCTTAATTTGCCACAGATTTCCAGGTGGAAAGTGCACTGACCTGTTTTGTTGTCCAAGTTGTGACGAATCTCCCGGGAAAGGAAGCAGAAACTGAACCCGTTTCCGTGTTTGGCTTGTTTGCAAAAAATAAACAAGGACACCATGACACTGGGAGCGGATGACGGGTGGGGGGATGGGAGGTAGGGTGGGGGAGGAGGGGGTAGGACGTAGGTGTTGTTGTCATGGCTTGCTTTCATGCCGTCAGTATGATTAGGGTTTAAACCCCTTTCGATGATGTATGTTTTTTTTTTTAACTTCTTGTTTTTATGTGTGTGTGTGTGTGTGTGTGTGTGTGTGTGTGTGTGTGTGTGTGTGTGTGTGTGTGTTAGTGTGTGTGTGTGTGTGTTAGTGTGTGTGTGTGTGTGTGCGCGCGCGTTATTTTGTATGTGTTTGTGTGTGTGTGTGTGTGTGTGTGTGTGTGTGAGAGAGAGAGAGAGAGAGAGAGAGAGAGAGAGAGAGAGAGAGAGTGTGTGTGTGTGTGTGGCTCTCTCTCTGTCTGTGAGGATGTATCTTTTTTTTTTTTTTTACTGTTCGATTGTTCAATTCATCGTTCGTTTTGGAACTGTGGATTTCTGGCCTCACTGGTCGCAACGTTTCTTTATCGTTAATACTACATCCCTTGTTGAACATGGAGCATTGGTGGATTTGTTTCAGGTTAGCATTGTCCGGAGTCCTTTTGCATGCAGAAGCATAGGTGTGAATACTGTATTTTTTTTCTCTCTCTCTCGCTGGAGAAGCAGTCAGTTGCTGTTTACCTGTGTCTGTAGGTTGGCTGCCTGAAAAAGAGTTGGGTTTTTGATACACCAGAGCTGTTCACTATCGCTTTTCATGGAATTATCCCCCTTTACATTATATTGTTCTTGAAACATTTCCCGTTTTTTCTCACCCCTTGACAGCCGCTGACATGTATGCTCGTCAGTGAACGGCTGTCACCTCACTGTGATATGACAGAGCTTACAGGTCAGGATGTTAGTGAAGGGCTGTCACCTCACTGTGATATGACAGAGCTTACAGGTCAGGATGTTAGTGAAGGGCTGTCACCTCACTGTGATATGACAGAGCTTACAGGTCAGGATGTCAGTGAAGGGCTGTCACCTCACTGTGATATGACAGAGCTTACAGGTCAGGATGTTAGTGAAGGGCTGTCACCTCACTGTGATATGACAGAGCTTACAGGTCAGGATGTCAGTGAAGGGCTGTCACCTCACTGTGATATGACAGAGCTGACAGGTCAGGATGTCAGTGAAGGGCTGTGACCTCACTGTGATATGACAGAGCTGACAGGTCAGGATGTCAGTGAAGGGCTGTCACCTCACTGTGATATGACAGGTCAGGATGTCAGTGAAGGGCTGTCACCTCACTGTGATATGGCAGAGCTGACAGGTCAGGATGTCAGTGAAGGGCTGTCACCTCACTGTGATATGACAGAGCTGACAGGTCAGGATGTCAGTGAAGGGCTGTGACCTCACATAGATAAGACAGAGCTCACATGCCTAGGCAGGATACACAGAGCTCACATGACTAGGCAGGATACACAGAGCTCACATACCTAGGCAGGATACACAGAGCTCACATGACTAGGCAGGATACACAGAGCTCACATGCCTAGGCAGGATACACAGAGCTCACATGACTAGGCAGGATACACAGAGCTCACATGCCCAGGCAGGATACACAGAGCTCACATGCCTAGGCAGGATACACAGAGCTCACATGACTAGGCAGGATACACAGAGCTCACATGCCTAGGCAGGATACACAGAGCTCACATGCCTAGGCAGGATACACAGAGCTCACATGACTAGGCAGGATACACAGAGCTCACATGCCTAGGCAGGATACACAGAGCTCACATGACTAGGCAGGATACACAGAGCTCACATGACTAGGCAGGATACACAGAGCTCACATGCCTAGGCAGGATACACAGAGCTCACATGACTAGGCAGGATACACAGAGCTCACATGACCAGGCGTCATGACCTGGGTGCGGCCCGGCCCCCTTAGAGTGTAAGGAGTTAAGGGCCGAAACACTTGACTGAGGGGGGCTTCTTCTCTGAAGACCTTGAACTGTCCAGCTCTCCCTTGAGTTTTTTTTTATCACTGATTCAGTGTCCCCAATACGGCCGTACAGGCTTATAATGCCTTTGATTAACGTTTTAGTTTAGTTCAGTTCAGTTACTCTGTGTTCGGACGAATCCATATGCGCTACAGCCCATCTGTGTGTGTGTGTGTGTGTGTGTGTGTGTGTGTGTGTGTGTGTGTGTGTGTGTGTGTGTGTGATCAAAACGTTCTCTGCATGGCGTCAGTTCAAGCCACTGCTGTCTCTGGCCACGATGTTGGGTTCTTCCCTTTGTCTCACACCTCCTTAAATTGAATGAAGTCCGAAAACTGTTCAATTCTCTCAGCAGCGAAAGGAACTGCATGAAGCTTTCATGTGTCTTGTTCTTTGTCCACACACACACACACTTTCACACACACACTTTCACACACACACACATCCACACACTTTGACACTTACACACACACACACACACACAGTGAAGTTGGGCTAGCAAGGCCCCCAAAAAGAAAGTCTTGATTCGATCTTGCAGCACGTTCTCAGCCAACACCACCCCACCTCACGAAAAAAAACCCCAAACAAAAACGATACCCCCCCAGCCCCCGCCCCCAAGCCCCCCCCCCCCCCCCCCAAAAAAAAAAACAAACCCAAAAATGTCGCACGTGTGAACCGTTCCTTTCCTTGTGTCGGGGGGAGGGGGGGGGGTGCTCTCTCTTCAATATTACATCAGCCTTGGAGTGCTTCGTCACCTCCAGAGAGGCTCCAGCCAGTGTCTCCAGCCACTCCCTCCCTCCCATGGAGGATTCCTTTCCCCTGATCACTTTTGGAGGAAACAGCACGACGAGTCCGACGGTTGGCGTCCAGGACAGAATGGTTTTTATTCTTTATTGTAAAGCGCGTTGAGCCCCATCTGAGATGGGGGGTACTGCGTTATATAAGCCTGCATCAATTATCATTGTTATTATTATCTTTTATTATTCAATTTCATTTAAATTAAAAAAGAAATTGAATTTTAAAAAAAATCTATTCTATTTCTAATAAACAGTGGTACGTAGAAAGGAATCTGTCCATTAGACTTAGTGAGAAAAGTAGTAGGAGACTGGCCGCATTTTGTCTCATTTTATTTTTCAAGATACAGTTGTTTGCTGAAAAAAACGAAAGAAAGAAAGAAAAAGAAAGATCTGTCCATTAGATTTCGGGAGAAAAATTTCAAGTGAATAAAAAAAAAGGTTGCTAGCAAGGCCCAAAAGAAGCCAGGTCTTTGATCACGGGTGCATTCTTTAAAAAAAAAAGAGAGTAGAAGTTGCACTTCCGAACCTCCCCTTTCCTTGTGTCGGGGGGTGCTCTCCCTTCAATATTACATCAGCCTTGGAGTGCTTCGTCACCTCCAGAGAGGCTCCAGCCAGTGTCTCCAGCCACTCCACTCCCTCCCTCCCATGGAGGATTCCCCCTCACCCCCCCCCTTTTTGTTAGGAAACAGACAGCACGACGCATCAGACGGGTTGGCGTCCATGACAGAATGGTTTTTATTCTTTATTGTGAAGCGAGGTGAGCCCCATCTGAGATGGGGGGTACTGCTCTATATAAGCTTGCAGTTATTATTATCATATATTACTATTCATCATCTTCTTCTTCCTTGTCTTCTTCTTATTGTGTTTTTAAAATTTATTATTCTATTCTATTTTATTTTCAATTTTTTTTATAGATTTTTTTTATCTATTCATTTTTTTTACAAACAGTGGTACACAGAAAATAATCTGTCCCTTAGACTTAGCGAGAAAAGTAGTAGGAGACTGGTGGCGTCCAGTCGCTGCCAGGAATTTATTTATTTTTATTATTATTATTTTTTTAAAGATAAAGTGGTTTGCTGAAGAAAAGAAAGAAAAAGATCTGTCCATCAGATTTCGTGAGAAAAATTTCAACTGAAAAAAAAGGTCGCTTGCAAAGCACAAAAGACGCGAGGTCTTCCATTGCCTTCTCAAAAGAGAAAAGAAAGAAAGAAAGAAAGAAAGAAAGAAAGAAATGCACGTGTGAACCACCCTTTTCCTCGTGTCTGGCGAGTGCTTCATCACCTCCACAAAGGCTACAGCCAGCCAGAGTCTCCATCCACTCCCCCCTCCCTCCCTCCCTCCCCCTCATCACGTTTTGGAGGTAACAGACAGCAGGACGTGTCAGACGGCTGGCGTCCATAGCAGAATGGTGCTTTTTCTTAATTTTTAAAATCATTTTTGTTTATTTATTTTCTTTATAAACAGTGGTACGCAGAAAACGTTCTCTCCATTAGACTTGGTGAAAAAAGTGGTAGGATACTGCTGGTGTCCACTCCATGCCAGAGTCTGTTTTTCCTTTTTTCCATTGAAAAAAAAGATACAGTGGTTTGCTGAAATACATAAATATATAAATAAAAGATCTGTCCATTAGATTTCGTAGGAAAAATTCAAACTGAAAAAAATAGGTCAGCCCCCTCCCTCCTGCCTCCTACTATCGTTTCTGTCTTGTTTTCCCTTTCTTCTTCTACTGAAGCGTAAGTCATGGCCAGTTTTGAACATTTATTTTTGATATGAAAAAAATTTAGAGAACGTTTCCCATACATTTTTTTTTCACTGGGATCGTTTATGCTTAAAGAAGACAAGACAAGAAGAGTTTATCATTATAAAGCAACATCAACAACAAACACACAAAGACATACACACAGACACAGATACAGACAGACAGACATACAGACAGACACACAGAGAAAAAAGCGAAAAAAAAAAGAAAAAAAAAGAGATCTGAATCTGAATCTCTCGACCCTCTCTCTCACCATTCCTCTGCTTCTGTCTGTCTGTCTGTCTCTCTTTACATCTATCTCTCCCTCTGTCGCCCTCTCTCTGTCTGTATCTCTCTCCACCCCCCCCCTCTCTCTCCCTTTCCCTCCCCCTTCCCTCCCCTCATCTCTCGTTTTGATGAACGGTCAGTCAGTCGGCCAGCCAGTAGTGTGGATCTCTGCCAATCAATCGTTCTGTCATTGCAGGGGGGAAAACTGTCCTTCGTCGTGTCTGATGTAACTCTAATCAAATAGAAAAAAAAGAAAAAAACAACAAAAACAACAACAAAAAACAAACAAACAAACAAAAAAACTCACCATCATCTCCCTGGAGATGTTTGCCAACGTTGTTATTAGTTCTCCACCACCACCACCCCGCAATCCTCTCCACCCCCCTCCCCACACCCACACTTCCACACCCCCTCCCGCCTCTATCCCACCGACCGTGGAGGAGGGGAGATGTTTCTGTAGATCTCTGTGGGTGTCTCCCCCAAGCTGACAAGTGGCGTCGTTCCCTTTCCGGAACCTGAGGAAGATGTACAGACGAGATAAGACTGATGGCAGAACTCCATGGCCCGTGCCTGGCTCCGGGTCCATTTCACTTCACTTCATTTCATTTCGATCGCTCCTTCCGCATGTATTTCCGGTTTTATGCTGTTTCCGTTTTTTGGGTTTTTTTTGTTGTTGATGGAAATGGTATGTGTGTGTGTGTGTGTGTGTGTGTGTGTGTGTGTGTGTGTGTGTGTGTGGTGTGTTCGCGCGTGCGTGTTTTCATGCGAGCGGGTGTGTGTGTGTGTGTGTGTGTGTGTGTGTGTGTGTGTGTGTGTGTTTGGTGTTGTGTGTTCGCGCGTGCGTGGTTTAATGCGAACGCGCGCGCGTGTGTGTATGTGTGTGTATAAATAAAACAGAATGCTTCATAAAATTGTCATAAAACTTAAAGGGCTGTAACACACGGGACAGTATCTCTATATACACAAACATGACACTTTTTTTTTCAGTCGAGCGGTGGATGTCCCTGTCTGCCCTGTCAGTAATGCGTAATGTCACAAAATGTCGGGAATCTTTTAGTCATGATCACTTTAAAATTTGTTATTGCCCCAGAAGTTCACAGCATTCATGAACAAAGTTCACCCGCCGTGGCCTGCAAACCTTCCTGCATTGGCTCGCTGTGTATGGCATTTGAGCGACATATGTGTGACATATGTATATATTAAAAAAAACAAAATTCTTTGTAAACACACGCACACGCACACACACACGCACACACACACACACACGCACACACACATATATGATATGCATATACATATTCTCCTTCCCATGACAACTCATTCAATACACACCACAACCTCTTTAGACTTTTTCTTATAATATACTTTTCCTCTGATACATAACATGAACTTCTTTTTTTTTTACACTAATATTCACTTTCCTTTATACACTGCTTTACTCCTTTCCGTCTAAAAACACTTATAGTGAATAGACGTTAAACTGAAGAAAACACACACACACACACACACACACACACACAGATGGCCTTCATCGCACTACAGGCAACAGACCATCATCACAAAACACTCAGAAAAAAAAGAGAAAAACTCATCATCGATGGTTGGGCGGGGGAGGGGAGGCGTGGGAGAGGGAGCTGGGAGGGGGGGGGGGAGAGACTGGTGACAATAAGAGCTACCCCCATGCACACGTGTGCCGTCCTCGTGCTTGTGTTCCCCCCTCCCCCTCTCCCCTTCCCCCTCTCTCCCCCCTCCACTCCCTCCGTGCTGCTGTATGCCTGACGTGTGTCCTGGGGGAAGCGGTGGCTTGTGCAAACCCTTGGTGTGTGTCCCTCGTGGCTGGGGGTGGAGGGATGGTTTCTGCTGGCTGGCTGCATAATTATGGAAGGTTGTCTATCTGTCTATCTATCCGGCACATTATGTGCGTGCTTGACATTAGCATTGATTTACATAATATTCATGTGCACCGAGTATTGTGGTGAAAACAGTGTGTACACTGCCATGGGGGGAAAGGAAAACGGGGGGTGGAACAGAAAGTGAGGAAGGGCGGTGGTGGTGGTGGTGGTGGTGGTGGTTGGTTGTGTGCGCGTGCAACTTACGTAGTCTTTGCTGATGATGTGTCCGATGTAAGCTGGCAGGGGTGAATGCTTCCATTAACCCCCCACGCCCCTACCCTTACACCAACCTCATTTATTGCCTTGAAGTGGGAATGATAATAATACCAGGCAGTGAGCCTTCTACAACGTCAAAGGGGCCACATGCACATTCAGAGAGACAGCGAAAACATGGAATGCCATCTTGTTTTTGTTGTTGACGTGAACAGACAGGCAGAACCCCTAATCTCCTTCATTCGGCGCCCAAAGTGGACAGTATTGTGGGAACGTCGTGTTCCACTGGCCAGGGTTTCATTTTTTTCTCAACAGCAAAGTGAGAGCTGTATTATCAATGATTTCTCTGTTACAATGGGAAATCATTTACAGTTTTTTTTGTCTTTTTTCTTTTTGTGTGTGAAGAACTATGACTCTCAAACTTGGAGGCAAAATTGCACTGTCTCTTACTGCTGCAGCCTTGGGGGCTTGTTGGCCTTTGGGAACCATCCCAACGCCGACTGTCCTAAAACTCTCTTGGCCGAGAGAGTGGGAATGTAACTTGGGCAAGACACTCTTCACTGTCATCAAATTCTAGCCCAGATAGTCGGGACATCAGTTACCTCCTCTGCTGTTTTGATGGTCATAGTCGAACACGACTGACTATCATACATCATCGTTCACAGAACTTTCCCAGCCATTGATGATGTCACGGGTCAGCGGGGCTTCAGCCGGTCCATTCTTTGACGTTGTTGAGAGGTTATGAATGTAGCAGCATACACTCTTCCAACTTAGTGTAACACCACAGGATGCTTCCTGGCTTTCTGTAGTGTAAGACATAAAAATGATTCCTGGCTTTCCATACTGTAACACCAAAGGATGTCCTGGCTTTCCATACTGTAACACCAAAGGATGTCCTGGCTTTCCATACTGTAACACCAAAGGATGTCCTGGCTTTCCATACTGTAACACCAAAGGATGTCATGGCTTTCCATACTGTAACACCAAAGGATGTCATGGCTTTCCATACTGTAACACCAAAGGATGTCCTGGCTTTCCATACTGTAACACCAAAGGATGTCCTGGCTTTCCATACTGTAACGCCAAAGGATGTCATGGCTTTCCATACTGTAACACCAAAGGATGTCCTGGCTTTCCATACTGTAACACCAAAGGATGTCCTGACTTTCCATACTGTAACACCAAAGGATGTCCTGGCTTTCCATACTGTAACACCAAAGGATGTCATGGCTTTCCATACTGTAACACCAAAGGATGTCCTGGCTTTCCATACTGTAACACCAAAGGATGTTCTGCCTTTCCATAGTGTAACACCAAAGGATGTCCTGGCTTTCCATACTGTAACACCAAAGGGTGTCCTGGCTTTCCATACTGTAACACCAAAGGATGTCCTGGCTTTCCATACTGTAACACCAAAGGATGTCCTGGCTTTCCATACTGTAACACCAAAGGATGTCATGGCTTTCCATACTGTAACACCAAAGGATGTCATGGCTTTCCATACTGTAACACCAAAGGATGTCATGGCTTTCCATACTGTAACACCAAAGGATGTCATGGCTTTCCATACTGTAACACCAAAGGATGTCATGGCTTTCCATACTGTAACACCAAAGGATGTCATGGCTTTCTGTAGTGTAAGACATAAAAATGATTCCTGGCTTTCCATACTGTAACGCCAAAGGATGTTCTGCCTTTCCATAGTGTAGCACCAAAGGATGTCCTGGCTTTCCACAGTGTAACACCAAGGGATGCTTCCTTGCTTTTCAGTGGTGGATGTGTAGTTTATTCATACGTGACCCCATTTATTTTGATTGTTCCTTTGCTATTAGTCAAACATAATGGAGAAACCAATCAAACTGATAGTTCTGTCATTCTGACAAGAGTTTGATCGTGTCTTTCAACAGAAGAGGAGGCATTTTGTGTTGCTTTAATCACCATGAAGAAAGGGATGCAGCGAAGCACTGTCTCTAAGAAATATTGAATAGTGTAGTTAATTAACTGATTAGCTACACGGTTTGAACGACGGAGAAAAGAATAATGTTGGTATTTATTACGCCCTCCCCTCCCCACCTCAAACATCACCCGTCTGCACCCGCCTTCCCACATAATGCGCGCACGTATGTGTGTGTACACGAATTATCACAGACGCCTGGAATGATTTCAACGCTGTTTGGGCTGAGAATGTGGAATTTCAACCCCCCCGCCCCCCCTTTTTTTTTTCAAGACATTCATTTTTATATCCTCAAACAGAGGAAGGATACTTTGATGAAACTTGAGAAACAAAGTGATAAAACACACACTGCTTTCTAATCGTAGCCTTCATAGGCTGGCAAAATTTAACCCTGCAACTGACATATGTAAGAACTGTTAAGTATGATTATATTTTCCGAATCATTTTGAAGGACCATCGCTACAGACAATGTGTGTTTGGTGAACACGACACAACCCCCTCCAGTTCGCATCATGGGTGAGATGCACTAGTGAACTTAGCGACGCTAGGTTTTCTTATCGTTAAGAATGTTCCATACTCCACGGTGAATTCCATGTTGTACCTAGGAACAGTCTTAACTTCAAGCAAACTTAGCGCTGCAAATATCTCCCCATGCACACCGGTCCTAGTGTGTCTCAGCCATGGGAAATAAAGTCAGTGTATTTCTTTCCTTAGGTTATTATTATTATTATTTTTTTTTTTTACTCACTTGTGTCTATGTTTTAACCCGGTGTTCGGTTCTCTCTCTCTCTCTCTCTCTCTCTCTGTGTCACGGGTCAGCGCAGTCGCACTTCACAGCGCTCCGTTAATTTTGATAATTGTTACGGACACAGGCACAGTACAGTTTTAGTATTTTGCCAACAGATACCTTTGGTATCATGCCTTCGCCACCACTTGCCTTTAGGGCGGTCTGTGGCTCCTTCGTGCCGGTTTTCGTCCGGTTCATGGCGAAGCGAGCAGCTGAGAAAGCGGCCATGCACATCGCCATGTTGAGACCGAGCGACAGGGTAGCCGGTGTCATGTTAGGCCTGACCCTCACCTACTTGTTCTGGGGCAGTCTTCTTCTTCGATGTGGAGACATCGAACAGAACCCGGGACCAGGACCCAAGACGGACAGCCTTCGGCAGACCAGACTGGGCAGTACGGGACGAGGGACTGGAGCGGACAGGACGAGCGGCACTCCGGACAGAGGACAGACGACACCCCCTTCTCCTCATCAGCCTTCCCTTGCAGACTTGATGGGTATGCTACAGACAATTAATTGCAGGTTTGATGGCATGGACAGCAGGTTCGATGGCATGGAGAGCGGTTTGCAAGAACTCAAGGACCAGTATGCCACCCTGTACAGCGACTTAAGTAATCTGAGGGAGGAGGTGAGTGATTTGAAAAAGGAAAACGTGGAGTTGGCAAAACAAAATTCTGATCTGATGGCCAAAGTGGAACAATTAGAACAAAAAACTGATGACTTAGAAGGTAGATCAAAACGCAATAATTTGATTTTTTATGGTGTTTCGAGAGACCAGAATGAAACAAGTGAACTAGCAGAAGGAAGATTACAGGATATTATTACAGATTCATTAGACATTACTGATAACATTGAATTTGAACGTGTTCACAGACTAAATGCCAAATCTGACTCCCCTATCATTGCATGCTGTTCTTTCTTCAAAGACAAAGTGAAAATTCTGAAAGCTAAAAGAAATTTGAAAGGGACAAACATTTTTGTGGGGGAAGATTTCTCTGCGCGCGTCAGAGAAATCAGACGTAATCTTTCGCCCCACTTAAAAAAGGCAAGATCAGAGGGAAAAAGAGCGACGATGGTCTATGACCACTTAATCATTGACAGCAAGAAGTATTTTCTGGATGGCCGTGGTGGTCTGAAGGAAAATAGATAAGGGTGGGGCCGGCCAGTTCGGAAAGCATGTCCTTTCCTGGGTAAGGATGAGAAAGGGAACCATGAAATGTTTACACCGGTTGAATTGTCTGTCTCAGGTGACAGTGACACTGTTGTGACATGGTTGGTGAACCAGAACAGCCCCGCTGAACTGTCTTCTGTTTGCACGTGCAGCCAGTTGGAGAGCTCGGCGTGTACATATGACACACATGATGTTAATAAACCTTTCTCGTTTTTACTGTGGAACGTTAATGGTTTGTATTCTAAACTTGCTGATTCTGATTTCGTTGCGTTTATTTTCAAGTTTGATTTTGTGTGTTTAGTTGAAACTTTCATGGAAGATTTTCGCTCTAACATGTTCTCTGGTTACACTTCATTTTGTAAACCAGCAGTTAAGTTATCAAAACAAGGGAGACGATCCGGAGGTGTGGTGTGTCTGATAAGGAATGAATTGTGTCCGTTTGTTAAAACTGTCGATGTGAATCACCCTAATTTTTGCGTCTTTTTAATTGATAAGATATTATTTGGTCTTGATAAAGATATCCTGTATTTTTGTTCGTACATTCCTCCTGAAAGCTCCCCTTTTTATACCTACTTTGATATTGATAATGGAATACATATGCTGGAAGATTGCTTGACTGATTGTTTATTATTATATGATGCTTATATTATCCTAAATGGTGATTTAAATAGTAGAACCTCTAATATATGTCAATATTTCTCTGATTTCTACACGCAGCATGAAAGTCATTCTGTCAATAAGTCAAGACATTCACAAGATAATCTCTTGAACAATTATGGTAAGTTGTTGTTGAATTTGTGCACTGCATTAGATTTATGTATTTTAAATGGAGTATGTGAGGGCGACCTCCAAGGTTGCTATACATACATTTCGGATGCTGGATGCAGTGTTAACGATTATTTTATATTTTCAAAAGATCTCTTTCATATTGTTTTTGATTCATGTAAACTAATTGTATCAGAACGTATTGACTCTGACCACCTACCTGTAACACTTCACGTTGTTTTCCCTAGAGGTAAAAATTTTGATGCAGCTGAACAAAAACAGGACATTGTCATTGAAAAAATCATATGGAATGAAGAATATGCACAGCTGTTTCGTGATACTTTAAGTAATGAGCAGATTAGTACAAAAATTGACAATGCAATAAATTTGATAGATGTTGATGTGAATGATGCACTAACATTGTTGAATGAATGTATGAAGGAAAGTGCGGAGTGTATGAAAAGACGTGTGCGTGTCAATAACAACAAGGTACGTGATGACTGGTTTGACCATGAGTGTGCTATGAGTAAAAGGGAGGTAAGAAGGTTATTACGGATAAGTCGACGGACATTAAAAGTGGAAGATAAAAATACATATGTAATTGCAAGACGAGAATATAAACATTTATTAAAGAGAAAAGAAAAGGACTTCAATAAATCTTTAATGGATAAGCTTGTAACATCTATATGTAGCCAAAAGGAATTCTGGAATAATATTAATAGAGTTTCGAAGAAAAGAAAACAACCTAGACATACTATTGATTGTGACACTTGGTTTCAACATTTTCAGTCTTTGTTACAATCGAATGTTGATAACGAGCATAGTGAAGTTGCTTATGATGATGATGCTATGATTGATGATGAAGCAGATCTTTACATGAACCGGCCAATTTCTAATGAAGAGGTACTACTGGCATTAAGAAAACTTAAAAATGGTAAGGCAGCTGGTCCTGATGGAATTGTTAGTGAACTGTATAAAAATTCTTCTGATCAAGTAGTCCTTTTTTTCGTTAAGCTGTTTAATAAACTGTTTGATAATGGTGTATACCCTAATTACTGGATAGAATCTATTATTTTGCCCATTTACAAGAAAGGTGATGTAAATAATCCCAATAATTATAGAGGTATTTCTTTAGGTGATATAAGTGGTAAATTGTATGGAATAATTATCAATAAAAGATTACAGGAATGGGTTGACGAAAATAATATCACTGGTGATCATCAAGCTGGATTTAAAAAAGGATATTCTACAGTAGACCACATGTTTACGTTGCTTTCACTTGTTCAGAAACAGTTCTCCTTTAATCGTAAATTGTATGTCGCTTTCATTGATTTTGAAAAAGCGTTTGACTCTATTAACCGAAATCTTTTATGGCCTGTTTTACTAAGGAATGGTATCAGAGGTAAACTTTATAATTGTATTAAAAGTATGTATAATGTAGTAAGAGCTAGAGTTCGTTGTGGTGCCAAACTGACTGAATTTATCAACTGTACAGTAGGGGTTAGACAGGGTGATCCTTGTAGCCCAATTTTATTTTCTCTTTTCATAAACGAACTTGCAATTCAGGTAATTACGAATGGGAGACATGGAGCTGTATTTTCAGTTGATGCCTTTGAATTGTTTATACTTCTGTTAGCTGATGATGTTATTTTGATGTCAGAAACTGTTGTAGGTCTACAAACACAACTGAATTCTTTACACCGTGCGGCAGATTCACTTCAATTAAGAGTAAACATGACTAAAAGTAATATCATAGTATTTCGTAAGGGTGGTTATCTGAGTAGCAGGGAAAGGTGGTTGTATGGTGATGAGTTAATGCCAGTTGTTAACGTTTATAAATATTTGGGAATATTTTTCTCCACACGTTTGAGTTTTGTTGGTGCTTGTAAAGATTTAGCAAGTAGGGCTAAAAATGCTTTAATATGTATTATGAAAAAGTTACATGTGTTCAATAATACCTCTTTTGATTTATTTATTAAGCTGTTTGATGCTCAGGTACAGCCAGTTGTGTTATACGGTTCGGAGTTGTGGGGCCTAGATAGAGCCGCTGTTCATTGTGAATCAGTTCATACTTTTGCTTTGAAGACATTTTTAGGTGTTGAAAGGCAAACTCCTAATGATTTAGTTTATGGAGAAACAAATCGGTACCCGATGTATTTAGTTGCTGCAGTTAAATGTATTCGTTATTGGTTAAGGTTATTAGAAATGGATGCCAACAGATTACCTCGTAAAGCTTATGATATGCTATTTGATTTAGATACTAGAGGCAAAGTAAATTGGGTAACAAAAATACGTCACTGTTTATTTGAGTATGGGTTTGGTTTTGTTTGGTTAAACCAAGGTGTTGGCAGCATTCAGTCATTTATTTGTGCTTTTCGGCAACGTTTGATCGATTGTAGATGGCAGAAATGGTCTGATCATATTCAAAATAGTGAAAGATTTGATTTTTATAGGAATTTCAGCAATGGCCCAGACTTGAAACCTTACCTGATGTTAAATATGGATAGACATTTGAAATATATAACAACAAGATTCAGACTAGGTATTTCTGAGCTAGCGGTTCATCATTATAGATACAGAATATGTAATGACAATGATCTGATTTGTCCATTATGCAAAGATTCGATAGAAAATGAAATGCACTTTGTCTTTTGTTGTCCAGCTTTGAGGAATATTCGAGAATCATTTATTAAGCCTAAATATTATAGACAACCAAATATGTTTAAATTGAACTTGTTAATGTCCTCAACATCCTGTGAAATTGTTAGAAACCTTGCTTTGTATTTATATAAAGCTTTCAAAGTCCGAGAAACTATTACGTCATGAAAACACTGTTTTGTTGCTAGGCTAGTTTTTCATTTGAACTTATGTTATATCGAGTTTTTTTTATGTATGTTGTATTATGTGTAATGTTTTTGTTTTTCTTTGTTTTTTTTATTGCTGTCTGTTCATATACCCCTTCATTAGGGGCCTTGGCCTATATGAATAAATCATCATCTTGAATCTTGAATCTCTCTCTCTCTCTCTGTGTGTGTGTGTGTGTGTGTGTGTGTGTGTGTGTGTGTGTGTGTGTGTGTGTGTGTCCGTGATAAACTTTAACATTGCCATTTTCTCTGCAAATACTTTGTTGGTTGACACCAAATCAGGCATAAAAATAGGAAAAATTCAGTTCTTTCCAGTCATCTTGTTTAAAACAATATTGCACCTCTGGGATGGGCACAAAAAATAAAAAAGAAGCCAAATTATATGCAAACTGCATTTACTGTTATATTTATATATTTTTTATTCTCTAAACTTGGCACTTTGATCTGATATTCTGACAACAACAAGAGCAGTCATTTTTATCATTTTTTTTGTTCAAACAGGAACATCGTTTGCTAAGCATGGAAGTTATATTTATTTTGCATGTCTTTGGTGCAGATAGTAAAAAAGGGAAATTAATCTGTAATTAATGCTAGGGGGTTTATTTGCTTTAAACTGATCTTTCTCATCTTAAACATTACATTTTGAAATACTCAATACATAAAAAAGCTCGTGTGTTTTACTCTCAGTGAACTGGGCTTTCACTATGTTCATTCGCCCAAGTGGTCTTTTTCGGAAAATACTAAAATCAATACGACGAGTGGACTTTATAGATCTGTTGGCTGAGCCCTGAAGGTCATGAACAAAAATCAACTGCGTACACATATTTATACATATTCAAAGCGCGTGCTCATATTCTTCGCGAACGCGAACGACGCTATTTTGTTTCAAGTTGTTGACCTGCCCCTTCAATCCTATATTCAATTGACAATACACGATAACATGTGATGGAAAGTTGGGGAAGGAGACCGTTAAATATTTATTCAGAGAAAGATTTGTGAACGCATCATCACTTACTGGATTATGCCCCAAACTGCCATAAAAATATCCACAGAATCAGTCGGAATTCACAGTTAAAAATAATAAACCTTGTGAGTTAATACCCTTGAATTGATGAAACGTAAAAATTTCCAGTCTTGACTTTTCTCAAAATGAAGCCCTTTTCACTTCATACTTCAAGTACTTTTACTTGGCTCTACATGTTATTAGTTTAAACAAAATACTCAATTTTCATATCAACTTTAAAACTATCAAACTAGAATGAACATAAAAGAGAAATTGAATCGACCGTGTCAGCCAGGTGTAACTAACATCTATCTAGATCCAGAGAAAACGGCTAAAGGTTGCAGTGTAATTGCGGCGATAGCCACGTCTCCTTTACCGCGGACTTAGAAAGAATTTTTTAATTGCCCTTAAAGATTTTTTGAATGCCCAAGATACACCAGAATAATATGATTTAAACAGCATTCTCACTGCGAATACCGCAATCGATTTATCGCCCTTTAAAAAAGCATGTTTAAATGTTATAGTTTTGAACGCAAGTGTAGGAGCCACGGTAGTGTAATGGGTAAGACAGTTTCTTCTCACCTGAACACGCGGGGTTCGAATCTGCAGTTAGGACTTTTTTTTTCCTTTTTCTTTTTCTTTTAACCCGAAGCTTTATAATAACAAATACAGAACACATTTTAACGATTAGATTAAAAAAAAAAAGTGTATCACAAGTGAGTCTTGAAGGTCTTGCCTCTCTTGTTTTACATGTGCTTAAAACTTATACACCCCCCGAACTGAAATTCTTTCAGTATTGGAAGGAACATCCTGAAGCACGCGCAGTTCTTCCCAGACTCTGTCTCTGTCTCTCTCTCTGTCTCTGTCTCTCTCTCTGCCTCTCTCTCTCCACACACACACACACAGCCATACTCCTATATATATATATATATATATATATATGCACACTTGCCCACAAACACACTCCCACAAACACACACATGCACACACTCAAATACAAATACAAATAAACACAGAGAGAAAGGTACAGAAAGAGGGAAGAAGCTCTTACTCACGACGGCAAAGCAGTCCATAGAAAAAAGCTGGCAGGCCCAAAGCCAGTCCTTTGATCCTGTGTCCTCTGAAAAAAAACCCCAAACAAAAAGCCCCTCCCTAAACTCCGCACGTGCAAACCGTTCCTTTCTCCTGTCAACGCTCTCTTCGATATTACATCAGTCTGGAGTGCTTTGTCACCTCGAGGGGCTTTAGCCCTGCTCTGCATTCGTAGCTTCTCTGATGCCTTTTTGAGGTATCAAAAGCAGAGCGCATGACACAGGGTGGCAGTCCAGGCTGACAGAGAGAGAGAGAGAGAGAGAGGGTGGCAGTCCTGGCTGACAGAGAGAGAGAGAGAGAGAGGGGTTGGGGGGCCGAGGGAGAGGAAAAGAGGTCTTTTGCTGTGGTTTCTTTTTAAGAAGGATACAGAGGATCGTAGAGGAAGAGGATCTGCCTGCTAGACGTCATGGAAATTGGCCCATCTCAGAAGTAGACCAAATCACCGTTTTTATTATTCTTTTTTTTCTTATTATTTTCTTCTTTTTTTTTTTCCTTCTCATCAGATTTGACTGCAACTTGTGGTCTGTTCCGCAGGGACCATTCAATATATTTGTAGTCTGTGAGATAATGTTTTTTTTTTCTTCTTCTTTGAAATACTTTAAACAGTCAGTCCATGGATATGTGACTGCAGAAGGTAGAAACTGTTACCATTTGAACAGTTGAAGGACAGCTGCCCAGCAAAGAAAACAGCGGAAGAAATCTAAACCATGATACACTAAGGTAAAAACAAAACAAAACAAAACAAAAACAACACAACCAAACAAACAAAACTAAAACAAAACACTAAATTATAAGTGATGTAAAAGAATCCTTGACCTCTTGATAATTTTGACAGGGTAACATATTTTAACGACACACACAACACACACACACACAACAAAAAAACAACAAAAACAAAACAAAACAACAACAACAACAAACAAACAAAACAAAACACACACACAGACACAAACACAAACCCTGCATTACAAATATTAACCAATGAAAGGGAAGTAATGTACCACCGAGGTCTTACGCATTGTTAAGACTTTGATCACTGAATGATCCGTGTGATTTGAACGAAGGGAGAGCACTGAATGATCGTTGTGATTTGAACGAGGGGAGAGCACTGAATGATCGGTGTGATTTGAACGAGGGGAGAGCACTGAATGATCGGTGTGATTTGAACGAGGGGAGAGCACTGAATGATCGGTGTGATTTGAACGAGGGGAGAGCACTGAATGATCGGTGTGATTTGAACGAGGGGAGAGCACTGAATGATCGTTGGGATTAGAACGAAGGGAGAGCACTGAATGATCGGTGTGATTTGAACGAGGGGAGAGCACTGAATGATCGGTGTGATTTGAAC
The DNA here is from genome assembly GCF_041734735.1 of Babylonia areolata. Lineage (NCBI taxonomy): Eukaryota > Metazoa > Mollusca > Gastropoda > Neogastropoda > Buccinidae > Babylonia > Babylonia areolata. Next base: position 39,286,128 of record NC_134888.1, on the reverse strand, counting down.
GAGGGGAGAGCACTGAATGATCGGTGTGATTTGAACGAGGGGAGAGCACTGAACTGAATGATCGGTGTGATTTGAACGAGGGGAGAGCACTGAATGATCGGTGTGATTAGAACGAGGGAGAGCACTGAATGATCGTTGGGATTTGAACGAGGGGAGAGCACTGAATGATCGGTGGATTTGAACGAGGGGAGAGCACTGAATGATCGGTGTGAATTGAACGAGGGGAGAGCACTGAATGATCGGTGTGATTGAACGAGGGGAGAGCACTGAATGATCGGTGTGATTTGAACGAGGGGAGAGCACTGAATGATCGGTGTGATTTGAACGAGGGGAGAGCACTGAATGATCGGTGTGATTTGAACGAGGGGAGAGCACTGAATGATCGGTGTGATTTGAACGAGGGGAGAGCACGCACCCCGGCGTGATCTGCACGTGAAAATTAACAAACAATGAAGCCAGGAGATGAAATGATGAACAAATAGTAAAGAGTGGTAACTCTCCATTCACAAGATACACAACTTCAAGTCAATGGTTCTTTCGCTACCGATTCAGCTAGCACACAGGTAAATAAAAGGTACATTGGAACAAATCCGGACACTTCCCCAAACACTTGTGAAAAACATATAACCTGTACACATAGTTTCCTTACTCTCTCCCATGGTTGTGTTATGTAGACAGACCTACGTGTAGAGGGATTTCCTTTTAGCCCTCCGAATCGATCCCAGTCCTTTATTGATTTATCTTTTTTTCCCCCAGATTTTATTATTCCATATTCTGTGTTCACATTTTGAGAGATTTG